>NW_006159770.1:54812-57404 GCF_000334495.1 Tupaia belangeri chinensis
TTTCTTTTTTCTTTTTTTGGAGAGGTTTTTGCTATAGGGCGCATGCGCTCACCAGAAAGACAGAAAGAGACAGAGGGACAGAAAGCGAGAAATCATTCCCCAGGGGGAATAGCCACGCCACAATCCTTTCTCCTCCATTCTCCTCTCAGGATCTTGGGTACGCACGCACACGCACCCGGCATGAATTTAAGCCACTGGGTCCGGGGCTCAAACCACTGTCAACTACATGGGAGTCCAGTGACATAGCCATTACGCCAACTGTTGGTCCCCGGGGTGAATTTTTTAAGCCACCGGATCTGAGACTCGAACCACAGTCAACTACATGGGAATCCAGCAACGTAACCATTATGCCATCTGCTGGTCCCATAAAAATACTTTATATCAACATCAAACTATATGCTGTCCTTTAAAAATGGCATTTCATTTATGAATCCACAGATCAATAAAAATGGAAAAGAATGACATCAGGTTGTGATGAAGATGCACAACCCTAAATAATAAGCAAAGTGCACACATAAAACAGGTAGAGTTCACGGTACACACAGTGCTCCTCAACAACAACTTAAAACGAGAAGAGTGGAAGATTTTCCACGAAAACACTAAAGGTACAGAAGATAGAGTTACAAAAATCACATAGACAACAAAAAATTCATAAATAAAACTGAATTATTCTAAATGCATGCACATCTAAATTTGGCATCTCGAAACACATTAAAATAAAAGAAGAGTCGGGATCTGAATTAGTCACATCCGAAATCGAAGCTGACGACATTAACACCTCACTTCTAATCATTAAGAATAGAAAATACCCAAAAAACACTTTTCCATTGATATTTATAAAATTTTCACCCTCGAAGTTCGTAAGTCAAAATCTGTTCTAGTGCCATGGAATGTTTACCAAGAGAATTTCTGACAACTTTATTAAATTAGAAAACCATATATGACAAGGAGAGATCCAGAAAGTCATTAAACATTTGGAAAGTAATAAGCACATGTCTAAACAAATGAGCTCAAGAAAAAATGTGAAGAAAATTAGAAGATATTTTATAGGCAATTAATATGAGAATACATCTTATCAAATACAATGTGATGACAAAATAGTATTTAAATAAATAGTCTTATCCATTTATGTTAGAGAAGAAAGATGTAAATAAAGATTCCTATGATTTAAATCATTGTTCCCCAGACGTTCCTATGTTGGAATGTGGTCCCCAGTGCAATGGCTTTGGGAGGTGATGAGACCTTTAAGAGGTGAGACCTAGCGGGTAGCGAAGGAATCATGGGCGTCACCTTCATGGAGGGGTCAGTACAGGCCCCTGAGACTGAGTTTTAGCTCTCCTGTGAAGAGGTGATTTCCGACGAGAGCAAGCGGCAGAATGGGGGAGACACATAAGTAGATTTGGTTACTCAGTTACTGCCGTTTTCTGGAATTCAAGTGGGAGCATGTTATTAGTAATTTTGTGAAGGGTTCTGGAATTTTCCTTCTGACAATCATAACTGGCTGTTGACAAGTTGATTTTCTATCGCTTTATGTTATTGGATATTTATGTATCATTTATATTAGAGAGCCAGGGTGTGTGAGAGAGGAACATGAGTCATTTCTTTTTAATTGTCGGAGGGGACATGTGCTTCTGAGAGAACCCTGCAATAGGGCATGGCCACATCACAATCCTTTTTCCTTCACTTCTCCATCCCATCAGAATTTGAAGCACACACACATATACACATCCATTGTATTTTTCTAGCTACTGGATCTGGGATTTAAACTGTGGTCAGCCATGTGGATCCAACCGTCTATCCCGAGGGCTCAACCTCTGCACTATGGACTGGTCCGTGAGTTTTGCTCAAGGGTCATAAGACAAATTCCAATAAAACAGACAAGATTCAGAATTCATTTTAGTTTAGTTTTTCTAACTAAGTGGAATTCTGTGATGCTAAATAAATGCAGAATCTTTCTACTATTAAAGAATTGTAAACTGATTCTTGCTCGGTGCTCAAAATACCAGCCTGGAGAGTGGCTTAGACTTGCAGGTTATAACACGAACATGACCTGTTAGTTAAGACTCACGGCACACATGAAGAAGAATTCGAGTCTCGAACAAAAACAACAAACATATACCAAAAGCCTCCAATGCACTTACACAATTCGAATATTCTGAGATTGAGGGATTGGGTCCGAGACGTGTCCAGTGTGGCCCCAGTAAGTGGCGAGAAGCGACAGCGGAAGCCGCCCCCGTGCCGGGTAAGAGCCTGGCTCATCTGTCCGAGCTGTGGTCAACGTGTGAAGGACGCGAGCTGCCTCCTCACGACATCCTGTGCATCGGCTGAGCTGAGCTTCCACGTCCTGCTCAACAGGATCCACGCCATGTTGCCCACGTCCATCAGCTGGGTGTGTCTCGGTGAGTCCTGATGGCGGGAACCCTGGGGTGGCGGTCCCGCCCTGGAAGCTGGGGCTCCCCAGCAGGTGGCCCTGCTTCAGTGATGTGGAGTGGATGCTGAGCACCGACTCCTCCCTCGGCTCAGCCCAGACCTGGCTGCCGAGGCTCACAGGCCAGCCAGGGCCCGGGGGGGGAGGCCGGGGGCTGCGGAGAT
>NW_006159770.1:57663-59540 GCF_000334495.1 Tupaia belangeri chinensis
TGGGGCCGGAGCACCGGCCCCCCCCTCGGCTCAGCCCGGACCTGGCTGCCGAGGCTCACAGGCCAGCCAGGGCCAGGGGTGGGAGGCCGGGGTCTGCGGAGATGGAGCGTCCACCGCGAGTCTCTTTTCCAGGGTTCTTCTTGGTTCAGAGCATATGGACACAAGTGGGTGAGTCCTTCCCCGAACCCTGGGTCACAGGCTTTTCCTGCAGCAGGAAGGCTGGACTGGGGGCTGCTGTGGACACCTGTGGGTGAATCTCTCATGACACAGGAAGGGGTGCCTTAGGACCCCCCAGTTCTCAGTTCCGCTCCAGAGACCCAAAGCCACTGTCCCCTTGGCTGAGCTCTGCAAGCACCTGGAGGGGATGGTGGAGCTCAGAGCTCAGCGTCGGGGAGGGCGCAGAGTCACCTGCTGAGTCAGGGAGGAGACGGTGCTGAGAGCAGATCCCTCTGGGGCCCACGCGGTAGCTACACGCTCTGCAAGATGGCCGAGCGGCAGGTGTCTGACATGCTCCACCAGAAGAGGTGGGAGGACCAGACGCCCTGACCGCAGCCCTCCAGAACATTCTGACGCAGGCTGCACGCAGACGTGGGCTCGTGTTAGGTGATGCAATTTCATTCACAGACCTCGCCCTCGGTTCCATGTCAACCTTGGGCCTTTTAAAATATAAACAATTTTGAATCATCAAAAACGATTAAAAGTCCCTTATTCACTGCCTGCTTAAAAGTCCCAGCCAACATTTTTACAGTAGAGGAGCGCCATGTTTGTGCAGCAGAGGATCTTCATGCAGCCCGGGCATCCCAGGTTTAGGAAGGAGGCTGGGAACGGGAAGGAGAGGAGCCCCCAGGGCAGTGGCCGTCCCCCCTACTCTCCGCCCCATCTTCCTCTCAGGCTGTGCCTCCATCTCCCCAGATGATCAGGACAAGCCCCTCCTGTTTGCCTGGCCAAGCCACACGGTCCCTCGTGGAGAAAACGTGACGCTTCTGTGCTACTCTCCTCTTAAGTTTGACACGTTCAGGCTGTACAAGGAAGCCGGGGCCCACGTCCCTGAGCTCCAGAACAGAGTGTTCAAGGACAAGTACCTCATGGGCCCCGTGACCACGGCACACGGCGGGACCTACAGGTGTCGTGGCTTCCGCTCAGACTTGTCCTCTTCCTCTTCGGCACCCAGCGACCCCTTGGACATCGCAGTCACAGGTCAGAGGGCTCCTGTCCAGAGCGGCTATTTATTTTAGATAAAGGGGAATTAAATAGAAAGAACTGGGCCCCGCGTGGTGGCGCGCTCTCTGAGAGTCTGTCTCCAGGGGCTGACCCCGTAGCCTAGTGGTTACGGGAGCTGGATCCCACAGGCCAGCTGCAGGTGGGACCTCAGCCTCTGTGGCCTGAAGAGTGGGCCAGGCACGTGTGTGTGCATGCCCCAGGCCCAGCCGGATGAGAGACGGAGAGGAAGGGTTGTAGCATGGCCGCTGTCTGTCGGGGCGGTGCTCTCGCCTTCTCTGTTTCTCTGGGGCCAGCACACATGCCCTCTGACAATTGAAAATTTAAAAAGACACTGTGCCCCACAGGCTGGGACACACGGGAGGCCTAAAGCCTGGACCTGGACATGAGTGACTCTAACCCCGGCCACTCGGGGTGCTGAGGCAGAAGGGTCCAGAGCTCAAGGCTGGCCCCGGACTGCCACCCTGTCCGACACTGTGGTGATGGCGTGCCCACCTGTGGTCCAGCTGGGAGGCTGAGGCAGCTAGTTAGAGCACAACGGGATGGGGACGGGAGCTGGCCAAGGACAAAGTGAGAGGCCACACGGGGACACGTGTCTCCACCAGAGGAGCCAGGGCAGGGTGGTGCCATCGCTAGGCTGGAGCCCCCAGGGGGGGGGT
>NW_006159770.1:77753-84244 GCF_000334495.1 Tupaia belangeri chinensis
CAGGTGTCGTGCCTTCCGCTCAGACTTGTCCTCTTCCTCTTCGGCACCCAGCGACCCCTTGGACATCGCAGTCACAGGTCAGAGGGCTCCTGTCCAGAGCGGCTATTTATTTTAGATAAAGGGGAATTAAATAGAAAGAACTGGGCCCCGCGTGGTGGCGCGCTCTCTGAGAGTCTGTCTCCAGGGGCTGACCCCCTAGCCTAGTGGTTCCCACAGGCCAGTTGCAGGTGGGGGCCTGGCCTCTGTGGCCTGAAGAGTGGGCCAGGCACGTGTGTGTGCATGCCCCAGGCCCAGCCGGATGAGAGACGGAGAGGAAGTAGCATGGCCGCTGTCTGTCGGGGCGGTGCTCTCGCCTTCTCTGTTTCTCTGGGGCCAGCACACATGCCCTCTGACAATTGAAAATTGAAAAAGACACTGTGCCCCACAGGCTGGGACACACGGGAGGCCTAAAGCCTGGACCTGGACATGAGTGACTCTAACCCCGGCCACTCGGGGTGCTGAGGCAGAAGGGTCCAGAGCTCAAGGCTGGCCCGGACTGCCACCCTGTCCGACACTGTGGGGATGGCGTGCCCACCTGTGGTCCAGCTGGGAGGCTGAGGCAGCTAGTTAGAGCACAACGGGATGGGGACGGGAGCTGGCCAAGGACAAAGTGAGAGGCCACACGGGGACACGTGTCTCCACCAGAGGAGCCAGGGCAGGGTGGTGCCATCGCTAGGCTGGAGCCCACAGGGAGGGGTCGGTGTTCTGGGGCGGCGAGGGTCACCTTCCGGGGAAGGCTCAGAGGTGTAGACGCTCCCCTGTCCGGGGTGGGGACACAGGAAGTGCCCTGGACCTGCCCCACTGCCTGATTCCTGCCTCAGTCCAGTCTCCCCCAAGAGTGCGGATTGGCCCAGCCAGCTTGGTCCCGGGGTGGCCTGTGCTCCGGGCGTCCATCCTGCCTGGCGGGGAAGGTGGAGGAGTATCTGCAGGGCTGTGGAGGGGCGTCTCTCTCTTACACATACATAAACACACAAACTTTTCTTTGGAGAGGTTTTTGCTATTGAGCACATGTGCTCGCCAGAAAGAGAGACAAAGAGACAGAAAGCAAGAAATCACCCCCCAGGGGGGATGGCCACACTCCAATCCCTTCTCCTCCATTCTCTTCTTGGGATATTGGGCACACATGCACACGCACCTACGTGAGTTTAAGCCACCGGGTCCAGGACTTGAACTACAGTCGACTACATGGGAATCCAGCAACATAGCCATTATGCCAACTGCTCATCCCAACATGTAGACATTTTATAGTGGGGAGCACGAACCAGTCTGGTAGGAGCTGACAGCCTCTTCCTTCTCAGGAGTCTACAGAGAACCTTCCCTCCTAGTCCAGCCAGTCCCCCTGGTGAAATCAGGAGGAAACATGACTCTGCAGTGTCGCTCAGAGATCGTGTTTGACAGCTTCGTCCTGTACAGAGAGGGGCTAGTCGGGAAATACTTGCACCTTGCCAGTCAGCTCCATGATGGGGGCTCCCATGCCAGCTTCTCCGTGGATTTCGTGACATCTAACCATTCAGGGATCTACAGATGCTATGGTTATCTTGCTCAACACCCTTTCAAATGGTCAGCCCCCAGTGACTTCCTGGTCATTGTGGTCTCAGGTGAGTACCCAGACCTGTATCCACCCTCTTTGGGATACAGTATGGTATCCTAGAATCTGGGAGCACCATGTGGTGGTCGGGGATATGAGTGTGGGGCTCCAGTGAAGAGAGACAGACGTGATGAGAGCTGTGCCAACAGCAGCCAAGGGAAAGGAGACACAAGTACAGACCACTTGTCATGACGTAACAGACAGATATGGGCAGAGACGGAGTCAGAAATGAGACGAACAGAGAGACAGACAGACAGACATATAAACACACTTCAGAGAATGGTGCCCTTGCTCAGAGACCTGAGTTTAGGAGTTGAGATTCCATTTTACCTCAATATTCTCTTTCTGTCAGGAGAACCTGACATCACACATATATCTGACCCATGTCACAGGGCCAGCTGGCCTGCCTCAGGTTGATACCCCTGGGCCCTTGTGGTACCCACAGATGCTGTGTTTCTTCTGACACCTCTTCCTCCATGCAGTTGAGTCATAATTTGCCCTGGGTATGATCCTGGGTGAAGGGGCAGGACACAGCCCCTGTGAGCTACACTGGGTGCTCAGTCTCAAATCTCTAACCCCAGATATTATGGGATTATTGAGGACAGAATCCCACAGAGAGATTCAGTCAGTGAGAAAGAAGAGTCAAAAAAAAAGGCAGAAAAACGGCCAGCCCTTGATAATGTTGTTAAGGGAACTGGCTCTCACATGGCCACCCCACTGTTCAAGTCCCAGACTTAGCAGCTAGAAAAATATGTTGGGTATGTGTGGGTAAGTGCCCCAAATCCCAACAGAATGGATAAAATGGAGGAGAAGGGATTGTGGCATGATCATGCCCCACTGGGAGTGGGGCTTTCTTCCTCCCCCTCTCTCTATCTCTGTTTCTCTCTCTGGTGAGTAAATGCATCCTGTAGCAAATGCTAAGCAAAGCAAGCCAGACTATGAAAAGCAGACCTTTGTATGACCCTACTCAATATATACTGAATGGCTGAACTCTACAGCGGAAGACTAGAAGGTAAAATAGCAGGGAGGGCAACTGTTGATAATAGAGACAGGGGATTGTAATGAGTGGGTGATAGTGGAGAACGGGGAAGAAATAGAGGGGAACAGGGAAAAAAAACAATATGTTTAATAGAAACAAAAATGAAGTTATTTGCTGATGATAGTATATAAGATAATGTCTTTGTGGAACCAACCCAAATATCCACAAACAGATGAATGGATTGAAAAAGTGTGGCACATGTACCCATGAATACTATTCGGCCATAAAAATATCAACAAGACCCTGGCATTTTTTTTTTGAAAGATTTTTGCTGTAGGGAGTGTGCACTCACCAGAAAGACAGAGAGAGACATAGAGACAGAAAGTGAGAAATCACCCTCCCAGGGGGATGGCCACGCCGCAATCCCTTCTCCTTCACTCTCCTCTTGGGATCTTGGGCACGCATGCACACGCGCCCGGTGTGAGTTTAAGTCACCAGGTCCGGGACTCAGACCGTGGTCGACTACATGGGAGTCCAGCAACATAGCCATTATGCCAACTGCTGGTCCCTAAGACCCTGGCATTTGATAGAAAGTAGATGAATATGAAAGATTTGTTGCTAAGTGAAGCAAGTCTCCACTTATACCGACTGTCGGCACTCTATGGTAGAGACTGAAAGACTGGAGGACATAAAAGCATTGAAAATTGTTACGGACATTAGGGACAGTGGAAGGAGAGTGGGAGAGGGGAAGAGTGTAGGAAAGGAAATTCGGGGAGAAAATAGAGAGGGACATTTGTGGGACACAGAGAAAGTTTATTACCTATTGATGGTGACGTGTGTAGTGTTCTCAACTGGGCTAGTCATGTATATCATGCTGGGTGAAGTCTCTTTACAATCTAAATGATGTCTAGTGATTAAATGTATAAATAATAATAATAATAATAAATTTTTAAAATAAATAAAATTAATAAAATTAAAAGTCAATGGGAAAAAAAGGAAAAAAAGATAATGTCTTTGTCTTGACCAACACACACTGTATTCATGCTGGCAGGCAAAACATGTTTTGTACTCTATAAACATATGTGGTGATTAAAGATAAATACTAAATATTTAAAAAGAAGAAAGGAAAGGAAAGACATAGGAACACATACAGAGTGCACCAGAAGGAGAAGAGAGAAGCGAGGACAAGGAAGTCACATCCTCATTGCAGGTGTGAAGGACACTGGAGTAAGGAAGAGCTGCCCCAACTGGTCTGTTTCATTGTCTTCCAGGCCTATACAATAAACCTTCCTTCTCAGCCCAGCCGAGCCCTGTGGTGACGGCAGGAGAGAACGTGACCTTGACCTGCAGCTCCAAGCACTCCTTTGACAAGTACCATCTCTCCAGGGAGGGGGAGGCCCATGCGCACCAGCTCCCTGCAGTGCAGCGTGACCGTGGAGTGTTCCGGGCTGACTTCAGTCTAGGCCCAGCAATCTCAGGCCACAGCGGCACCTACAGATGCTACGGGTCTTTCAAGGAGTCTCCCTATAAGTGGTCAGCCCCCAGTGACCCAGTGCACCTTTCCATCCCAGGTGAGGAGCCCACACCTGTGCTGTGTCTTGTGACCCAAATTAAATTCTAAAGATTTTGCAAGGGACACATGATGCTGGAGAGAAAGAATAGGAAAATACAGAGAGAAGAAAAGACGGAATGAGAGGAGGTACCAGGGTGTAGGACGGCAGCCAAATCAACTCCAAAACCCTCCTTCATATCTTGCGCAGAGGCTCACACTAGGGGTCTAAGTATCAGTGGAGATGGAGAAGGGGCTCAGGGAAGGCCTGAGGAGGGGGAGAGGAGAGGAGGGGCGTCAGCTCCTCACCCTTATCGTCTCCCAGAAGCTCCTCCTGGCCTCTCATACACAGACTTCCTCTCCACGGTCTTTCTTCACCATCACCTCGGGTCTGCTCTTTACACCAGGAAAGCCTAGTGAGGAAGTCATCACCCACAAGGTTATGGGTAAGGGGGCCCAGGGTTCCCAAGGCTCAGCATTCAATGGCAGAGCATTGGCCATGGACCAACCTCAAAGGAACTTAAATAGGGTGGAAGACAGGCAGGGTCTCTCACCTCTCCCCTGCTCTGTGTTCTAGAAAACTCTTCAAGAAGTTGGCCGTCGCCCACAGAACCACACTTCAAAGCTGGTGAGTAAAGGGTCTTGCTCATGGAGACCTGGAGAGAGGGAAGCCTTGGGTTTGAGCGTCAGCTCAGCCACCTCCTAGCTCTGTGACATTGGACTTGTCATCATCCCTCTCTGACCCCCAGACTCTACAACAGTAGAAAGCATTTGAAGCCAATGTGGGACTCTCACAGAGGACTCTTAACCTCTCATTTTCTACAACTGAAATCCCCTCCCAAGTGATGAGAACGAGATGAGAGTAGACCCAACTCCCTTCCCAGGAACAGGCTGCATTCACTCTGCCTCCATTCCTAACTGTAGAAAGATGATGCTTTAGGGAGGAGGAGGAGGGAAGAACGATCGAGGAGTTCTTGAAGAAATGCCACCTATCAGGGTACAACCCTGGCGTGCTCAGGAAAGCCAGCCTTGAGTAAGAGGGAGTCGAGCTCACTCACACAATCGACGTCTTTATTCGCTGATTCTCCCAGGTGCCACCCCACGTGCTGGCTATGTGACGTGCAGTTATGTCCCATTGCTGCTGTAACAAAGGTCTAGAGCATTAAAACCAGGAGTTGAAAAGTCACCTTCTAGTTCTTTAGGTCGGAAGCTGAAGTGAGTCTCTTAGCTAAAATCACGTTGACATCGAGGCTGCCTTCCTTCTCAAGGTTCAAGGGTAGAATGTCCTTCCTTACATGTTCCAGCGTCTACAGGTTGCCCCATGTTCCTTTGTTCATGGTCTCTTTCCTCCACTCCAAAAGCAACCATGACTTGGGACCAGCAGATGGCGTAATGCTTACATCACTGGACTCCCATGTAGTCGACCGTGGTGCAAGTCCTGGACCCGGTGGCTTAAAACTCATGCTGGGCACAAGTGTGTGCGTGCCCAGGATCCCAAGAGGAGAATGGAGGAGAAGAGACTGTGGCATGGACTTCCCCCTGGGGGGTGATTTCTCACTTTCTGTCTCTCTGCCTCTACCTCTCCAGTGAGCACACATACCCTATAGCAAAATCTCTCTTAAAAAAAAAAATAGAAAAAGATTAAGAAACCCAGCCATGACTGGTTGAGTCTTCCTCACATAGCATCACTCTGACCCGGCTTCCTTCGTCACAACTCTTGTCCTGACTTTCTTCTGCCCTCCTCCTCCTCCACATGCCTTGTAATTACATTGGGCCACCCAGATAACCCAAATCATCTTCCCTACTTGAAAGTCAATTGATTAGCAATTTTAAATCCACTTGTTACCACAAACGCTTTCCATGTACAGTAACATAACCGCAGTGATGGGCTTAGCACATGAACACTTTTGATGGAGAACATTCTTCTGTCTGGCACAATTCATCAACAGGATGAATTTGGCCTCTGCTCTTGGGTAGCCGGTATTTCAGTATGGTTAAACTCGAAGGCAGAGATGAATGGGTGAATTAATACAGGATGCATTGTGAAGCAGCTACACCTAAAATGTTAATAAGATGACAGATAATTGTTGAATGATGTGGGGCGAGTGGCAGGCCGTCTCTCATATCTCAGGCAATACTTGTAACCTTAATGACAAGTGGACTCAACTCTTGAAACGTTGGTGGAGGAATAGCCCAGACAGAGCCATCAGTCACGAAGGTACTAAGGTCTGCATACCCTCGAATTTAAAGACAAGGCTGTGCCGGAAACGCTGTGAGTGAGGCGGAAAGAACTGCAAGAGTGTGGAGAGGGGGCGTCTAGGTTTCCGCAGGGCCAG
>NW_006159770.1:84462-94141 GCF_000334495.1 Tupaia belangeri chinensis
AGTGTGCGCTCTATGTTCGCTGCTGTTGGAAACCACTGCAGGGCGCACTCGGGTGCACGTGTGACTGACAGTGGCTGACATGGAATAAGGCCCTGCCAGGTGCACAGCCAAAGGGCAGGAGACCGTGGAAGGTGAGCGCCACCCTCCTAGTGAGAGGCAGTCCCGACTTCGACGCCGAATGAATGAAGCAGGTGGGTGTGCGCTATGTTCTCAGGGTAGGGTCATTAGGAGGGGGTTCTGCCGGGTCTGATTTTTCCTACTTGGTTGGTCTTTACTAGTTTCTTTCTGAGACTTCTCACTGAATCTAAATTCATACTTGGCAGGAGGGAATTAAAAAGTGCGGGAGGTGCAGAGGAAAGCACACACAGTATACCGTGAGCAACCACCAGAACGGCAAGGGCGTGGATTCAGACTTCGCTGTTCTACCTCTGTATGAGTGCCTCTTCAATCCTCTGTTTTATTCACAATAAAACTGAGCTAAAGCCTGCCCCCATTTAGACTTCATGTGAGGATGAGGTCAGACTGCAAACGTGAACGCTCCCCTCCCCATCAGCACGGGTCTGGAAATAAGAAATTCCTGTGGACGTAAAACTTGCCCCTCTTGGTTCCCCTTGCCCCAAACCTCCACCACACTCCCACTTGCAGTCACAGATAGAGCCCTGGATGGCTAGCACCAATATTCTTTTGAGTGGGTTCAGGCTTTGAACTCTGAAACTAGAGCGAGCATGATCACCTCGATCAGCCTTGTAAACCCACAGAAGGACCTACTGGTTCAGGGAGTGGGCGCCACAGAAGCTGCTGCACGTGCGCGACAGCTGCGGAGGGGCTGTGTTCTCACACTCAGCGCCAGCCCGCCAGCCTAGGGTCTGCCCTGAGACCACAGACACAGCGCACTGCATGTGCAGCCGGCTCCCCGGCTCGTTATCACCTCCTCACTGTCTGACATACAACTCCGCCTCACTGCCTTCAACCTCGATTTCACTCTGTTCTCCCTTTATTGAAGAACTTCATTTGTTTGACTCAGGGGCGATGTGCATGTGGATTTTATGAAGCAAATTACCATACACGCGGGCCTTTGCCGGGGAGGGCTGTACCTGCGGTTGTGCCAGTTGCTATCACTTGCTTGTACCTGGTGAGACAAAGCGAGTTACGTGAAGCATGTTTGCTGCTTATGGATAAGCAGGAAGGAAAAACAGAAGCCGAGGTTTTATGGTGAGCTGGTCCCCCGAAGCTCAGGGAAGACGGAGTCCCTCTGTTTGCACTGCAGTGAAGGGGACCAAAAGCAGCCAGCCCTGTGTTTCACACGCGGGAAAGTAGGGCTCGCTGGGTTACAGTGCTGTAGAACATGCTGTTCTAGGAAGGACAGCGACTGACCCTGGGGTGCTGTGGACAGCCCCCGCTGACCTCCCAGAACCTTCCACGGCGTTTCTCAGGACTGTAAGTGAGAAAGAGGGGAAGAGCTGAGTCTCCAGCCTTGGAGGGCCCTGTCCTAAAGCTCTGTCGTGCGTGGTGACCTGGAAGTCCGTGGACAGGAAGCAGTCCATAAAACAGCTGTGGCTCACATCTTACCAGACGCATCTCCCTCCAGGTAACTTGCGTGTTCTGATCGGGCCCGCAGTGACCATTACCATCCTCGCCCTCCTTCTCTCCCTCTTCATCCATCGCTGGTGCACTGCTAAACAGAGTGAGTGTCAAGGAGAAGACGGTGTCGCCCGGCGGTGCGAGGGGCTGGCTGGGAGTATGCCGTGTGCACGTCTCACATGTAGGCATGCCTGG
Source organism: Tupaia belangeri chinensis (assembly GCF_000334495.1). Classification (NCBI taxonomy): domain Eukaryota; kingdom Metazoa; phylum Chordata; class Mammalia; order Scandentia; family Tupaiidae; genus Tupaia; species Tupaia belangeri. Next base: position 86,239 of record NW_006159770.1, read on the forward strand.
CCCACAGCAGGAGCCACGGCCTACAGCCTCCCAGGGAGAAGGCCAGCACTCTGGCACTGTCAGGTCCTACCATCGCCTAGTTCTCCAGAGCTTCCCACCGATACCAGGAGACGGTTCTGTGTAAGGGAGGAAGTTAGAGGATCAATGGCTTGGGATTGGGAGCTATTAATGAAATGAGTCCTTAAACTCCGAAAAGTAGAATTTCGACGTCTCCTCTGCATAACCTCGGGCAGCCACTGCCTCTCTGTGCCTGGGCGTCTGTATGTGAAATGAAGACGCAGAAGTGCCCGCCCAGGTGTGTGTGACTTCCATCCCCTACAGGTGCTGCTGGCGTGGACCACGAGCCTGGAGTGGGCAGAACAGCCAGGGGGGAGGTAGGTCCTCCCCGGCGCGGTCTCACTCCCTCCCTCCAAGTCCCAGAATGCGTGCCACACCCTCACTCACCATTGCCCTCTCTCCAGGACCCGGAAGGAGAGCCAGGGGAGGTGACGTACGCGCAGCCGGATCACTCGGCTTTTGCACAGAACATCATCGCTCCGACTTCCCAGAGGCCCAAGGAACCCGCAGCAGTTACCACTGTGTACATGGAACTTGCAAGATTCTAAGCCAAGATCCAGGCTTGGCTCCCGCCCCATGAGCACACACAGAGACCTCTAGAAGGTCTTTCCTGGAGGCCACAGTTTCTTCTCACACCCAGTTTGACAGTGCCAACGTAATGACATCTGGAATCCGAAAACACAGGAGTTCGTCTTGAGGGCCACCCCTCTTCATCGCAACATGAATCTCAACGTAGCTCTCTCTCCCTTGCAAGCACCGTCGATCCCCGTTGCCTCCTGGAGGGAAACTACACTCCTTTGTTTATCCCACAATTCCCCATTTCACTTGATCCCTGCTGACCTCACCTCTGCAGTCTAACTGGCTGTATTTCTTCATCCTACCTGGAGTCTCTACTACACTGATCGACTCGCCATTCCGTGCACACGAGAGGTTCCTCTTAACATCAGGCTTAGACACATAGTCCATCTTCCCTGGTGCTATGTTTCAAAGGTTTTTTTTTGCAAGTCACAGGTCCCAGCCTGCAGGCATGGTCAGTAGCATATTAAACCCAGAGCTGAAGGCACACCACTGACCTATGGGTTCTGATCCCCAGATCAGCCTGAAAACATGCTGGCACATGTACCCAAGATCCTAAAGAGCTGGAGGCCTGGGGGTAAGTGTTTAGGCATTTTCGGATGTCATTGCTTGGGGGAGGGGACTGTGCTGGCATCCAATGGGTAGAGGTCAGGGATGCTGCTCAGAATCCCCCAGTGCACAGGTCAGCACCTCTCCCCCACGACAGAGGGTCACAATCTGACTCCAAATACCATGTACAGAGGTTGAGAAAAGCTCGTTCAGTCACCGACTCAATATAATCACGGCCAGTGCGCCATGCATTCACGAAACTTGTGACATATCCCGAGACAAGATCGCAGTCATCGCCATTAGACTCTGATAGGGAGTGACATATACATGCACATACATACACATAAGTACACTGCACATGTGTGTCAGAGGAATTTGCATGTATGTAAATGCACATACACATGTATATAGAGGGATGTGTGTATATATCTTAACTTGTATATATCTTAACTACACTTCCATTTATTCTTTGATATAAAATATTTTACATGTTGAAATATCTGAATAAAAATGTCTTCAACATTTCTCAAAACTCCGAGTCTCATCTTTATTTTGAAGAAGACGTGTGATGCTCACAATAAGATGGAATGCGCCTCAGCATACCACCAAGTGCCAAATACCCTCTACTTGGGACTAGTTGCCTTTGAAACTGCAGAGGGAAAAGGCCCTCACTGGCCACTCTCTCCTTCTCCTTCTCTTTTTTTGGAGAGATTTTCACTGTAGGGCACGTGCGCTCGCCAGACAGACAGAGAGAGACAGAGAGACAGAAAGCGAGAAATCACCCCCCAGGGGGGATGGTCATGCCGCAATCCCTTCTCCTCCATTCTCCTCTCGGGATCTTGGGCACGCACGCACACGCGCCCGGCGTGAGTTTTAAGCCACCGAGTCCGGGACGCGAACCGCGGTCGACTACGTGGGAGTCCAGCGACATAGCCATTATGCTAACTGCTGGTTCCCTCCTTCTCCTTCTCTGAGGTCAGTGGGAAGAGGAGCAACTCCCCTTTCTCTTCCTCAGAGCAAAAGCTCGCTCCTCCCTAGGTGTTCAGACAAATCATTCACACAGATGCAGCTGAGTACCATTGTTCCGTGAGTGCTGTGGGTCTTCATTTCCACTGGAAGCTTGGATTTGCCAAGTCGCCCTCCGCAAGGAGGATGGGACCTCCCAACCACCAGGTAACTACCAGTTAGGCCACTTTGAGGAAAATCTTCTTTTACTCTGAAATGCCAGCATAGGCGAGGACCCACAGACATCTTGATTCTTACTGTCTAACACACCAGCATCCGTTCTCCTCCCCTTCTCCACCCTGTTAGGATTGTGGGCACAGATGCACGCATGACTGGCATCTTTTTCAGGCTGATGGGGCTGGGATTCAAACTGCATGGCCAGCCGTGTGGGATCTGGCGGTTTTAATCAGCAGACGACTGGGCCAGCTCTTTCCCCCACATTGTATTGATAAATGTTGGAGTTTGCAGAAGAATCTCTCATGATACAAAGATGGTGCTGAAATCAGCCCATTAATGTGCCTGACTCTCTCTACTCTACCGCTCTCTTTTTTTCTGTAGGGCTCGTGCCCTCACTGGAGAGAGACAGAGAAAGAGAGAGGAAAAGTGAGAAAACATCCCTCGGAGACTGGCCATACTACAATTCCTTCTCCATTCTCCTCTCATGATTTTGGGCATGCACATACATGCACCTGTTTTTAAAATCCCCAGTCTGAGACTTGAACCACACAGTTGGCCATGTGTGATCCAGCCACCGTAACAACCACACTACAAGCAGGCCCTGTGTATCTGACTCTTAGCAAGACTGCAGTTACTTCTCTCCATAAAATATAAAAAAGGCTCAGCACTTCAAAATAGTTTGTTGGAAGTCAGGACTGCTGATGCATTACAGTGAAAATGAAATAGTTAACAGAATGTTTGATTTGGAATTTTTGACTTCCCATACTTGAAGAGTTAGTGATAGCCAGGAGTTTACAACCAAAATAAAATAAGAGATTTTCAGAGAGGATGAATAGCTTCAGAGAGAATTTCTCTACATCCTAGCTTGGAGATAATCCCAAGTGTAGAGTATACTGCATACCTCATCAAGCCCAAGTAAAAGTGCTCAGACCGTGAATCCCAGAAATAACAAAGATTTAAAACAGGCGTCAATTTCTTAGTTCATTTTTATGTTGCTAACAGAAATACCCAACACTGGGTGATTTATTAAGAAAGAAATATAGAGACAGAAAGCGAGAAATCACCCCTACGAGGGATGGCCAGGCCGCAATCCCTTCTCCTCCATTCTCCTCTTGGGATTTTGTACACACGCCTGGTGTGAGTTTCAAACCGCCGGATCTGAGACTCAAACTGTGGTCAGCCATGTGGGAATCCAGTGACATAACTGTTACACCATGTGCTGGTCCCCAGGTTGATTTTTTTTTCAGGTGAGCTGCTTGAGCCCCTGTGTATTCTGGTTATCAGTCCCTTATCTGAAGCACAGTTTGCAAAGATACTCTCCTATTCCGAGGGCGGTCTCTTCACTCTAATTATTATTTCTTTTGCTGTGCAGAAGCTTTTTAATCTGATGTAATCACCCTTGTATATTTCTTCGATTATTGTCTGCACTTTGGGAATTTTATTTAAGACGTCTTTGCCAATGCCACTGTCTCCAAGAGTTTCTCCTGTGTTTTCCACCAATAGTTTGATAGTTTGAGATTTTATGTTTAGATCTTTGATCCATTTTGAGTTGATTTTTGTTAATGGTGAGTGATGGGGCTTCAGTTTCACTTTTCTGCAGGTGGACAGGGGACCAAGTTCCAAAGCGAATTTCTGGGGGACAAAACATTATCCAAATGATAAGAGCCACATGGCTTTTTTTTTTCTTTTCAGATGGTCCAATGAAGAAAATTTTGGCCTGTACGGTGTATACAACACCCACCTTATATTCTGCCCAGGCCTCCCATTGGAATGTAGTGTCTGAGTCAGAGATGGATTTGAGCACCATTAGACACTTTTGAGAACATTCATTATCTTAAACAGAAACAGGAATTCAGGCTCTCTCTTGGATCCCATCCAAGACCCAGCTAGAACTAACTTCGGGAAGAAATCGTTCCTCTTCCCTATGGGGCAATCGGTGGTGAAATTCTCTGACGAGGAAGTCCAACCTCCGTTTCCTGCAGACCTTATTATCTTGTGAAAACCTGTCATTCCGTCAATGCACAGTAAGAGGCTAACCAGGCTGAGGCTGTGGCAGCGCCATGGCCCCTAAAGAGACCACCCTTCTCTGTCTTGGTGAGTCCTGAAACGCAGGTGGGTCAGAGGGGAAGCTGGAGAAATCCCCGAGTAGTCAGAGTCTCTCCTGACATGAGGACCACATGATTCCGGCGGCTTCTAAGGAGGTTCTGATCGCAGTGGGAAGGTAGCCGGTGCTTAGCGATCTATAGCTTCGTGTCCGCCTGAGCCCAAGCTCCTTCGCAGGGCTCCGTGTTCTCTGTTTAACCCGTGAAGTGCTGTGTGAGATTTAGGATGGCTCCAGGGTTCCTTTGTAAGAGAGACTTAGGGGCTGAAAACTGAAGGATATGTTGTTGTTTGTTTGTTAGGCGGTGGTGTTTTATGTTTGTTTTTGCCAGAGGGTGTATGTGCTTGCCAGAGAGAGAGACAGAGGGAGAGGAGAGAAAAAGCGCCGCTCCAGGAGGCCACCGCGTGCAAACGTTCCTGCACTTCTCCTTCTTGTCAGGGTTTGGGGCCCGCGTGCCCACGCTCACACCGCTGCGCTTCTCATATCACTAGGGGCTGAGATTCGAACTGCAGTCAGTCACGTGGGTCCTGGCTCCTTTAACCACCAAGTCACGGGCTTCACTCTGTATGTGATTAGGTGTGGCTATTTGTACTCGAGGTGGGAAACTGGAGAACTCGTTTTTTTGTTGTTGTTGTTTTCTTTCTTCTTCTTTTTTTTTCTTCTTTTCTTTCTCTCTCTCTCTCTCTCTCTCTCTCTCTCTTTTTTTTTTTTTTTGCTATAGGGCACATACATTTGCCAGAAAGACTGAGAGAGACAGAGAGACAGAAAGCAGCAAGAAATCACCCCCCAGGGGGGATGGCCACGCCGCAGTCCCTTCTCCTCCATTCTCCTCTCAGGATCTTGGACACGCGTGCACACGCACCCGGTGTGAGTTTAAGCCCCCGGGTCCGGGACTCAAACTGTGGTCGACTACATGGGAGTCCAGCAACATAGCCATTACGCTAACTGCTGGTCCTGAGAACTCTTTTTTTATGACTCTCTCTTTTCTAGTGCTCTGTCTTGGCCAGAAGATTCAGACGCAGGAAGGTGAGTGTTCCCCTAAACCTTCTCCAGGCCCCACGGCCCTCCTGGCAGCTCCGGAGCAGAAGGAATAGGGGGAGGTTCTGAGGCCCAGAAGGTTCCGATTTTATTCCCAGTCTAGCCGTCTCTACAGTTTCCCGATACCGTTTCTATCTCATTCTGGGCCCTCCAGACCCCTCACCTCACTGCGGTAAGACCAGCCTTTGCCATGACTGGGCTGCTTGTCCTTGCGGATCATGTCTGTTTTGTTTGGTTTTGTTGGTTTGGTTTGGTTTGGTTTTGAGGACTATGTTTTGCTGAATGCTCACAGCTGCAGGAGTGAGGAGTCATACCTTGGCCTGCATCTTTTCCTGTGTAAATATTTTTGTTTTACGGCCTAATTCCTCCACTTTGCTTCATTTAAAGGGAGGCTGCCTTAGTCCAGCCCGCCTGGATGTTCTGTGTGTCTCCGCCTGCGCCAGCCCTGAGCTGCAGCACGGCACACACGAGCTACAGGGCGGCTGCGGCTACGCACACCGTGGTCCTTCCACCACAGCTACTGCCCGGCCTCCTGCTCAGCGCAGACTCCACACCCACTCATGCCCTCTCCCTTCCAGCTCCTTCTAAAGACTGGCCTAGGTGACTTGTGCCTTTAAAATACGAATGGCAGGCCGCCCCGTGGTTAAGGACCCCACATGGTCCACTGAGATTCAAGTCCCAGCTCCAGCAGCTTAAAAACATGCCGAAGCAGGGAGGGGGGGAAGGGGGAGCAGGTGGGCGGTTAAGACACTGATTCTCCACATGGCTGACCCAGTTTGAGTCCCGGACTTGGCAGCTTGCTTTCTCACTTTCCCTTTCTCCCTCTCTCTCTCTGTCTCTCTGGTCAAATAAAATAATAATTAATAAAATAAAATAAATAATTTTTAAAAGAAAACATAAACATGCTGGGTGCGTGTGCCCCAAATCCCAACACGTGGAGAAGTGGAAGAAAAGGTATTGTTACATGGTCATGCTCCATTGGAGGGGCCTTTCTTTCTCTGGTAAGCACAAGCAACCTCCTGCAAATTGAAAAAAGAAATAGTCTTCAAGATGCAAAATAATTTTCTCAAGGTTAGGCAGAACGGGTGAGTCCATGCCACGAAGTTAACAAGCATCTTCTTGCTGCTCAAAACCTGTGTACATTCCTGTCTGTCTGAAATCCTCCTGAAGCCGTCGGTTTCCAGGTCCCCGTCTCCATCTTCTGGCCCGTCTCACAGAGCTAATCATTACATTTATCAGACGGTTGTGTTAGTTTCTCCCCCATTGCCATCTCCAGCTGCTCCAGGGGTTTGCAACCCATTTGCAGTGGAGAGAGCTCAGAATATGGAATGAGATTTCCCAGTTTTTAAAACAGGCACGGCTAGTCTTCAGTTTGTGATTTTGAACAATTGACCTGGTTTCTCCAAGCTTCTGCTCCCTCATTTTAGAGTGGAGAGCTGCACGGGGCTTTGGTACAGATTACCATGGGAACAAGATGCCAAACAAACTTGACAACATATTAGTAGTATCCAGGGCCAGGGGAAGAAGGGCGTGGGTAGTGAGAGCTTAATGGGCATGGGGTCCCTTCTGGGATGCTGCACGCAGACCTAGACAGAGGTGACGGCTGCAGAGTAATGTGAACGTTCCAGATGCTACCGAATCCCACACTTTGAAATGGCTGATTTCACATGAATCTCACCCCAATGAAAAAAATAAATGCACAAAAGAGGGAAAAACAAAAGGCTAAACAGAATTACTGTATGATTTAGCAATTCCACTCCTGTGTATATCACCAAAGGATTTGAAAACAGGAACTCAGATATTTATACACCAATGTTCATAGCAGCATTATTCACAGTAGTCAAAAGGCAGAACCAACCCAAATATTCATTTAAGATGAATGGATAAATCAAAATGTGGTATGTCCATACAATGGAATATTAGTCCAACATAAAAAAGTAAGAAGTTCTAGCAAATGTTACAACAGGGATGAACCTTGAAGACATTATGTTAAGGAAATAAGCCAAACAGAAAAGGAAAATATAGTATGTTTCTTCTTATATGAGGTACCTTACAGTAATCAAATTCATAGGTAAATTAGAAGTTAACAGAGGCTGGGGAAGGTAGAGTGACAAGGTGTTGCTTAATGGTTATAGAGTTTCTATTTGGAAATAGTAGTGAGAATCCACAGTATGGTGAAGTGGCATTAATTTAATGCCACTAAAGTAATGTTTACAAATATGATTAAAATGGTGCATCTTCTTTTTTAATTTAAATTTTAGGTAATTAATTTACATTCATTCACTGAGCATCATCACAGCATACAAAATGTGATTTCCTATCGAGAATATACTGGATAGTGGCTTAATCATACCTGTTATCATCAATAATTTTCCATTTCTAGTTTCATATATATATATA
>NW_006159770.1:94590-105879 GCF_000334495.1 Tupaia belangeri chinensis
TTCAGTCTCATGTACTTAATCTATCTTCTGTTGTGGTTCGATCTTCTTGATTAAATTCTGGAATATAATATTCGACTCCAGACTTGTCCCTACAATTAAGTTGGCCATTTTCTTGGTTTTTTGAACTCTTATTTCTGTGTGTCTGTATTTAATTTTCCTGGTATAGCACTCCTTTCAGAACTTCTTAGAGATCTGGTCTTGTGTTGGAAAATTCTTTCAGGTTTTGTTTATCTGAGAATGTTCTTGTTTTTTTTTCCCATATGAAGGATAATCTTGCTAGATACAGTATTCTTGGTTGAAATTGCTTTTCCCTTAATACTTTGAATATATTTTCCCATTCTTTTCTCACTCACATTGCTTCCAATGAGAGGTCTCCTGTTAGCCTGATGGGATATCCTTTGTCGGTAACTTGACATTTCTCTTTTGCCAACCTTAGTATCTTGTCTTTGTCTGTGGTTTTGGTCAGTCTGGCTATATGTGTCTTGGAGAAGATCTTCTTGGGTTGATCCTGTTTGGGGCCCTTTGTATTTCCTGGGACTAGATCTTTGAATACCTCTCTAGGTTTGGAAAGTTCTCTTGCAGGATTTCATGGAGTAGATTATCAATGCCCTTATGGGTCTCTTCATCTTCTGGGATACCAATTATCTGGATGTTTGAACATTTGATGGTATCTAGTATTTCTCGTATATTATTCTCATTTTGGGGGCAATTTTCTCAGTCTTCATGGTGGATTTTTCTAGGTCAGAGATTCTATCTTTTACATCTGAGATTCGATTTTCTGTATGATCTAGTCTGCTTTTAATAGTTTCAAGGGAGGTTTTGACCTCCTGTGTTATAGCCTTCATCTCTAACAGGTCCATTTGATTCTTTGTTATGGTGTGTATTTCCTCTTTTAGATCTTGCAAGAATTTCCTCACCTGGAACTCATCAGCTCCTTTCTCCTGCGTCTTCTGCAGTTCATTGAGTCTTTATCTTCCACCTTTGTTAGCTTTGTTGCTATGAATATTCTGAATTCTTTATCTGACATTCCCATGAGTTTCACTGTACTGTATGAGGATGAAGAGGAGTTATTCTTTTCCCTTGGAGGAGAGGTATCTTCTTGCTTTCCCATATTTCTTGTAAGCCTGCGGTGATTTCTAGTCATCTGATGATGTGTTTCTTCCTAATTTTTTAAAATTTTTATTATTATTTATACATTTAATCACTATATATAATTTAGATTGTAAATAGACTATACCCAGCATGATATACACCTCAGTCCAGTCCAGTTGAGAACACTATATACGTCTTCATCAACACTTAATAAACCATATCTGTGTCCCACAAATCTCTTACCTCTCTATTTTTTCCCCAAATTTCCTTTTCTACACTCTTCCCCTCCCACACTCTTAAAAACTCTTTCCACTTTGTCTCTAGTGTCCATGACCATTTTTAATGCTTTTATGTCCTCCAGTCTTTCAGTTTCTATCAGAGTGTGGACAGTCGATATATGTTAAGTGGAGATATACAATGCCTCTGTTTCATAGCCTGACTTGCTTCACTCAACAACAAATCTTCCATATTCGTCCCCTTTCTATCACATTCTAGGGCTTTGTGTTTTTTTTTTGGCTGAGTAGTACTCCATGGAGTATATATGCCACACTTTTTCAATCCATTCATCTGTTTGAGGACATTTGGGTTGACCCTATGTCTTAGCAATCATGAATAATGCTGCAATGAATATAGATGTGCAAGCACTTTTCCAGGTGTTCTCCTGTCCTTTGGGTAGATACCCAGGAGTGGAATTGCTGGATAATATGGTAGTTCTATTTGAAGGTCTTTGAGAAACCTCCATATTGTTCTCCACTAATTCTTTTTTTTTTTTTTTTTGGAGAGGTTTTTGCTATAGGGCGCGTGCGCTCGCCAGACAGACAGAGAGAGACAGAGAGATAGAAAGCAGGAAATCACCCCCCAGGGGGGATGGCCACGCCGCAATCCCTTCTCCTCCATTCTCCTCTCGGGATCTTGGGCACGCACGCACACGCACCCGGCGTGAGTTTAAGCCACCGGGTCCGGGACTCGAACCGCGGTCGACTACGTGGGAGTCCAGCAACATAGCCATTACGCTAACTGCTGGTCCCTCCACTAATTCTTGAAGTTCAATCTGAGCGTTCAGAGGTGTGCAGAGGAGGTGATCTGCAATCTCTCTTCCATTCCGTTTTTACTCTTTGTGCATCAGATTCAGTGCAAATAGAGGAATATTCTGGTGCAAATAGAGGAATGTTCTGACCCTAATTGTATTCAGATGTTTGGATCCTGTTCATGTGGATCTAGACAGTGTGTAAAGGCCACCAGAAATTAATCTGGAGGGAGAAATCTCAGCAGAAAATCTTCATTTTTAGTCAGGGGAAGCAATATTTCACAGCTCAAGTTCAGTGTCCATGTCAGAGGAACATCTTCTTTTATGTATATCGTTTGCATAAAAAATACCCCAAAAAAACTAGCTTAAAAAGAAAAGAATTTTAGGTCCTTCGTGCCTTAATTGTGTTCTCCCGTCAGAGAAGAAATAGTTTCTTCATGGTGGACCACTTGAGTCTAGGCTCTGTTTTCTTCCAGGGATCTTCCCCACTCCTGTCATATCTGCCTCACCAAGCTCTCTGATTCCCTGGAATGGGTCTGTGAAAATCCTGTGCCAGGGAACTCCTGAATCCTACCTGTACCAGCTGGTGATCCTGGGAAACGCCTCATACAAGGAAGTAGAGAAGAGACTGGGCATTCAGAAGGAGGCAGAGTTCGTCATTAAGCACATGGACACGACCACTGCGGGGCGTTTGCAGTGCCGGTACATGAAGCAATACAGGTGGTCAGAGTACAGTGAAGCTCTGGAGCTGGTGGTGACGGGTAAGGAGGCACCAGGGTCTCTGCCACTCAGGCGCTCCGTTGGTTGTTTTCTTACTTTTAGACTTATTTTCAGGAAGGTTTTAGATTCACAGGAAATTAAGAAGATACTACAGAGAGTTCCCATATCCCCAGCAGCCAGTTTCCCCTATTCTTTTTCATTTATTTATTATTATTTTAATTTGCTATAGGCCAACAGAGACAGAGAGAGAGAGAGAGAGAGCAATCCACCAGGTCTGCGACTTGAACCACTGTCAGTCATGTGGGAGTCCAATGCCTTAACCACCATGCTACCTGCTGGCCCACCGTTTCCACTATTGCCACCGGCTATCATTAGCATGGTACATTGGTACCACTAATGAGCCAATAAGATACTTCTTTCTTCGTTGTTTATTTGGGTTTCCTTCGTTTTCACCCCATGTCTTTTACCCACTGCAGGAACCACTCCGGACCGCGAGTGCCCGACGTCCCTTGTCCGCTCAGGAGCCTACACTGCACTAGTCACCACGGCCTTTGAGGCTCCTCTTGACTGATGATTGCTCAGACTTCCCTTGTTTTTGATGACTTTGACACTTTGAGGAGTATGGTCTAGTGTTTCTAGGGTGTCCCCCACTTCTGGAAGTTCTCTGATGTTTTCCTCATGATTAGACTGGGTTATGGGTCATGCCAAGGAACCCACAGAGGCAAAGTGCCGTTTCCATCACGTCACGGAAAGGTACAAACACTCGAATCTGGCGGTGGGTGTCTACTTGAGCACCTGACTGGGAAGGAATTCGCTGGGTTCTGCACTGTGAAATCACTCTTCCTTCCCCGGCACTTTCCACAGCCCATCCCTAAGGAGCGAGGGGCTGTGCTCCCCAAGCCCAAATGCAGCTCTGTTTAATGCTCTGTCCTCGGGGCGGCCTGACTGGGTGGTTCTAAGAGAATGCACCTGAGTTGCGGGTCCTTCTTCCTCCTGACATTCTTCAGACAAGGTCCCCTCCTACGCCTGACGTAGCTCCCCAAACTCTCCAGAGACCACTTCCCCTCTCGCAAACATACAGTTCTTCTGGATTTAGGGGCCATATCCTGTCCCTTGAAAGCGGCACCTCTCTTGGGGCCGGCAGGGTAGGGAAATCCTGCCATTGATGAAATGAAATCAGCCAGACACAGAAAGGCAGCACATAGCCCGCTCGTGTGTGGGGTGTGGAAGGTGAGCTCACAGAAGAGGAGAGTCGAGTGGTGGTCGCCAGGGACTGGGGTGATGGTGGAAGACTGGAGAGATCTCAGTCGAAGGGTACAAAATTTCCATTAGATGGGAGAGATCACGTTGAGATATCTGGTGTGCATCCCAGTGAGCACATAACAATGTGTTGTATGTTTGAAAATCTCTGGGTAGATATATTTTTTTTTTTTGGAGAAATTTTCACTGTAGGGCGCATGCACTCGCCAGACAGACAGAGAGAGACAGAGAGACAGAAAGCGAGAAATCACCCCCCAGGGGGGATGGTCACGCCGCAATCCCTTCTCCTCCATGCTCCTCTTGGGATCTTGGGCACGCACGCACACGCGCCCGGCGTGAGTTTTAAGCCACCGGGTCCGGGACACGAACCGCGGTCGACTACGTGGGAGTCCAGCGACATAGCCATTACGCTAACTGCTGGTTCCCTCTGGGTAGATATTTTAAGCTTATTTATTTTATTCTTGAGTGTGTGTGTGAGAGAGAGACAGAGACAGAGAGAGAGACAGAGAGAGGCACCCTCTGCTGGGTTTATGTGCCCCAGTCTTCCCATCAGTCCCACAGCCGGGACTGCAGGCACGCCTGATGTGTTCAGGCAGCCCTGGAACACCAACCCGGAGTCTTCCCATATGGCTCCCAGCACGGCGCAGTGGTGCCCCTGCTCCTGCGCCACCAGGGCTGGGCAGAGAGTAGGATTTAAGTGTTCTCAGCACAGATAAATGAGGAAGTGTGTAAGGTAATGCATCTGTTAATGAGCTCAACCAAGCCACTGAGTGGCGTACGCATATTTCAGAACAATACATTGTGTGTGGTAAATGCCAGAGGTCTTTGCAAAGTTCATGGGAAAATGTATCTTATGAAAGAATTATGCATGAATTTCAGAAATTTTTTGCAACAAAATATGTTGTTGGAAAAGTCATGACATTTTTCTGGGGTTTTTTATGCATCATGACTTTTCTTACAACCTAATAAACTCGTACTTCAAATATATCTTCCCATGAGTTTTTTTTTAATTTCCTTACATATACAAAATTTTGGGCTAATTAAAAATTTTTTTTCTTAAAAATGAGGAAGAGTCTTTTTTTTTTGAGAGTTTTTTTGTTTGTTTTTTGTTTGTTTTTTATTTGTTTGTTTGTTTTGTTTTGTTTTGTTTTTTCTACAGGGCGCTTGCACTCCCCAGACAGACAGAGAGAGACAGAGAGACAGAAATCGAGAAATCACCCCCCAGGGGGGATGGCCACGCCGCAATCCCTTCTCCTCCATTCTCCTCTCGGGATCTTGGGCATGCACGCACACGGGCCCAGCACAAGTTTAAGCCACCAGGTCCGGGACGCAAACTGCAGTCGACTACGTGGGAGTCCAGCGACATAGCCATTACGCTAACTGCTGGTCCCAACTAAAAATGGGGAAGAGTCTTTACTTGTCCCTCTCTTCTCTTTTAGGCTTGTTCGACAAGCCCCTTCTCTCTGCAGAGCAGGGTGTCGTGAGGCTGGGAGCGAAGATCTATCTCCGGTGTGGTTCAGCACACGTTCCATTTGATAGCTTTTCACTGGCCAAGGATGGGGAGGCTTCCCTTCCACCGCCCCAACACAGAGGACCCCAGGGCAGCTTCACTCTGGGTCCTGTGAACCGCAGCTTCTCGGGGAACTACAGGTGCTATGGTTGGCACAGCGGCAGCCCTTACGTGTGGTCGGCCCCCAGCAACGCCCTGGAGCTTGTCGTCACAGGTAGGTGCATCCAGGCTGGCCGTCCAGGGTCGTCTGGCAGGGATATGAAGGAGCACCCTGAGCGAAGAGCCTTGCAGGGGCTCACTCAGCGAGGCTGTGGCGAGAGGGCTCCTCGTTCAGCTTTCCCACCCTCCCGGAGTTCGGTGTGCGGGATCCTTTGCAAACATGTGAGCTCTGGAGAGAGGAGAAGCCAGCACCGAGTCGCACTTGGAGGCCATGTTGGCAGCAGCCATGAGGCCACCTAGACTCCTCTCAGGCTTGCGCGGCCCTCCTCTCCACGGCCCGCGGGCTGGTGGGGACGCTAGCTCAGCTCTTCTCACGTGCTTGGTTGCAACTAGAAATCCTTGAGCTGGCGACAGGGCTAGGCCCCACTCTGAGTGGCTGGGAGCTTGCAGCCCCTGGGGAGGCGCCTGGAAACTCTCACAAGCCCCATTTCTGTACTGTTTGCGTGCGTCGTTCTCAGAGGGAGGGGTTACTGCAGAACGGAGCAGCTGCTGGCTGCGGAGCAGGGCAACCACATCCGTGCCTCACACCCCCTGGCAGAGAGGGTGGCGCCATGCCAGCTGTGCGGGAGTCATGGGACTCCAAGACCATCCAGGCCAGGTCAGTCTCGCTCACGCTCGCCCTGTCGCTCTCTCTCGCTCTCGCTCTCTCTCATTGAGGGCATGTGTGCTCACCAGAGAGACAGAAAGCGAGAGATCACCCCCTGGGGGGAGGACCACACCACACACCACACACACCACAACCCCTTCTCTTCCATGCTCCTCTCAGGAATTTGGGTACAGAGGCACCCACACCCAGCATGAATTTCAAGGCGCTCGAACCACAGTCGGCCACGTGGGGTACGGCACCTCAACCACCAGGCCACCTGCCGGCCCCGAGCAGTCTCTTTAAGTCATCATCCTGGGCGGTCGGTGTGCGTTCACGTAGGAGTAATGAAATCAAATCAGTACACAAATAGATCGCAATGGATGAAAAGGCTGACTGCAAACACCAAGTATTTCAAGTCCGAGCGGATAATGCAGGAGAGGAGCAGCCTGACACGGGGATAGGAGACGATTTCTACAACACTGTGCAGCAACTACGTGCTTTAAGGAAAAGAGGAATAAACCCAATCAAACTAAACATAAGAAAACATGCTGACTCAGGATGCATGCCACCGGGCGTTGCAGGGCGGTCTCTCGGGAGACAGGCGTTGCGGGGTGGTCTCTCAGAAGACCGGGCATTGCAGGGCGGTCTCTCAGAAGACCTGGCGTTGCGGGGCGGTCTCTCAGGAGACCAGGCATGGCCGGGCGGTCTCTCAAACAGATTGCACCAACTGACAGTCTCCGTGTGAGAACGCTGCACCCTTCCCATGTCAGGGTTTTAGGATTTTTAATTGGGAGCTTTGAAGAATATCTCATTGCAGTTTTAATTTGCCTCTCACAGTTGACAATTTAGCATTTGTAATATGGGTATTTATTCTTTTTTGAGAGATTTTTGCTATAGGGTGCATGCACTTGCCAGAGAGACAGAAAGCGAGGAATCAGCCCCCGGGAGTGGGTGGCCACATGGCAGTCCCTTCTCGTCCAGTCTCCTCTTGGGGTTCTGGGCATGCGCACACACATCTGGCATGAGTTTCAAGCAGCTGGGTCCAGGACTCAAACCGCGGTTGACCACATGGGAGTCCAGTGACGTAACCGCTACACCACCTGCTGGTCCCTAATGGATATTTGAATTTGCCTGCCTGGTTATGAAACATTTGTTCACGGGTTTTGCCCTTTCTTCTGTAGTCTGTCTCTTGCTAATCGATTTGATCTGATTTATGGGAGGGGTTTTTTCATCTGGACTTTATTTCTCTATCAGTTATTTGTACCAAAAATTTGTTCTTCCTTTTCCCTGATGGACCTAAATTCAATTTTTTTCACTTGATTGGATTTATTGGTCTGCTCCTTTAGAGCACTCACTGTATCTCATTTTAAATACTATTTCTTGGGGCCAGCAAATGGCATAGTAGTTACATCGCTGGACTCGCACATAGTCAACTATGGTTTGAGTCCCAAACCCAGTGGCTTAAAACTCATACCAGATACGCGTGTGTGCACGTGCCCAAAATCCCAGGAGGGATTGCGGCATGACCACTCCCCAGGGGGTGGTTTCTGTCTCTCTGGCTCTCTGGCTCTCTGTCTCTCTGGCTCTCTGGTGAGCACACATGCCCTATAGCAAAAATTCTCTTTCAGAAATAAATAAATCAACATCACCTCTTACCGCAGTGCCGAGCGACTTGTACAGCCTCATCTGCACGACTTGACTGTCTCACACTCTGCCCCGCTCTGTGCCTGTGGAGCTGCTTTACGTTTAACAGGAGGGAGTAAAAGGTCTCTGAGCACTCTGATTCCCCGGTATTACCTAACCCTTGAAAGCAGTATCAGCTCACAGTCCATACGACACGTGAAAAAGAAAACGGTTCAGAGGAGCGCTGTCCAGAAGATGTCACGCAGTGTGGAGATGGGCCAGCAGGTGGCATAGTGGTTAAGACGCTGGACTCCCACGTGGCCAACCGTGGTACAAGGCCCAGACGCGGTGGCTTGAATATCACAGCAGGCGCAGGTGCATGTGTGCCCAGAATCCCAGGGGGAGAGTGGAGAACGGTTGCAGCATGCCCAGAATCCCAGGGGGAGAGTGGAGAAGGGTTGCAGCACGGCCGTCCCCCGGGGGATGGCTTCTCACTTTCCCTCTCACTGTCTCTCTCTCTTTCTCTTCTCCGGTGAGCACAACACCTTATGGCAAAACCTTCAAAAACAATAATGACGGGGGAACCAGCAGTTAGCATAATGGCTAATCGCTGGGCGAAAACAGTTAGTGTAATGGGTATGTCGCTGGAAGCCCACGTAGTTGACTGCGGTTCGAGTCCCGAACCTGGTGACTTAAACTAATGCTGGGCACGTGTGCATGTGCGCGTGCATGCCTAAAATCCTGAGAGGAGAATGGAGGAGAAGGTATTGTGGCGTGGACATCCCCCCTGTGGGGTGATTTCTTGCTTTCTGTCTCTCTCTGTCTTTCTGGGGAGAAAAACCTCTCTCAAAAAAAAAAAAAAAACAATAGTGACAATAGTGTGGCAAAATCTTCCCTAAGTGTTCCTCTGCCTACTTCTCAGGGGCTGGCAGGGCTGAACCCGCTGTCAGGTAGAAAAGGGAGAAGCGCTGTGGGCGGGGTGAGGTAGAGGAGGGAGTCCAGAGCTCCAGACGCGCAGGGGGGAGGGAGGAGCCGCAGTCCCCCATCAGGAGCCCCTCCCCTGTTTATGCGACTCCCCTCCCTGCAGGGTGCGCCCGACACCCGCGGGGTCTGTCCAGAGGCTGGGACTGAGACGGAAAGGGACGCGGCCGACCGTTTCTCTCTGAATTACGCCCCCAGACGCCGCGATCCAAGATTACACGAGGGAGAACTGGGCCCGACTGGGCGTGGCCGGGCTTGTCCTCGCGGCCCTCCTGGCAGTACTGGCTGACCACTGGCGCGGCCACAGGGTGCCCCCCGCAGAAGGCTGGTCAGCCTTGGCAGAACCGAGCTGGAGGGGACAGGAACGTCGCTCAGAGCAGACCTTCGGACAAATCCAGAGTGGCCGCAGGTAAACTCCCCGAGCCCGCCCCTGTGGGCTCCTACAAAGCTGCTGCGGGAGCGGCCGGCAAGCCTGGGCCATTTTCTGACCAATCAAATGGCATCTTCTGGGGCCAGCAGGTGGTGTGGTCGCTGGGGTGCTGGACTCCCACATAGCTGACTGTGGTTCAAGTCCCTGACCTGGCGACTTGATCTGTCACTTTCCCTTTCTCTCTCTCTCTGTTCAAATTTTACAAGAACAGTAATTGTAATAAATAAACTTAAATAAATAAATAATTTTTAAATTATACAAAAATGGTGGATTTTTGTGTGGATCTGACCCTGCACCCAGCCTTTCTGAACACTAGTTGTGATTTCCCATCTGTGTCTGCTTTCTGACATTTTATATCCATTTTTTCTTCTTTTTTAAAAATGTATCTCTGGTGACCAGCAGTTGGCATAATGGCTATGTCGCTGGACTCCCATGTAGTCGACCACAGTTTGAGTCCCCAACCTGGTGGCTTAAACTCACACCGGACGCGTGCGCTGGCCCAAGATCCCGAGAGGAGAATGGAGGAGAAAGGATTGTGGTGTGGCCATCCCCCCTGGGGGGTGATTTCTCGCTTTCTGTCTCTCTGTCTCTGTCTGCCTGGCGAGCGCACGCACCCTATAGCAAAAAAACTCTCAAAAAAAAATGTATCTCTGTAGAAAATAAATTGGTAAATGCCAAAAATATTCAGTAAGACCCCCTTTGTCTTTTTCATTTTGTTCTGTCAGAGGACGTTTCCGAGAGAGGGATAGCACCCGTCAGCAAAATGCGTCCACGCTCAGTTCTCTATTCTCCCTGTCCCCATCTCAGGGATTTGGGGCGCTCGCACGCACACGCCCAGCATGTTTCTCTAGCAGCTGGGACTGGGATTCGGACCGTGGGCAGCCATACGGGGTCCAGCTACCTCTGCCCAGTGCCCAGCCGCTATGCTGGGAGTCCGGCCTCCTTTAATTTTATGTATCTGTAATGTCGGTAAATTGACAAGAGTGAAAGTTGCAATCTATGAATTATTCCATTTACTTCATAAATCCTACTTCTGTGGAATTTCCATACAGGGGAAATTTAACCCCAGCATGTGTCTCACTGCAATCCGTTAGCTTGTTCTCCATTTTCTTCAGTTTTACAGCAGGCTTTAGGTGCACCATATCATAACGTGGGTTTTATCTTTGAGGGGGGAGATTTCACTATAGGGCGTGTGCGCTCGCCAGACAGACAGAGAGAGACAGAGAGACAGAAAGCGAGAAATCACCCCCCAGGGGGGATGGCCACGCCGCAATCCCTTCTCCTCCATTCTCCTCTCGGGATCTTGGGCACGCACACACACGCGCTCGGCGTGAGTTTAAGCCACCGGGTCCAGGACGCAAACCGTGGTCAACTACGTGGGAGTCCAGCAACATAGCCATTACGTTAACTGCAGGTCCCCATAACGTGGATTTTAGTTAACCCCTGTCACATGAGCAAACAGAGGCTCCTCTATGATAAATGTGAATTCACACGTTCAGTTAGGGTTGATTAGAAAATCCTAGAGAGACCGGTAACAGTCATACAACAATATAAATATATGTAATGCCGTTACACTATAGACTTAGAAATGCTTAAAATGGGGCCAGCAGGTGGCATGGTGGTTAAGGTGACGGACTCCCATGTGACCAACCACTTTTCAAGTCTAAGACCTGGCGATTTGCGTGCACTCGTGCGTTCTCTCTCTCTCTCTCTCTCTCTTGCTCTCTCTCTTACTCTCTCTCTCTTGCTCTCTCTCTTGCTCTCTCTCTCTTGCTCTCTCTCTCTCTTGCTCTCTCTCTTGCTCTCTCTCTCTTGCTCTCTCTCTCTCTTGCTCTCTCTCT
>NW_006159770.1:106283-114385 GCF_000334495.1 Tupaia belangeri chinensis
TGCTCTCTCTCTCTCTCTCTCTCTCTCTCTTGCTCTCTCTCTCTTGCTCTCTCTCTCTCTTGCTCTCTCTCTCTCTCTTGCTCTCTCTCTTGCTCTCTCTCTCTCGCTCTCGTATATACTCTAGCAAATTTTAAAATATGAGGTCATTGGAAAAGTCATGACATTTTTTTTTTTTGGAGAGGTTTTTGCTATAGGGCATGTGCGTTTGCCAGAGAGACAGAGAGAGACAGAAGGACAGAAAGCGAGAAATCACCCCCCAGGGGAGATGGCCAATCCCTTCTCCTCCATTCTCCTCTTGGGATCTTGGGCACGCACGCACACGTGCCCAGCATGAGTTCAAGCCACCGGGCCAGGGACTCGAACAGTGGTCGACTACATGGGAGCCCAGCGACATAGCCATTATGCCAACTGCTAGTCCACATGACATATTTTTTCTATGTTTTTGTATAAGTCATGACTTTTTCAACAACCTAATAATAATAACAATAATAATAATAAGATTAAATAAGTAATTCTTTTTTAAAATGCTTAAAATGAAACTCTGTATACATTAAGCAACTCCCCTCTTGGAGACAGAGAGTTTCAGTTTTGTGAGGTGAAAGTGTTCTGCAGGGACCAGCAGATGGCATAGCAGTTATGTCGCTGAAGTCCACGTGGACAGTCATGTGGAGTGGCAGACCTGGTGGCTTGAAAATCACACCTGGCACATGTGTGTGCATGCCCAAGGTCCCAGGAAGAGAATAGAGAAGAAGGGACTAAGGAGTGGCCATCCCCCTTGAGGGGTGAGATCTCACTTTTCCTCTCACTGTCTCTCTCTGTCTCTTCCCCTCCCCAGAGAGCGCACATGCCCTAAGGCAAAAAAAAAAAAAAAGTTCTGGAGATTGTTTCACAACAACGCAAACAGACTTAACACTACCGACCTGGACACGTAAAAGCAGTTAAGATGGTATGTTTTATGTTATGTGGTTTTCACCACAATAAAAACAAACTATTAAAATTGTTAAAATGGTCTACTTGGGGACCATCAGATGGTGTAATGGCTACATCATTGGACTCCCATGCAGTCGATCACAGTTCAAGTCCTGGACCCAGTAGCTTAAACTCACGCCAGACGCATGTGTGTGCCTGCCTAAGATCCCAAGAGGAGAGTGGAGGAGAAGGGATTGTGTGGGGTGGCCATCCCCCCTGGGGGGTGATTTCTCACTTTCTGTCTCTCTGTCTTTCTGGCGAGTGCATGCGCCCTACAGAAAAAAAAAAAAAAAAAAAAAAAAAACCTCACCAAAAAAAAAGGTACATTTAAAAAAAAAAAAAAACCTCTCCAAAAAAAATGGTCAATTTTAGGTTGTGCACATATTACCACAGCTTTCCGAAAGTTACTTGCAACGTGCAGTGACAGAGCGTGGTGGCTGCCCAGGGCCTGGAGAGGGCGGAGGTCATGGGGACAGACTCCAGGCGGGGATGGGGCTCCCCTGGGAGTAGCAGTGGTGATGGTGGCACCGCTCTGGGTTTACGGTGTCACCAAGGATTTCTGCTCTGCCAACGGGCTCGTGAAGGCCCAGCTGCACGGTGCAGCAGGAGCAGGTTCTGCGATGTGGAAGCCACATGTGGATGACCAAGGTTCGGTTCCCAGGTGTCAACGTGTCCTTGGATCCAGGCTGGCTGTGAAAGCCCGGAGGTGCGTCGCAGTGTGGGATCCTGTCAAGGAAGCTTGTCTCTCTTTCTCGCTCATAAATAAATACATACGTATATAAAACTTTAAAATATGTAGGTTGATACGCTGTATGGCCTGTAAATTATATATAACATGGTTTGATTAAAGTATACGTAAGAGAATGAATGGTTGGGAGCATCTCCAGGGTCACCTCCGCTTCAGGGGGTGGGGTCCCCAACACATGTACAGTCTGCACCCGTGACAGCCCGAGGAATGCGGGTGTGCCCCACGGTGAAACCTGGGGGAAGGGCCCACAGGAGCCCTGGAAGCTGTGTTTGACCAGGTGTTTGGTTTTTGTTTTTTGTGCTTTTATGACAAATCTGAAGTCATGCCAAAATTAAAAACTAAAAAAATAAAAGATGTTGTTTTCCTATTTATGGGGGAGTTTGACTGAGTGGTGGCTGGCTCAGGTGAGAGGTCAGGACCGTGACAGGATCTCCATGGAATGTTAAAGGCACCCCAGGGACCACCACAGTTGTACGAGGAAGCGCTCGCACGTGGATGAGCAGCAACCTGGTTCCGGTGGCCCCTGAGGCTGTGCTGGGCGGTGACAGACACTTCAGTGCCTTGGCCTCAGCCTCGGGGCAGGCGGAGGGTGAGGCAGGAGGTGCACAGCTGTGAACGCAGCAACCTCCGTGTCTCCAGCTCATTGAGAGAGATTAACTGCCCGAGATGCTTCAGAAGGCAATTAGCATAATGGCTATGTCACTGGACTCCCATGTAGCCGACTGCGGTTCGAGTCCTGGACCCGCTGGCTTAAACTCACGCCAGGCACATGTGCGTGCCCAAGATCCCGAGAGGAGAATGGAGGAGAGGGGACTGCAGCATGGCCATTGCCCTGGGGGGTAATTTCTCACTTTCTGTCTCTGTCTCTCTCTGTCTTTCTGGCCAGCGCACGTGCCCTATAGCAAAAACCTCTCCAAAAAAAGAAAAGGAAAAAAGAAGGCAGTGTCCGGCAGACACCCCAGGTTTCAGGCGGAGCAGGGATCTGCACGAACATCCGAAGAGACTAAAATCTGGTGGCTTTTGCTCATCACAGTCCCAGAGCTGCACGGGTACCGGGCGCATGGGCAGCAGGGTTAGACTTAGGACTGCAGACCTACCTGGGGAGAGTCTGGGAGCCTGGGACGTCCAGTAGCTAAGCTTTGGCAGTAGAGAACATTCCATCCCGGGGTTCCTGCGAACTGAGGACCCCCAACGTTGCATTAGTATCAACTGTGAACGCATCGGGGGTGAGGTGGTGTCCGGACCATGTGGGGGAGGCCCGGGCTCCTGCCTGGGACCTGCCTGGGACCTCCCTACATGCTGGTGCACACACGTGTGCTGTGATCCAGGCCGGCGGGGCCCGGGGACGGGTCGCAGCACGGGGCCAGGCTGGGGCACCTCTCTTTCTCTCTCTGAAGAAAGCAGGCAGTAATGGTAGGTGGGTCGTGTTGAAACTGGAATGAGAATGTGACATACGTGTGCTCATCACAGCTTCCGTATCCACCACCTGTTCACAATGAGTACGTACCGTTTTTATAACCAGAAACGCTGGAGCCTTCACAGCGCGCTGGCGCTGCCCACCCGGAGAGCCGCCCGCTACAAACACCTCCATCGACACAGGGCATATTATCACAAACCAAGTAAAAATGACTGGTCTCGAGGCACAAAAACCATCACCCAGTTCTATAAATTAACCTAAAGCCGTTTTTAAAAGATTAAATTGTGGAACCAGCAGATAGCGTAATGGTTACATCACTGGACTCTGCCGTAGTTGACCGTGTTCGAGTCCCGGACCCGGCAGCTCAAAACTCACTCCAGGTACATGTGCATTTGTGCCCAAAACTCCAAGAGGAGAAGGGAGTGAGGTGTGGCCATCCCCCTGGGGAGGATGACTCCTCGCTTTCTGTCTCTCTGGCAAGCACACACACCCTATAGCAAGAATCTCTCTAAAAAAAATAAATTGAGAGCAAAACGGTTTGCTACTGGGTGGGAAATGGACAGAAGTTACCTCTAAAGTCTTGGGGACGTGGCTTCAACACCTTCCCGAGGAAACTCGTGATGCCGTTCTGAACTAAGCCCTCTGGAGAGCGAGTATTGAGAGGAGCAGCACCTGAAGGGACAGGGCCTTGGAAAGGGTTTCCTCGCAGGAAAAGCAGCTCCAGGGCCAGCCGGAGGGCCTGGTGGGGAGGGGGCCGAGCCCTGAGTGGCTGTCCTGACCTTGCAGCCTCGTGGTCAGAGAGGCTGAGTCCTGCAACGCTCTCCCGACCCCACAACCTGGTGGTTAGAGAGGCTGAACCCCACGCGGCTGTCCTGACCCCGGGCGCTAGAAAGACATGCCAGAATGTGCCCACTGACAAATCAAACAAAAGGAAAACAGCTCCAGAATTGTTCCAATCGTCCTCTCCGAAAACGACTGGAAAACCTAGGTCCACAAGCAAAATCCCTCTCTATGAGTCAAAGACAATGACAGGAGACTGAGTGTCGCTCCGAGTTAGGGAAGGAACCACCGAACCCGCACATTACGTAAAACTGCTTACAGCCGGACGCTGAGGGAGAACACCATGTTACAGAACGCTATACTTTGGAATCCACGGGGATGCCCACGGTACATGAACCCTCAATAAAAGTCACAAGCCTTGTAAAGAAATAAAATAGCACAAACACGATGAAAGGATTGGCAGCCCCAAGAACTTGAGACATGGGACTATGAGGTAGTGCGTAAGGTACTTAGACTAGAGCAGACTCGTCAGGAAACCAGGGTCCAGACCGAACTCCCCTCGGGGTCATGCCATGGACATACAAGCCCCCTCCTCAGTGGTGCCAAGGGGTTAGCTCACAGTCCAAGAACGTTTCTCCCAACTGTTTCTATGGTTTCCCAGGAACCCAGTCATGTAAATAGAAACCCCAGCTTCCTTTTCACTAATGGCTTGAGGGTGCGCACTCTTGACAGGTAGAGACAGAGGAAGAAGGCACCCCCGTGGGCATGGTCACACCACAGTCCTTCATCCTGTTGAGATTTGGGGCAGATCTGCTCATGGGCCGAGAGCGTCTCTCAAGCCACCAGGACTGGGACTCAAACGGTGGCCAGCCATGAAGGGTCTGGCTTCCCTTCACTAGTCTATGAATGCCCAACTTCCTAGAGAAGAAGGAATATAGCAGGCCTTCCTCATTATTCCAGAATAACTACTTCCTTGTCCCCGGTTACTTTTTCCCCGAAGGACAAGTGGCGCTCTCCCAATCCATGGCCCTGCTCGTCGGCAACCTGCTTTCCTGGTATGAACGACGTTTAGATTGACAAGGATTAACCAGAGTAAGGTGTGTAACTGGGGAGGAGGGGAGCAGATACGCTCCCGGTGTAGACGTGTCTCTCTCCCACAGTGAGCACGCCCTGTCATGGCTCTTCAAGCGTCCACGTCTTTCTCCCTCCCCCACGTTTCAGTATCTGCATGTCCCACGGCTGCATGTGAGCAACGGCCATAGCGCACAACCAGGCTTTTCACACATACGGGCACGTCCAACCGTACATGTGTGGTCAACATGGAGATAACCAGGCATTTCACACATACGGGCGCGTCCAACCGTACGTGTGTGGTCAACAGGGAGATAACCAGGCTTTTCACACATACGGGCGTGTCTGGCCTCCCTCTGTGTGTGGTCAACATGGAAACTGCTGGGTGGCCCTGGGTCCTGCCCACCATTTCCTCTGACCTGCTTTTCCTGTCAGCCTAGCGAGGCCAAGTTCTCCGAATTGTAAGAACATTTGACCGAAGCGGCACCTACCTGTGTCCTTGCTGAGGCCTGCAGCTCGGGCCTCTCTCCCAGTGGGGACATCTCACAGCAGAAAGCAGGGCTTCTTGTTTAGACCAGACTCGCCCTAGAAGTCTGGGGTCTGAGCTATGACCTCAGCCAAGAGAAAACATTCCGTTTCGGCTTTTCTTCTCCAGGACAGCTTCTGGGCAAGGTGTTACAGACCACCAGGACAACGCCCCCAGCAAATGTGACGAGAACGTTTGGGGAGGTGACCTAGACCGCCAGAGCCCGCCAGGACCGGCTGGCTAAAGAGGGTTCAGAATTCGAAGTAGGGATTGCAGGTGCAGGGAAGCAGGTCGCGTTCCTTTCCACAGGTCTGAGCCCCTTCAGAGAGAGCCCTTCTCGGTAATCACGTTTGTCTGAATCCCTGGTGAGCCAGGCATTTAGGGACCGGTCAGAGCCTCTGGATAAAGGACACTAACTCCTCGGGCACACGAGGACCGATGTCATGATGGTTACTCTGGCCACCGACTTGATTAGAGCAGTGTGACCGGGGATGAGCGAGCCCCTGAAGCCGGAGATGGAAGTCCATCGAGTCCTGGAACAGCGGCCCTCGGCCTGGAGGCAGTCTTGTTCCCCGCCCAGGGACGGCTGGTCCATGACTAGACACGTTTGTTGCCAGAGCTGTGCTACCAGCGACGTGGGTGGAGTTCGGCCAGCTGCTAACTATCCTGCACAGGGCAGCAGAGGCATCCCCAGCCCCAGAATGGCGACCGTGCAGAGGCTGAGGAGCCCTGAAGGACAGCACCTGTGTCCCTGGGAGTCCTGCTGCTCTAGCCTCTAGCCTGCCCCAAGGCCCCCACGTCTTCTCAGATGCAAATGTACCCAAGGCCGTTCTGCATGCGGATTTGGACTGTGGCCTTTATCTTCCAGGAGCGTCCAGAAAACCCGGCTTCTCAGCCTGGCTCACCCTCAGGTACCTGCAGGAAAGTTCCAGGGTTGCTCGCTGGTGTCTGAATTAGCGCATTAGTCTTCCCCAGAAAATACAGAGCCAGTCCTGTAACTTCTTCATGGGAAAGGTGCTTAAACATGAGTCTCAGAATAAGGTCTCCGAGCGCGTGGGCTCTCCGGGTGGGGACACAGAAACGCCATTGCTCACGGCCCTGCCCATCATGGTAGGCTATTTTATCCCGGGGTTGTAGCTCCAAACCACACTGGCCTGGCTCCGTCTTCCTTGGCTGTGAGCATACTGGGGATGGATGTGGCACGACGACCCTTTGGGGGTCTCACCTGCTCGCTCTCACGTCACTGAAGAAATGAGTAAGTAAACCTTTAAAGAGAAGCACTGTTTCTGTCCTCACCTCCCCCGCGTGGTCAGTACCGGCCCTCTCTGGAGCCCCCATCCAGCATCGAGACTCCCAAGTTCTGCTTGGTTTAGTCCCCTCCGTCTTCATGCAGGAGCGCAGCTGCCACGTGCAACCACCTGGGGCCACCTCCGAACGTCCCTGAGGTCTCGCCGCCCACCCGACAGCCTTCCCGTGTGAAGGCAGCACCACGTTAAGTGGGCCCGTAACGTGCCGGCCACTGAGCCGAGTCTGTCAAACTTTCCATCGTCTCGGGGACTCGAACTGCTCAGGGTCTTGAGTGGGGCTCCAGGATCGTATTTAGCAAAACTCCTAAAACTGGACCCCTAACGAGTAAGATTCGCTGCATGTTTACTTTCTCTTTAAAGGAAATGGAAAATGTTCAACAACATAAAAAGATAAGGACAAAGAAAGGACAGGCTAGGAAACATTGTCTCCTTTATTCTCTCCTTTGTTTATTCTCACCTTCAGCCGCCGCCCTCTTTACAGTACACAGAGTGAGTTTCCATCATGAATCCGCTGCTCACCCAGACAGAGAAATTCCGTGTGTTAGCACCAACAGCGCTTGTCCAGGCTCTGCGTTAATGTCTTGCTTCTTTCTCCGCAGAACGAGCGCGGAGACAAACTGACGTCCCTTTCACTTACGGAAACTGTTCAGAGCCAGCCCCCAGCCGGTGGTTGGGCCTGTGTGGAAGGAGCCCGAGCCCTCACGGCTGACCACATTTTGAATCCTGGTTCTGGTGGTTTGAAAAACATGCCAGGTACATGTGTGTGCATGCCCCAAATCATGATGGGATGGAAAATGAAGAACCTGACCGGGCCCTTGGGAGGTGCTATGCTCTCTCCCTCTCCCTCTCCCTCTCTCTCCTCTCCCTCTCTCTCCCTCTCTCTCTCCTCTCTCTCTCCCTCTCCCTCTCTCTCTCCTCTCCCTCTCTCTCCTCTCCCTCTCTCTCCTCTTCCCTCTCCTCTCCCTCTTTTGCTTTATCTCTTTCTCAATTTCTATTTATTTATTTTAATTTATGTCTTTGGGCAAGTTCCCAAATCTTCCTGCGTCACAGTTTTTCTGGTTTTAGAATGATCATTGGCAATTGCCTCTCATCCTGTCTCAGTGATGTGGTAAGAGGTTTGGTTCTTCAGAAGTAATAGTACCCCATGTAGTCAGCCGTGGTTCGCGTCCCAGACCCAGCAGCTTAAAACTCACGCCTGACATGTGTGCGTGCGTGCCCAAAATCCCGAGAGGAGAATGGAGAAGAAATTGTGGTGTGGCCATCCCCCCTGGAGGGTGATTTCTC
>NW_006159770.1:118464-124998 GCF_000334495.1 Tupaia belangeri chinensis
CTCCCTCTCTCAGTCTCTCTCTGTCTTTCTCCTCTCCCTCTCTCTCTCTCCTCTCTCTCTCTCTCCCTCTCCCTCTCTCTCCTCTCCCTCTCTCTCTCCTCTCCCTCTCTCTCCTCTCCCTCTCCCTCCCTTTCCCTCTCTCCCTCTCTCTCCCTCTCCCTCTCTCCCCCTCCCTCTTCTCCCCCACCCTCTCTCTCTCCCTCCCTCTGCCAAGTACACACAATCTCTGACAGTAAAAAAGAAGAAATTGTTTAGAGCCTTTAAACAAAAAGAACAATGACATGGGACTAACAGATGGCATAATGGTTACGTCACTGGACTCCCATGTAGTCAGCCGTGGTTCGCGTCCCAGACCCAGCAGCTTAAAACTCACGCCTGACATGTGTGCGTGAGGGCCCAAAATCCCGAGAGGGAGAGGAGAATGGAGAAGAAATTGTGGTGTGGCCATCCCCCCTGGAGGGTGATTTCTCACTTTCTGTCTCTCTGTGTCTCTGTCTCTCCAGCAAGCACACACACCCTATAGCAAAAATATCTCAAAAAAAAAAAAAAGATCAATGACACATTCCAAGTAAAAAATAAGCTGTAGAGGCATACAACGACTAAATGTGAGTAAGATATGGTGAAATAGGGGCCCGCACATGGCAGAGTGGTTACATCGCTGGACTCCCACGTCGTCAATCGTGGTCCAAGTTCTGGACCTAGGGGCTTAAAACTCATGCTGGGCATGTGTGTGTGCGTGCCCAGAATCCTCAGAGGAGAATGGAGGAGAGGGGATTGCCATGTGGCCATCACCCCTGAGGGGTGATTTCTCACTTTCTGTCTTTCTGTGTCTCTGTCTTTCTGGTGAGTGCACATGCCCTATAGCAAAAATCTCTCTTTAAAAAAAAAAAAAGAAATCATGAAATTAAAAAATATCAAAATGTTTAAAATTTAATTTTTTAATTTTTTATTTTGATTATTTACACATTCAATCACTACAAAGGACTAAGGGGATAAACCCACATAAGAAATAGAACATATTTCCATTAAAAATAGCACTTTGTCTAGCTGGTCCCACTGCCTTGTGGTTTAGTGAAGCAGATCCCACGTGGCAGACTGCAGTTCGAATCCTGGCGCGGCTGCTTGTAAAGCGCACTGAGAACAGGCACGAGCGGCCAGAGCCCCGACGGGAGGGGGACGTGGACGCTAAAGGACCGCGGCATGGCCACGCTCCACGGTGCTTCCTCCCCCTCCACCCTTCTCCCTGGCGCGCTCTCTCCCTCGCTCTGTCTCTTTCGCTCTGTCTCTCTCTGGCAAGCACATGTGCCCTCTGGCAATTAGAAAATGGCATTTTATTAAAACATTATAACCAATCTTTGAAGAATACAGTGTGAACATCCCATTCCAATGGGACCAACGACCTGAGCTAAGCGTGTGCACGCTGTGGTGGGGGAGTCAAGGCCCAGGCCCCTGTCCCTGTGTCACCAGCCGGGGTCTCGCTCTGCTCACTGCCCCCGCCTCTCCATGGTTTCCATGTCGCAGAACTGAGACGCCCGGCCGGGTTTCAGCGGAGCAGCCAGTTGTCAGAGGCTCTGGTTAGACCGCAGGTGTCGTCAGATGCGTCATGGGGATCCTGTCCTCTCCTTAGGCCATGATCAGCGGCGAAGGGGGAGCTGTGACCCTGCTTGTGAAAACTGCCCAGTGTGAGCAGTAGGCGCTGGGCCTCGGCCACCACATCCTGTCTGCCCGGCTGGTTCCCGGGGGCCCCAGCGCACTCTCAGCCTTGTCCCCCGGTCTACTATGCCTCCAGCACTCGCCGCCCTGCTCTGCCTCGGTGAGTCCTGGTGCGGGAGGGAGATCAGGCCGGTGTGGCAGGGACAGGTCTCACGGTTCCCGTCTTCCAGGCCTGTGTCTGAGCCGGAGGATCAGCACCCAGACGCGTGAGTCCTTCCTTCGAAGTCCCAAGGCCGCTCCTGGGCTCAGACTAAGTCCCTACCCGCTGGGGAGGCGGGGCGGGACCTGGCCCCGGCAGAGGCTGAGCCAAGCTGGTGGAAAGGAGGTGGGGAGGGGCAGGGCTGCCTCTGGAACTGCAGCCTCTATCCCTTCCAGAGACGCTCTCCAAACCCACCATCTGGGCCAAGCCCGACTTCATGGTTCCCAAGGGAAAGCCGGTGGCCATCTGGTGTCGGGGGGCGCCCAAGGCTGCCGAGTTCCAGCTGTACTTCGAGGGAAGCCTCTCTGCCGTGGAGAGACCGAGAACCCCGGGGCCGCTGAACCAGGTCAAGTTCCTCATCTCGGCCATGAGCTCACAAACGGCAGGGCAGTACAGCTGCTCCTACTGGACCGGGGAGCTCTGGTCAGAGCCCAGCCACACCCTGGACCTCGTGGTGACAGGTAACAGCCAGCCCGGAGGGGACAGCCCGAGTGTCTGAGTGCATCCGTTGGACACACCAGCCAATTCTGGTGATTTCTGACAAAATATGACTAGACAGTAAAGGAGCAAGGCAGTTTCTCCAGCGCTGAGAGTAGGAGTGCCATGTGAGTCCGGCTCGGAGCACGCACAGGGCAAAGCAGGACCGAGGCCTTTGTGCACGCGAGTTTGCAGCAGTTTTCCGCAGCAGCAGGCGGTGGAGGCCCCGAGCGTCCATCGGTAGCCGAATGACCAAGTGCGATGGACGTGGCCCGTCCTTGACAGGGAAGGGACCTGTGCCGCGTGCTGCAGTGTGGACGAGCCTCCAGGACGGTAAGGTGGAGAACGCTAGAGGCCGGAAGGTGCATTTTATAATCCACTTACATGAAGTACTTAGAGCCGTGAAATCACAGCAGTGGAGAATAGCGTGGCAGCAGCCAGCCGCTGGGGGAGAGAGAACGAGGGGTCCATTAGTGACTAGAGACTTTCATGTTTAAGATAAGAATTCTAGGGACGGGTGGTGGTGATGGTGGTACAGGTGAATTTGCTTGACGCCCCTGGACCGTGCGCTTACAAATGGTTACGATGGCAAATTGTATGTGTGTGCGCTCGATCGCAGTGAAGAACAGGCGGCATAGAGCTAAGGGGCCCAGCGCCCGCACTGAGTCAGGGACACTGGACTGCAGAGCGGGCAGCCACACGCCCTCCGGGGCCCGAACCCCTGGCCTGACACTTGCCGGGCACGCGTGCCCAGGACCATGGCAGGCTGGAGGGCTGGAGGAAGCAGCTGCCCCGTGATCAGGTGTGTGAGAGGGGCTCGCCGCCCATGCACACACATTCTATCATGAACAGCAGAAATTAGGTGTGCTGGCTTTTGACAAGTAAAACGCTATGACAGATTTTTACATGTCTTTTTTAAAGGAATCCATTGGAAGCAGATATAAATAAATTGCGATGACTACGATGGTAGAAATGTGTGTTATATTATTCAGTGATGGTGTATATTTAATTTCAGAAACCTAACTAGAGCACGCCATGGCATCGCGGTCGAGTGCTATGCATTGGCTCCCACACAGCTGACCGCTGCAAGTCCCAACCCTGGCAAATGAAAAGCATTCCGGGCACTTGTGCACGGTGTCCGGGACAAACAGAGGGGAAGGGACTGCAGAGTGACCATGACACACTGAGGGGTCCTCTCTCTCTCTCTCTCTCCTTCTCTGCCTCTGGCGAGCACACGTGCCCACTGGCAATAAGTAAATACAAAATGCCAAAGTTTTTAAATACTTAAAATTATTTTAGAGTGTGTGTTTTCTGTATTTCGTTCCTCAGCTGTAGCGTGCAATGAGAATATGTGATTATATAATGTCCTTTCTGTACCTGCGAGTGTGCCAGAATTTAAAATAAAACATCATGACTATTATGTAATTCACTTATGTCAGAGCTATAGTCATAAATACAAATCATTCTGCAACTGTATTTTCTAGTTTATATGTTTCAAAGATTATATATTTCTCTCCTCCATGAAAGAGAAGGACACAGAGACAGAGAAAAACACGCTCCGTGGCATCTTGCCAGCCACAGTCCTGCTTCCCCAGCGCTCTGGCTCCTCAGGGTCTCGGGCATACGTGTGTGCTGACGTGCTTCCAAGCTGCCTCAGGGATGCAGACCCACGGTCGACCACACTGCAGTTCAGCTTTCTCACTAACTGTGCCACCGGGCTGAACCTCCCCCAAGTGTCTGATGCAGTTGCTCTGAGGTGGAACCTGGGTGTCTGAGTTTCTAACAAGCTCCCAGGTGGTCCTCATGTCACTGGTCCCAAGATCCAATCTGTAAGCCACTGGCGCAAGAAAATTCCCAGAGAGAGATCGGATCACACTGCTGGAAGCTGGGGGCTTGTGTGCCTCTCCTTGAAGGAGGCCAGGGAGGGCACGTCTATGACCAGGACAGTCCAGGAGGGAGAAGAAGGGACTGAGACTCGGTCTTAAGGACAAGCGAGGGCAGATCCAGGAGACGGGCAGGGTGCTCTTCACTCACCCCCACCTTCTCCTGTAGGAATGTACGAGGACGAGGACGACGTCCCCACCCTCTCAGTTCTCCCCGGGCCTGAGGTGACCTCAGGAGACAGCGTGACCTTCTGCTGCCATCTACAGACCGCCACAAGCACATTCTTCCTGGTCAAAGAGGGGAGACCCAGCCACGTGCAGAAAAAACATGGAACCACCCGGGCAGAGTTCCCCGTGGGCCTTGTGACCACAGCCCACCAAGGCACCTACAGGTGTTTCGGCTCCTACAACAACCACGCGTGGTCTTTACCCAGCAAGCCGGTGAAGCTCGTGGTCACGGGTGAGGAAGACCCCCGTGTCCCCCCGTGTCTTGCCGGAACTCTAAGGGAACCCCAGCCAGAGAGGGGGAGGCTATCTCTGGACATCCACTGTCTAGAGACACAGTGGAGGGAGACCACCAAAGAGACAGGGGCGGGCTGGCCGTGGGGAATGGACGGGAAGGCCCAGGGAGCCCCCATCGTTGCTTTTTCTCCTTATGTTCACTTCTAGGAGTTGAGAACACCAGCCGTGCAGACCCCACCTCTTCTCCTGGTGAGTAGCCGCTACTTCCAAACGCAGGGAAAGGGTCGAAACCTTCGCTGACACTAAAACGACAGCATCCATTCCAATAGCCATTGAGGGGCGGAGGGTGGCATTGAGCAAAGCCCGGTGCGCTGAGAGCTGACCCAC
This sequence comes from Tupaia belangeri chinensis, assembly GCF_000334495.1. Taxonomy (NCBI): domain Eukaryota; kingdom Metazoa; phylum Chordata; class Mammalia; order Scandentia; family Tupaiidae; genus Tupaia; species Tupaia belangeri. The sequence continues at coordinate 123,586 of NW_006159770.1, forward strand.
GTGGGGAGGAGTCGGGGCCACGTCTGGGCCTCCCTGAGCACACCAGGCCGTGCGTGCCCACGGTCCTGGGCCGGCTGGAGCTGGGGTGGTGTGCAGCGTCACGCCCCCGTCAGGGTGCTCGCTCGCTCACCCGTGGGGGAGATACATTAAACTTCACACACACACACACACACACGACATGGATGGGAGACAGACGGCAGCGTGCACAGCCTGAGCCGTGGCCCCATCGTGCCTGTGTCGGCTTGTACTCCAGCAGGAGCAGACCGCGGGTCAAAGGCGGGGTAAATACGTGAATTATATACGGAAACAGGCCGAGTCGACGGGTAAAGCGACCGCGAGGGCAGGAAACATTAAACACGGCTTCCAGACTGGCCCACCGGCCACGTCGGAGTCTAAGCACACACGTGATGAGTGGAGGGCCCAGTACAGTCTGACGGTTAAGGGAGCCGGATCCCACATGCTGCGGTTCGAATTCAGGCCCCAGCAGATGGAGTAATGGTTACGTCACTGGACTCCCACATGGCCGACTGCAGTTCAAGCCCCAGACCTGGCAGCTTCATCTCACACCAAGCACGTGTGCATGCGTGAAAGATCCCGAGAGGAGAATGGAGGAGTGTGGCGTGGCCATCCCCTGGGGGCTGATTTCTCACTTTCTGTCTCTTTCTCTTTCTGTCTCTCTGGAGAGTGCACGTGCCCTATAATGAAAAACTCTCTTTAAAAAACAAAAGAAAGAAAAGAGAAACAGGTGTGTGTGCTCTGCACCCGACGTCCCAGCAGGTGGAGAAATCGAGTGAGATGGAGAGGGGGGTGCTGCGTGACCACGCCCCACTGGAGTGTGCTCGCTCCTCCCTCTCGCTCTCTCTCTCCTCTCTCTCTCCTCCCTCTCTCTCCTCCCCCTCTCTCTCCTCCCTCTGTCTCTCTCCTCCCCCCTCTCTCTCCTCCCTCTCTCTCTTTCTCTCTCTCTCTCTCTCTCTTCCCTCTCTCTCTCTCCTCTCTCTCTCCTCCCTCTCTCTCCTCCCCCTCTCTCTCCTCCCTCTGTCTCTCTCCTCCCCCCTCTCTCTCCTCCCTCTCTCTCTCTCTTCCCTCTCTCTCTCTCCTCTCTCTGTCTCCCTCCCTCTCTCTCTCCTCCCTCTCTCTCTCTCGCTCACTCTCAAGTTCACATACCCTCTGGCAATTAGAAGGGAAGAGCTGAGGGAGTTGGACCTGAGACTATCTTGAGGAGGAGGTCTGAAGGGAGGAGGGATGGCCACTGACTACTCCTTCGGGCAGCGAGACGGCCAATGTGGTCAGAGGACGGCAGCAAGGCCGGCAGGCTGGGAGCCCTGCACAGAGGGGATGGGGGGGGTGGCGGGGCTGGGAGCCCTGGCACAGAGGGGATGGGGGGATGGTGGGGATGGCGGGGCTGGCGGGGCT
>NW_006159770.1:125126-127868 GCF_000334495.1 Tupaia belangeri chinensis
AGAAGACGGTAACCCTGAACGTGGCTGTGCTCGGGGAGGAAGAGGTGTTGATTTAGCGAGGAGCATGAGGCTCAGGCGGAGGGTCCGACTGCGGTGAAGACGCACTGAGTCCTGGCGCCACATGCTGCCTCAGGCTGGCTCTGCGCTCCAGATGAGCCACCAGCCCCTGGGCTGGGCTGGGGACCCTGACAAGCTGTGGAGTGTCAAGGGCACACCCGAGGGAAAGGGGTGGGGATGGGAGAGGCCAGCCGCATGCTCCTCTCTTCACCTCTGCCCTGTCCTGTTCCTCAGCAGACTCTCCGGACCCCTCTCTCCCGACCGCAGAGACAGGATTCCAGGAAGGCGAGTGAGCACGGGGCTGCAGGCTCCGAGGGAGAAGCTGGGCCAACAGCACCGTCTGGGTGGGGGCGGGGGTGAGGGCCCCGTGTGACCACAGAGACAGGATTGCAGGGATTGCAGGGAGTGAGCAAGCACGGGGCTGCAGGAGGAGCTGGGCCAACAGCACCGTCTGGGTGGGGGCGGGCGGTGAGGGCCAGCGTGTGACCACAGAGACAGGATTGCAGGGATTGCATGGAGCCAGCGAGCACCGGGGCTGCAGGCTCCGAGGGAGGAGCTGGGCCAACAGCACCGTCTGGGTGGGGGCGGGGGTGAGGGCCCCCGTGTTCTGGTCAATCACTGCTCCTCCTACCCCAGAAGCTGGCCTCTGGGATCACACGTCTCAGAATCTCCTTCGGATCGGCCTGGCCTACCTGGTCCTCGTGGCCCTCGTGGTACTCCTGACTGAAGACTGGGCACACAGGAAGAGGACTCGGGAGGGAGCCAGCGGGGGTTCCAGCGACGGAAGCAGGACACGCTCGAGAACACGGAGGCCAAGAGATGCAGGGGCCGCGGGTGGGACCGTGACCTCTGTGTGGGAGCCGGTCACCGCCTCTGGGGCTGAGTATGAGGTCTCCCCACCCCGTGCTCACCCGAGACGTGAGGACTTGTTTTGAGTGGCTTGGGCATTCTGCACCTTTCACGTTCTAGTTGGCGGCAAGGACGCTGGCGCCTCAGTGGGGAAGTGGCAGGTAGGAGTACTGTGTCTCGGGGGCGGACGTAGGACCTGGCCTGAGTGAGGGCCTCCCCGAAGAATGGAGGGCTCTGGGCCAGCAGGCGGTGTGGTCAAGGTGCCGGACTCCTACATGGCCAGCCATGGTTCCAGTCCCAGACCTGGCAGCTCTCTCTCTCTCTCTAACACACACACACACACACACACGCACACGCGCACACACACACACACACACGCACACACACACATGCACACACACACACACACACACAGCATAGCAAAGTGAAAAAGTAATAATAATAAATAATTCTCAGGAGGGTCCCTTCCAGCCTCCACCCTGTGGGTCGCCTTACTGAAGCAAAATCTTGCAACGCTGGCCACAGGCCAGACCAGACGACTATGTCCGCCGTGAGCCTTGCCGCAATACTGGACGCGGCTTCTAGTCCAGACAGCAAAGAGAGGGGTGCAGGAAGGAGAGAACGAGGACAGAGAGGAGGAGGGGCTGGGAAGAGCGAGCCAGCGTGTTACGAAGATTTCCGGGGACTCACACGCAAGCCCTCAGTTCTCAGTGGGCAGCACCGACGCTGCCTTGGAACTGGAGCCTTCATGCCCCGCGTTACGTGGCGAGGTCATCTCGGCGTTTCTCTCACGATGGAGGAAGCAGTAACGAATACTGCGATGGGAGCCGCCAGCCTCTCTCCCCAGTGCCTCCGGAGCTCCTGGGAAGGGGGCCGGGTGGCTGCTTCTCTGCAGATAATAGACACATATTTGCTGGATTTACTTGTGTTTATATGATTTTTCTTTTCTAAGTGGTATCATTCTTTTAATAATTCTGGGGAACCAGCAGTTAGCGTAATGGCTATGTCGCTGGACTCCCACGTAGTCGACCGCGGTTCGTGTCCCAGACCCAGTGGCTTAAAACTCACGCCAGGCGCGTGTGCGTGCGTGCCCAAGATCCCGAGAGGACAATGGAGGAGAAGGGATTGCGGTGTGACCATCCCCCCTGGGGGGTGATTTCTCGCTTACTGTCTCTATGTCTCTCTCTGTCTGTCTGGCGAGCGCACGCGCCCTATAGCGAAAAAACCTCTCCAAAAAAATAAATAAATAAATAAATAAATAAATAATTCTGTTGCTTTCATTCATTGCTGGTTTATAAAATTGAAATTGAGTTTTATATGTTAAATGTACATTTATTGCTCTTGCTGACTTCACCTCCTAATTTTAATAGTTTTAGATCTTAAGTTATTTTTAAATTCCAAAGTGTTTAGAATTTTTAAAATTAACTTCCTTTTGATTGTCTTATCACCGTCTAGAGCCCCCAGAGTAATAATAAGGATGGTGATGACTTCCTTTTTTTAAATTTTATTTTTTAATACAACCAGTGTGTTGGGTCCGTTTATAAGCCAGAGGCAGAAAGAAATTTACAGAAGGGAAGAAACACATCAGAGGGAATACCGAGAACGTGGCCTAAAACATGAGAATCGGACACAGACCTTTTCCCCACCACCATCCTAGCTGTTGCCTTGCAGCTGTGGGGTCACAGAGAAGGGCCTGTCCGTCCTCTCCGTGCCAGGCTCTCAGGGATGGCCGTGCCTTTGCTCAGTAAAGTGTTCTCAGGCTTCGCCCCAGCCCTCCCCGGGCCCCAGGACGAGGCCGCATCAGTACTGCGGCGGCCGCATCCCACTCCAGCCTCA
>NW_006159770.1:127879-130128 GCF_000334495.1 Tupaia belangeri chinensis
CCCGGGCGGGAAGGGGGGGGCTGCCGGGGAGCCGGCACATTCCTGCGCGACCATTTCTCATCTCCGTATAGCAGCTGCGCGTCCTCCCTGCGCGTCGTCCTGGGCTACAGTGTGTCTGAACACACGTGCACAACACGCATGATCAGATCAGGCAATAAACGCACATCCGAGAACTTACCTTCACCCCTGCTTTGTGTCGTGGCCATTCGAGGTCCCCTCTGCTCGCTGTTGGGAAATACACATTGAACCGTTTTCAGCAGCAGTTACTCCACCGTGCCCTGAGCCCTGGAGAACTCATTCCACTTACCCAGCTGCATTCTTTTTAAAGACATATTTCATATTTAAGCTTTTTCAATTGTTTTCCTTTTGCCTTTTTATGTATCTGTTTTTTACACTGTCACTGTGCATCCTCACAGCACATCAAAGGAATTTGCCCGCCCTGACTACACTGTGTGTCGGTCCAGGCAAGGATCTACCACACACATGGCCTTCAGCAGGGAACTTTCTGTGGTGGCCCTGCAGTGTCTGCTCTTTGTGCCCTCGACTCCCTCCCTCTCGCCCCTCCACGTCCCACCCTCCTCCCACGCTGTCTCTGGTATCTGCGGCTCTCCATGCCTTTAAACCTTCCAGCCCTTCAGCTCCTGCCGGGGAGCGCGGACATCCGGTCTATACTGAGTGGGGACATTCAGTGCCGCTCAGTCTGGCTTGCCTCACTTAGCAGTAAATCTCCGTGTTGTGTCTGTCAATGCAGGCTCTCGTGTCGGCTCAGCTGTAACGTCGTGCTGTAAGGAGCAGTCACCACCGTGCCGCACAGGGTGGCTGCAGCCAGCTCCCTGCTCGGTCTCAGTCCCACACTCCGCGTCAGCAGCCAGAGGCCCCGAGTCTTCAGTGCCGCTCAGTCTGGCTTGCCTCACTTAGCAGTAAATCTCCGTGTTGTGTCTGTCAATGCAGGCTCTCGTGTCGGCTCAGCTGTAACGTCGTGCTGTAAGGAGCAGTCACCACCGTGCCGCACAGGGTGGCTGCAGCCAGCTCCCTGCTCGGTCTCAGTCCCACACTCCGCGTCAGCAGCCAGAGGCCCCGAGTCCTCATCTCATGGGTAGCGGAAGGTGACGGTGGAAGGCTGGGGCACCCTGTCTCAGCCCAGACTGCCCTCTGAGCTCATCCCGGGTTCCTCTGCACTCCCAAAGACGCCACGAGCCGGCTCCAGTCTGCCCTGCCTGCACGCCTTCCTCATCCCGCCTCGTGCAGCAAACCCATGTCCCAATCAGGAGGTACCGGGAAAGGGTCAGGTTCCAACTCTAGTAACGCCATTTTCCTGCAGCAAAATCGCTCTCCTCCATTTCCACGTTCCATTTGCCAAGAGGAAGGAACAGTACCTCCTTCTTAGTCATGCAATGGGGACACGACACGCTTCTAGGGGCTTCCATCAATTATTTCAATCCCCCACTACCACCAGGACCAGGTTCCCAACTCAAGTTCCAAACAGGAGCCAAAGCCTCACAGCGGGGTCCAGCATGTGGAAGAACACCCACCCTCTGCCCTGTGCTCCCTGGGTCTAGGCCAAAGTCCCCGAGGCCCTCCCTACTCGGGCTGTCCCTTTTGACCTTCTGCCCACTCCCCCGCTTCTTCTGAGGCTGTTGTGGCAAACACTGATGCGTTTCCTGGAACTCGCTGCGGCCACTCCTCGGCCCTTATCTCTGTTCTCCTGTAGCCGTATGTGACACTTTGACCACTTCCTCCTCGAAACTTCGCTCGCTGCTCGCTTTCTGCTGGTCGTGGCACCGTGAGGTCATCGGGCCTCTCCATGCCAGTCTGTGGGGCTCGATCGCAGACCCGCCTGTCTGCGGGCACAAGCCTGGGTTGCTCTCCTCCAATGCCGGGCTTCCATTTCTCTTCCACTTCTCATCCACTTCTCTGAACCCTGCTGTTTTCGTATCCAGAGCTCCCACTCATTTCATCCGCGCTGCCAGCCAACCCGGCCTCCGCCTTCCTCCCACCAAGCTCTGCTCTAGCTCGGGAAATTCCCAGCCTGCTCAGGGTCGCTCTGCTGCCTCCTCTGCCTGTGGTCGTGCTTCACCGCTGGGAGACTTGTCCCACACATTAGCCGGTAGTAATGCAGTGTGTCACGTGCATGGTGTGTGTGGTAGGCATGGTGTCTGTGCACGTGTGTGTGTGTGTGTGTGTGTGGTGGGCATGGTGTCCGTGCAATGGCCATTGTGTGTGTGTGTGTGGGTGGTAGATACGGATTC
>NW_006159770.1:130488-133439 GCF_000334495.1 Tupaia belangeri chinensis
GTCGGTGCGCGTGTGTGTGTGTGTGTGTGTGTGGTAGACATGGTGTCCGTGCACGTGTGTGTGTGTGTGTCACCTCTTAGCAGACGCCCTCATGGCCATTTCCTCGAAATTTGGGTCAGGTCAATCCTTATACGTAAACGTTTTTAAAGGATTATTTGCCCTCGCAACTTTTTTACTATACGTAGAGACACACACATTCTTTAGTGTTATATCCATGTGACTTCAAAAACGGTCATGGAAAATGGACTTCAAGTACGAGTTTATTTTGGTGTGTAAATAAAAAAAATTCATCATTTGGGGGCTATCAGGTGGCATGGTGGTTAAAGCACTGGACTCCCACATGGTCGGCTGTTGTTCAAATCCTGGTGGCATGGGCTTTCTCTCTCTCTCTCTCTCTCTCTCTCTCTTCCTCTCTGGTAAGCGCAAATGCCCTATAGCAAATTAAATAATAATAAAAAATAAAAATAACCATTTTTAAATCCATACTTTTTGCATAATGCGCATTTTTCACGAGCTTTAGAATGCCACACATTGTTTTCAGTTGTATGTATTCAGGTTCCCCAAAGAACAGGCGTGTCTCCCCGGCTGAGCTTGGAGATCTGCCCCGACTTGGACCCGTCTCTGCCCCCACTCAAGGGGTCCAGGTGGTGACTGCCCTCTGGCAGGGCGTCGTCTAAGCCAGAGCGCCCCAACCCCAGCACCCTTTCCAGCTGGGCTGGAGGGCCCTCGGTTGTCGGAGCCGGCCGGTGCTGCGGCGTGGTGCTGCGGGCAGCGTCCAGGGCTCTGCCTGAGGGAGGCGGGCAGTGCCCTTCCCGTGGGGGGCCTGGTGCTGCAAGGTCAGCTGGAGGCACGGATGTGGGGAGGGCCCACGTGGCACCAGGAGCCGGAGCCCGAGCCCGAGGGCTAATACAAGCTCCCTGCAGGGAGAGCAGGGAAGCCCTGAGTTTCCCCTAGGTCGTTGTTTACCCAGCGCGGAAACGGAGCTGAAGACATTCCAGACAAGCGACCCCGCTCCTCTCGTGCCGGGCAGGGTTTCCAGCCTCGGGGGACTGGCGTTTGGGGCCAGATTCTCTGCTGTGGGCTGTCGTGTGCCTTGCAGGGCGGTCAGCACTTTGCCCTTCCTGCCCGCTGAGAGCCATGACACAGTGCGGGAAACCAAGCAGCCAGCCAGATCCGAGAGGCGGAGAGGCTGGCGGCCCCGGGGTGAGCGGGGAGGAGTGCTCGGGGCCTGGATCCCCCGTCCTGGGAGTGAGTTTGGCGGCTGTACCACGTCCCGAATGCCGAATGCCGAACCCTGTGCACTCGGAAAGAACTGAAATGGTAAAGTTCTGTGGCAATAAAAACAGGTCTCCCGACACTGGTGAAGTGTCCCCTCAGGGACAGAGCCACCTGGGTGAGGGCAGCTGTCCTCTGTAACGGCACAGGCGGGCTGCACGTCTCAGGTTTGGGGCCACAGTGTTCCCTGCGGGGACCTTGTATGTCTCACAGGACCCGCTTCAGCCCACTAAATGCCAAGGAGCACCCCAGTGTGACCATCGAAAACGCCCAGAACACTATCCAGCGGTCCGCGGTGGCAAGATCACCCCTATTGAAACCACCAAAGCACACCGGTTTTTGCTCCAAATTCCATTTTATTTTTAATACTTGTGCAGTGTGAAGCTCAGGCTACGATCTGGTTCCAACCCTCGGTCCGCTCCGAGGCAACGTCTTCTCCTGAGTCCTGGGTTTCCTTAGTAACAAGTAGACAAAACAATATGATCATCTGGGGAAAAAAATTTCTGCAAAGTCCCAATTACAGTGGATTTAAAATACGCATCACGCGGGGCCGGCAGGTGGCGTGGAAGTTAAGGCGCTGGATTCCACACGGCTAACTCCATGGTTCCAGTCTTGGGCCCAGGGGCTGAAAATCACTCCCGGTGCGTGTGCGTGCGAGCCCAAAATGCCAAGAGGAGAATGGAGGAGAAGGGATTGCGTGTGGCCATCTCCCTGGGGGGTGAGTTCTAGCTCTCTGTCTCTCTGGGGAGCACACGTGCCCTATAGCGAAAATCTCTCTCTAAACAAAAAAGATCAGCTTGGGAACCAGCAGTTAGCGTAATGGCTATGTTGCTGGACTCCCACGTAGTCGACCACGGTTTGAGTCCCGGACCTGGTGACTTGAAACTCGCGCCGGGTGCGTGTGCGTGCGTGCCCAAGATCCCGAGAGGAGAATGGAGAAGGGATCGTGGCGTGGCCATCCCCCCTGAGGGGTGATTTCTCACTTTCTGTCTCTCTGTCTCTCTCTGTCTGGCGAGCACACGCGCCCTATAGCAAAATCCTCTCCAAAAAAAAAGATCAGCTCCAGGGCCAGCAGGTGGTTGAGGCACTGACTCTCATATGGCTGACCATGGTTTGAATCCTAGACCTGGAAGTTTGCTCTCTCTCTCTCTCTCTCTCTCTCTCTAACATGCATGCCCTATGGAAAAATTTTTAAATAATAATAATTAGTAAAATTAAATAATTCTTTAAAAACGATTGTATCTCCATGGAACTTATCTTGGTGACAGCAGGCAGCAGGGCATGTTACACGGAAGACATGGGTGGAAGTATGGGACACAGTAAGCTGGGTCAAGCAGAGAGCGACCGGGCGGTGTTATTTGTGGTGGCCAGTGAAGTCCCTGAGAAAGTGACGCAGTCCCTGGAGGCCGGAAGCGTGTGGAGGTGACAGCGAGCTGGAGGAGAGGTGGAAGAGTTTGGCTCATAACTAACAAGAAGATCCATAAGACCTTGCAAAAAGCCATTCGATGTTATCTGCAGTGAGTCGGGGAGCCTTGGAAATGAAGGGGCCGGGGTCTGGCTTGACATTTGAAAGGTCCTTTGGGGATGTCAGGAAACCCAGAACAGAAACCCACAGACCAGCTCAGAGATCGTGTGACGACCCCGCGAGACTCAGAGGACTGAAGAGCGTGTACCAG
>NW_006159770.1:133470-135249 GCF_000334495.1 Tupaia belangeri chinensis
GGGCTGACTCCGGGTGTCTGGACGGAGGTCCTCAGATGGTGAGCGTGAGCTGGAGGTGCAGCAAGGGGCAAGGGGCGTACACCGGAGTGGGGAGGGGAGATGAGACGCCCTGACACCCACCCACAACCGAGAACTGGAAGGCAGAGCCGACATGGGGAGTTCCGTGAGGACTGCCCAGCAAGTCCAGCATCCCCAGGTCTCTTCTACGACCCCAGACCTAAAACTGAGATGCTCCACGGGAAGAGAAGAGAGACTTCGACGACTGCAGACAGCGCGTCCGAGTCCCACGCAACACCCCGACGCCCTTCTGCAGGGGCTCCTGGCTCAGCGGTCCGGGCAGGCGAGGGTCAGATGTCAGCGCACTGCTGAGTGGTGGCAGGACGAGACCCCACCTGAGAACAGACGGGCATGCTGGGGTCGGCTCACTGTGTTTGGTTTATCTCACTCTACGCCAGTGCGCCCAGCCCTGGCCTGAATTTCTGGGACGACCCGATCTCCTTTACTTCCAGTATCCCCGTGGCTGTTCAGGCGACATCGAGGCTCATCTTCTTTTTTTTTCTTTTTTGGAAAGGTTTTTGCTATAGGACACGTGAACTCGCCAGAGAGACAGAAAGTGAGAAATCACCCGCCAGGAGGGATGGCCACGCCACAATCCTTTCTCCTCCCCTCTCCTCTCGGGATCTTGGACAAGCACGCACACACGCCCGGCGTGAGTTTAAGCCACTGGGTCCGGGACACGAACTGCTGTCGACTACGTGGGAGTCCAGCGACATAGCCATTACGCTAACTGCTGGTCCCTAGGCACATCCTCAAGGGAAATTAAAAATGTGTAATACATTTCCGCATGGCATTTCACGGCCTCCCGAGACTTACAGGTGTGACCCACAGAGGAAAACTGATGATCAGTACTCAAGGTCAGCCTCGGAAGCCTGTTAGGTCATGAGAAAGCTAAACCACTGAGGTGCAGCCGGTGGGCATCCAGACCGGAAGTTCGGTGGGCTTTACTGTTTCAAGGAGGAGGAGAATGTTGAGGGAAATGTATGTGTGTGGACGGCTGCGAGTGTGACACAATCCTCACCCGTTCACTGGGCTCGACAGCCCATTCCTCTCGAGGACACTCGGCTAAGGCGCTCGAGGGCACAGCACAGTCACTGGTGACACGGGCCGTTGTTTACCCTGTGGCTCTGCCTCTCGCGGGCAACGTCTTCACACGTCACTTACCCTTGCAATAGTCATCTCCCCCCAACTATCTCTGAGAAAGAGACAATACCTTCATGGCAGACAGATGAAAGATGAATCGACTCACATGCGGGGCCTTGTAGAAGGCTGGCCGCGTAACTAAGGAGGGGGCTTGACATGAGTGCCTATCAGGGTCTGCAGGTGGCATGGTGGTTGAGGCCCTGGACCCCCACGTAGCCAGGCACAGTTTGAGTCCTGGGCCTGCTGGCTTGAAAATCATGCCAGCAGTGTGTGTGTGCACGCCCAGGTTCCCAAGAGAATGGAGAAGGGACTGCAGCATGGCCGTTCTCTCCCCGCCCCCCTGGATGATCTCTCACTTCCCTCTCGTGTCTCTGTCTCCAGTGAGTACAAAGGACTCCACTCTAGCCGTCTGTCACTTTGCAGCGTCAATGTACTCATTAAAAAGCAATTTCATTGAGGTTTTTTTTAGTTTAAATTTATTTATTTGCATTCATTCACTGTACATCATTACAGCATACAAAATGAGATTTTCCATCCAGAGTACACTGTATATTGTCTCAATCAAGCACATCAACAAAC
>NW_006159770.1:135642-144157 GCF_000334495.1 Tupaia belangeri chinensis
CAGAATATACTGCATAGTGACTTAATCATGCATATTATTATCAAAAATTTTCCATTTCTAGTTCCTAGAATTTATTTTACCCCTCTTTCTGACCTTCTGTCCTTTCCCACCCTCTTCTCACACTATCTCTGGTGTCTACAATTGTCTTCCATCATTCTCTTTCTCTCTCATGTACAAACACATACGATATGTGCCATCATGAATCAAATACATACACTTAAAAAAGGGAGTCTTGGGCTTACTGGTGGCATGGTGGTTAAGGCAGCTGGATACCATGTAACTGAGTGTGTGGTTTGAATCCCAGATGTGGTGGCTTGAAAAATATGCTGGGCCTGGTGCACATTTTCGAAAATCTCAAGAGGAGAATGGAGGAGAACAGATTGCAGTGTAACCATTCTCTCTGGGGGGTGAATTCTCACTTTCTCTTTCTCTCCCCAGTGAGCCCACATGCTGGAGAGCAAAAATTAAAAAACAAAAACAAAAACAAAAGGATCTTAACTGGTTGGTTCCTATAACTATCTTCATTTGGGATTTTTGCTGCTTAGGTAAAAGCATTGTGTCTTTTAAACCTCTCTTAATTGCATGGCTTGAGTCCTTCGCAAAAGCATTTAACTATTTAAATATTCAGGTCATTAAGCTATATTTAGTAAAAAATTGTACCTAGTGAAGTTCCAAGGCATTCTTTTTATTCTTTGGTGTTGTAGCTCTGTTCTTTGATACCATTTGTAAGGATGAAATAAATATAACTTACATGTTTTGTTTGATTTACCTCTCTTGGCAGGTACTTGGAGGTGTGAAAAGTTGCAAGGAGAAACCTTGTTTTACAAAGGAGTTACTGCTGCTTAAAAACATGGCATTGGGTGCCATGACTGAGCTATTTAAAGATGTGAATGATGAGGGCTCATTGAGAATGATTGAGAATGTGCTAAAATCCATTTTATAGTTGGACAGTGAATTACAGTGGTTGCTTTGAAATTCAAATGACAGAATTTGTAGTTGCAGTTTAAAAAGTTGTCACATTGAGATACTAGATAGAATTAGCTACCAGAATGGGGAAACAACATTTTAGTTAGTTATTTCAATTGGCAAAATCCAAAAAACGTACTAGTCATCACTGTTTTCAACTCTTGATATATTATTGCCATTGATCCTGTTTGATTCGGGTCCCGGATTTGGCAGCTTGAAATTCATGCCGGGTTTGGGCGTGTACATGTGTGTGTCCCAAATCCCAGGAGGAGAATGGAGGAGAAGAAATTGTGGCATGGCCATCCTCCCTGGGGGGGTGATTTCTCACTTTCCCTCTCACTATCCCTTTCTGGGGAGCTCCTGTACTCTATGGCAAAAACCTAAAAAATAACAACAATAAAACAATTTGCAACGGACCATTTCAAATAAAAAATAATGGGCCTTTCAAATGTGAAACATTCTTGCTAGAAACATCCTTCCAGAGAACTGGTAGTCTCTTACCCATGGGAACCTGTGGCCCAGCTCAGGAACAAGGGCTTCTCTAGAACATAGACAAGTTAAATAATTTCATGGTGGGACATGATTAATCACTTATTTTCTTTTTTTCTTCTATACTTAGTTCTTTCACAAGAGAGAGAGAGAGATAGCACCCCAGAAGTGTTTTTGTGTTGTGGTGGACCTCCGTCTCAGCTGGCTTGGATTATGGGCATGCATGTGTGCAGGAAGGTCCTGGAATGTAAACCCAGGAACATTTTTCATGTGGGTCCGGTTGCATTCTTGCTGAACCACAGCCTGTCCCCAATCATTTCTTCATAGTTAAGAGTCTTTATTCTGCGTTACTTCTTTTAAAAAAAAATTATTTTATTATTATTATTTCTTTTAATTTTGCTATAGATCACATGCACTAATGAGAGAGAGAGGGAGACAGAGACAGAGAGAAGAGAGAGAGAAACCGAGTTGCGAGGTCCAGGACTCGGGCCATAGTTGGCCATGTGGGAGTGCAGTGCCCTAACCACCATGCTGCTACCGGCCTCTTTCCTTTTTTTTTGGAGAGATTTTCGATATAGGGCGCGTGTGCTCGCCAGACAGACAGAGAGAAACAGAGAGACAGAAAGCGAGAAATCACCGCCCAGGGGGGATGGTCACGCTGCAATCCCTTCTCCTCCATTCTCCTCTCGGGATCTTGGGCACGCACGCACACGCGCCCGGCGTGAGTTTTAAGCCACCAGGTCCGGGACGTGTACCGCAGTCGATTACATGGGAGTCCAGCGACATAGCCATTACACTAACTACTGGTCCCTCTCTAATTCTTGAAGTTCAATCACGCTAGCTTGTTTGTTGGAGGCTGAGTTATCAGTAGAAAATCTTCGTTTCTCTTGTACCCTGAATTGACTAGTTTGCAGGAGCCATGAGGAATCTTCTCTCATTGAGATTTTTAAAGCCACATATTTTTTCTAATAAAATAAAAACAACAGAATCATCCCAAATCTAGAATAAAGCTATCACACGTGGAACTGGCCCCTACACAAAGCAGTTCACGTGCCATGGTTTGCTTCAGTCTCAAAATCCCATATTTGGAGGACAAAAATCACCAGGGTCGTAAATCATGAATGTCAGGCCGGGACCTTGAGCTCACCTCCAGTTCTAAAGACCTGAGCGGGGCCGGCCCTGCAGTGTGGTGGTTAAGCGCCATGCAGAAGAAGCTGGATCCCACACAGTTCTAGGGTTCCAGTCCCAGCCCCAGAAGTTTGGAATACGTGCCAGGCCTGTGCATGCACACCCAGGATCCTGATGGGATGAGGACGGGTGGGAAAAGGGTTGCAGGAAGACCAGGCCCCACTGGGGTAGTTTCCTCTCTCTCGTACACACACATGCATACCTTCCGGCACTGAAGAACACGTTTTCCAAACCTTGTGGGATGCAACGGCCATGAGACCACCTTGGCAAGTGCAGGCTGCAGTTCGAGTGTGTGAGGGCCTCACCAACAGCATCGCCATCGTCTTATCCTCTGGACACAGCCCTCCAGGGGCTTCTTGCTGATAAAAGCCAGGCAGAAATCCTCAGGGGAGACATTCTAGTCCAGGGAAAAAGAGAGGGGACTCCATCTTGAATGCTAACCCTTCCGTTCCCGAGAGGCACCTAGAAACGAGAAGCTGCAGGAAGTCCTGTCCGTCATCTCACCCTCCGCCAAGGTGAAGTGACGGACCGTGTTTTCTCTCAGACAAGTGCTGTCCCTTCCAGGCTAGCTGAAAACAGATTCTAAAAGACAATTGTCGTCTCTCCCGAGTTTTGAAAACAAGTGTGCTTATTAACACATTTTACGGAAGGAAGGAAATACGGAAACTTGTTGCAACCTGATTTAGAATCCCCCTGTGAGCGAGGAGACCGCAGTGTGGTCGGCTGTGCAGGTCTTGGCCGACCAGAGTCCGTGATGAGGAGCAAGACACCGACTTAGCCGAGGGAGTTGGGCTCCATGCGCTCTCACAGCTCCTCAAGCTTCCATAGCACGGCACACAATTCACACAAGTGAGCTGCACCGGGGCCTCAACTTCGTGGGAAGAGGAGTTGAAGCGTGAGTTTATTTGGGTACAAGGCTCTTTTAGATTCATGCATAGTTTTTTCACAATATACGTTTCCGATGAACTTTTTTATTTTAATTTACATTTAATCACATATATGTTTACAGTGTAGAACATTTCTTTTTCCAGCACGATTACCATGCATGTCAGTCAAGACAAAGACATGACTATATACATTATTATCAGCACATAGCTTTTCGTTTTTGGTCAAATGCACATTTTTTTCTTGCTGTTTCCCTGCCTCCCTCCCTCCCTTACTTTCTCTAGTGTTTACCGATGCCCTCCCTGCTTCTATACCTTCCACACTTTCAGTCTCTGCCATAGAGCACAGGCAATCGGTGGACATGAGTGGGACGTGCGAAGTCTGTCTTTCATGGTCTGGCTGGCTTCATTAGCATTAAGTCTTCCACATTCGTCCACTTTGTATCAAATGTCAGTGTTCCATTGTTTTACGGCTGAGTACTATTCCATAGAGTACATGTGCCACATTTTTTCAATCTAATCATCTATTCTTGGACATTTGGATTGATTCCATGTCCTAGAGACTGTAAATAAAGCTGCAATAAACATGGATGTGCAAGTGTTTTTCTGACTGAGGATTTTGCTATCATTTGGGTAAATATCTAAGAGTGGAATTACTGGGTCGGATAGTAGTTCTATTTGTAGGTTTCTGAGCAATATCCAGATTGTTCTCTGAAGTGAATGTATTAATTTACACTCCCACCAACAGTGTAGGAGAGTTTCCTTTTCACCACAGCCTCACCAGCACTTAAAACTTTTTTAATTTTAGTCTTTCTGACTGGGGTTAAATGGTATCTCATTGTGGTTTTGATTTCCACTTCCCTTATGATAAGAGATGCTGAGCATGTTTTCATATGTCTTCTTCAGAGAATTGTCTGTTCAGTCCTTTCCCATCTTTTAATTGGATTGATTTTTTTTGTGTGGATAAGCCATTGATTATCAGTCCCCTATCTGAGGTTTAATTTTCAAATATATTCTCCCACTCTGAGGGTTGTCTTCTCACTCTACTTATTGTTTCTTTTGCTGTGCAGAAGTTTCTCAGCTTAATATAGTCCCATTTGTCTATTTTGGGGACCATTTCCTGTGCTTCGGAAGTCTTCTTTAAGAAGTCTTTGCCTATTCCAAGGTCTCCAAGAGTTTTTCCTGTGTTTTCCGTCAGTATTTCATAATCTGAGGCTTTATATTTAGATCTTCAATCCATTTTGAGTTGATTTTTGTTAGTGTGAGAGATAAGGTCCAGTTTCAGTCTTCTGCAGGTGGGTATCCAGTTCTCCCAGCATCATATGCTGAAGGGATTTTCTTTTTCTCACTGGATTGTCTTGTGCCCTTTGTCAAGGATCAGTTGGCTGTATGTGTTGGGGTTCATTTGGGGGTTCTCAATTCTGTTGCATTGGTCTACCTGTTCGTTTTTGTGCCAATGCTATGTTGTTTTAATTATCACAGCTTTGTAATATATTTTGAAATAGAGAAGTGAGATGTCTCCTACTTTACTCCCCTTGCACAGTATTGTTTTGGTGATACAGGGCCTTTTATGCTTCCAGACAAATTTTATGATTGTTTTTTCTATTTCTGTGAGAAATATCTCTGGTAGTTTGATTGGGATTTCACTGAATTTGTTGATTAATTTGAATAGGATTGACATCTTGATTATATTCATTCTTCCAATTCAGGAACGTGAATGTTTTTCCACTTTTTTGTATCATTTTAAATTTCCTTTTCTAGTGTTTCATAGTTTTCCTCATAGAGATCTTGGACATCTTTGGTAAGGTTTTTTTCCTAGATATTTTCTGGGTGTTGTGATTATTGTAAATGGGATTGCTGTCTTCAATTCTGTCTCAGTTTGTCTATTGTTGGTGTATAAAAACGCTATAGATTTTTGTGCATTCATTTTCTATCCTGCTACTTTACTATATTCATTTATCACTTCCAGGAGTTTCTTGTGGATTCTTTTGGATTTTCTATGTACAGCATCCTATCACCTACAAATGGAGATCATTTCACCTCTTCTTTTCCTACTTGGGTGCCTTTTATTTGACTTCCTGTCTAGTTGCATTGGTTAGGACTTCCAGTACTATGTTAAAAATGAGAGGAGAATGTGGGCAACCTTGTCTTCTTCCAGTTTTTATTGGAAAAAAAGCTTTCAGCTTTTCCCCATTTAGTATGATGTTAGCTATGGGTTTTTCATAGACGGCTTTTATTGTGTTGAGGAATGTCCCTTCTATGACAATTTTTCTGAGAGTCTTAATCATGAGGGGATGGTATATTTTATCGAATTTTTTTCGGCATCAATTGATATGATCATATGATTTTATTTTTCTTTTGTTAATGTGATGAATTACGTTCCTTGTTTTGCATATGTTGTATCCTTGTATCCCTGGGATAAGTCCTGTTTGGTCATGGTGTATATAACCTTTTGACATGTTGTTGGGCACAATTTTTTGCTAGTATCTTGTTGAGAGTTTTTGCTAGTATCTTGTTGAGAGTTTTTGCATTTGTATTCATCAGGGATATGGACCTAAAGTTTCTTTTTTTGTCATGTCCTTGTCTGGTTCGGGAATTAAAATAAGGGAGGCTTCGTAGAATAAATTCAGGAGGGTTCCTTCCTTTTGCATTTTTAGAAGTAGTTTAAGGAGAATTAGAGTTAGTTCTTCTTTTTTATTTATTTAATTCTTTTACTTATTTATTTTTTACTCATTCATTTATTTTTATCTTTTTTCTTTTATTATTAATATTATTTATACATTCAATCACTAGATGTCATTTAGATTGTAAAGAGACTTTACCCAGCATGATACACATTTCAGTCCAGTTGAGAATACTATACACATCCTCATCAGTAGGTAATAAACCATATCTGTGTCCCACCTCTCCATTTTTCCCCAAAATTATCTTGCCTGTGCTCGTCCCCTCCCACACCCTCCTTCCACACTGTCTCTAGTGTCCGTAAGAATTTTTGATGCTTTTATGTCCTCTAGTCTTTCAGCCTCCACCATAGAGTACAGACAGTCTGTATATGTTAAGTGGAGACATACAATGTCTCTCTCTCATAGCCTGACTTGCTTCACCCAGCAACAAATCTTCCATATTTGTCCACTTTCTACCAAATTCCAGGGCTTTTTTTTTTTGTCTGAATAATATTCTATGGAGTATATGTGCCACACTTCTTCAATACATTCATCTGTTTGTGGGCATTCGGGTTGGTTCTACGTCTTAGCAATCGTGAATAATGCTGTAATAAACATAGTTGTGCAAGCACTTTTCTGTCTGAATGTTCTCCTGTCCTTTGAGAAGATACCCAGGAGTGGGATTGCTGGATCATATGGTAGTTCTATTTTAGATTTTTGAGGAACCTCCATATTGTTCTCCACAGTGACTGGACCGATTCACATTCCCCCCAGCAGTGTAGGAGAGTTCCCCTTTCACCACACCCCCACCAGCACTTACCAGTTTTTGTTTTTTAATCTTCACCATTCTGACTGGAGTTAGGTGGTTTTGATCTGCACCTCCCTTACGATGAGGGACATTGAGCTTTTTTTTCACATGCTTCTTGGCTGTTTGTCTTCCTTAGAGAGTCGTTTACTCAGCTCATTTTCCCAGCTTTTAATCGGGTTAGTAACTTTCTACCAGGTAAGCTGTTGAGTTCTCTTCATATTCTGGTTATCAGCCCCTTAGAATTCAGAAGCAAAGCCATCAGGACCTGTGCTCTTCCTTGTTGGGGAGACTATTTATTACTGATTCAATCTTTTTGCTTGTTATGGGTCTGTTCAGACTTTCTGTCTCTTCCTGGTTCAATTGTGGCAAGTTATACATGTCTAGAAATTTGCCAATCTCATTCAGGTTTTCTTTTTCGTTGGCGTGATTCACCCTAAAGCCTGCCCAGACTGGGCTCAAGACTCCCAGCAAGCAGTTGGAGCAAGTGTGTGTGTGTGTGTGTGTGTGTATTTAGGTCTTTGCCATAGGATACATGCGCTCACTGGAGAGAGACGGAGAGATAGAGAGAGGGAACGTGAGAAATCACCTTCTAGGGGGATGGCCACACCACAATCCCTTCTCCTCCATCTTCACTTAGGGTTTTGGGAGCGCAAACAGTCCCAGCCTGACTGTCTTTCAGAGAGAGATTTTTGCTGTATGGTGTGTGTGCTCACTGGAGAGACAGAGAGACAGAGAGTAAGAAATACCCCTCCAAGGGGGATGGCCATGCCACAATGCTTTCTCTGTTCTCAGGATTTGGGGCACACATGCGCACATGCCCATCATGAGTTTTAAGCCACCAGTTCCAGGACTCAAACCGCAGTCGCCTAAGTGGGAGTTCAACAGTGTAACCATTATGCCATCTGATGGTCCCATCCCAGCCTGATTTTCAAGGTTCAGGACAGGAACCATGGTCGACCATATGGGAGTCCAGCACTTCGATCACCACACCGCCTGCTGGTCCCCTATGGCCTTTTAAATGAGACTCTGGGGGCCCCCAGTGATCACCTCCCGGTGTCCTGGCCGCGGTGTGAGCCCTCTCACTGCGTGGGCAGGCTGGACCACATAGCTGAGCAGAATGAGGAGGTGGAACGGCAGGCAGTTTCGTTCTAAAAGACGTCGGCCCGGGACCAGCCAGTGTAACCATTATGCCATCTGATGGTCCCATCCCAGCCTGATTTTCAAGGTTCAGGACAGGAACCATGGTCGACCATATGGGAGTCCAGCACTTCGATCACCACACCACCTGCTGGTCCCCTATGGCCTTTTAAATGAGACTCTGGGGGCCCCCAGTGATCACCTCCTGGTGTCCTGGCTGCGGTGTGAGCTCTCTCACTGTGTGGGCAGGCTGGACCATGTAGCTGAGCAGAATGAGGAGGTGGAACAGCAGGCAGTTTTGTTCTAAAAGATGTTGGCCCTAGACCAGCAGTTAGCATAATGGCTATGTTGCTGGACTCCCACGTAGTCGACCACAGTTC
>NW_006159770.1:145487-148209 GCF_000334495.1 Tupaia belangeri chinensis
GCGCACAGGAAGTGAGAGGGAAGGGCTGGAGGGTGTGGGGGCACGGAGAACAGCTGGGGTGTAGAGGCAGCGTGGGAGGAGGGGCACCGTGCGGCCGGGGGGAGGGAGGGGATCGGGGCACAAGCGGAACAGTTCACGAACACAGGGATGGGAGATGACCTGCTGACGACGTTTACGGTGATGTCCTTGTATTCGTGCTGGGGAAATCCACTTTGTGTGCTGCGAAAGTGTACAGCGGTGGATGTAAGAAATGACTTTTAATTTTTAACTAAATTGTAACTTAAAAAAAAGATCCATTCTGTAAAAGCACATATCTACAAAAAAATAAAATAAAATAAAATTTGTATTTAATGACTTGAAAAAAAACCTAAGAGGAAGTAATTCAAATATTGCTGCTCTCGGTTGACCCTAGATCTGTTCTGCCTGATGTGTGCTTTTCTATGGAAGTCTAAAATGCGTGTACTCTTTAGTAGGAAAGCTCTCTGCGACTAAGTGGGAAGGGACTATCCCGGTGGTTACAGGTAGAGCCACGTGGGCGTCCGAACACAGCGATGAGTGAGTGTGAGTGATCGGCATACGCGGGGCTGTCATTCGCTGCCGGTGTAAGACGGAAGTTCTCATAATAAGTATTGAATTGTTTTTAATGCTATGCATGCCCCTAAATGTTTCTGCATAATAAAATCTGTTTTACCAATCAAAAAGAAGAAGAAGAGAAGAAAGGAAGATGAAAGGGAAGAAAGAAATAAGGAAAGAAAGGGTAGACAAGATGGCCCGCTGAAGAGCTCACGCCGTGGGTGGTGCGTCTTGGGCACTGTCCATCCTGAATTAGCGAGACTGTACCTTTCTGCCAGTGACTTTGCCGTTGGTGTTTGTCATGTAAAACCATTCCAAGTAAGTGACACTGTGTCACCAGTGGCGTAATTAAGACTCCTAACACACATTGATTGGGGGACAGTCTCGGCAATGTATCTATACGTAATTCACAACAGAACTGAAGTTGCAATTCTTGGTCACATATTGGCCATATAAATGTCAAGAGCTTATCAGCATGGTGCCCATGGTAACGATACTGCATCACACTCATGAGTTCGTGCAGAGGGCACACCCTACGCTAAGTCTTCCCACACCAACGGTTGCAAGGGCTGGAGGACACCGTGGGGGCGAGGAGTGAGTTTATGGCGGAGGCTGTGGCGATGGTTCCCAGGCTGAACGTTTATGCTCCATCTCAAGTTTACGCATAAATACACACAGCACTGTGCATGTCAGCTGCTCCTCAAGAAAATGGTAACACCTTTGCTCGTCACTCAAAATGTCAACTGTAATGCACTGTATGCTTCGAAATGCTAAGAGTAGACTTCAGACGTTTTCACACAAAATTTAATAAGCAAATAAGAATGAAGTGATGTGTTAGTTAGCTCGATTTAATCTGCCCAGAACATATCAAAGCACACATCGGGGCCAGCAAGTAGCCTGGTGGTAAGGCAGGGGGATAAATAAGGAAAGAAAGGGTAGACAAGATGGCCCGCTGAAGAGCTCACGCCGTGGGTGGTGCGTCTTGGGCACTGTCCATCCTGAATTAGCGAGACTGTACCTTTCTGCCAGTGACTTTGCCGTTGGTGTTTGTCATGTAAAACCATTCCAAGTAAGTGACACTGTGTCACCAGTGGCGTAATTAAGACTCCTAACACACATTGATTGGGGGACAGTCTCGGCAATGTATCTATATGTAATTCACAACAGAACTGAAGTTGCAATTCCTGGTCACATATTGGCCATATAAATGTCAAGAGCTTATCAGCATGGTGCCCATGGTAACGATACTGCATCACACTCATGAGTTCGTGCAGAGGGCACACCCTACGCTAAGTCTTCCCACACCAACGGTTGCAAGGGCTGGAGGACACCGTGGGGGCGAGGAGTGAGTTTATGGCGGAGGCTGTGGCGATGGTTCCCAGGCTGAACGTTTATGCTCCATCTCAAGTTTACGCATAAATACACACAGCACTGTGCATGTCAGCTGCTCCTCAAGAAAATGCTAACACCTTTGCTCGTCACTCAAAATGTCAACTGTAATGCACTGTATGCTTCAAATTGCTGAGAGTAGACTTCAGACGTTTTCACACAAAATTTAATAGACAAATAAGAATGAAGTGATGTGTTGGTTAGCTCGATTTAATCTGTCCAGAACACCAACAAGTAGCCTGGTCGTAAGGCAAGGGGATCCCACATGGCCGACTGCACGGTTCAAGTCCCAGATGCAGTGACTCAGAAAACGTATCCCAGAGCGTGCATGTGTGTCCAAGTCCCGAAAGGAGAGAGAAGTGGAGAAAAAGAGATTGCAAGGTGCCTGTCCCCCATGGGTGCTCTATCAACCCACCCTGTGAGCGCACACACCCTCCAGCATAGTTTAAAAAGAGAAAAAGAATGCGCTGCACCCAATATGCCCAATGTTTGTAATTAAGGTAGACTGTCAGGAGCCAGCTGGTGGTGTGGTGGCTGAGGCACTGGCTTCCCACACGGCCGGCAGCACAATTCGAGTGCCAGACCCGGCCCGTGTGCATGCTTGCTCACAACCCCAGCATGTGAATGGAGAGAGGATTGTGATAGGACCATCTTCCTGGAGGGTGGCTTCTCACTTCCCCTCTCTCTGTCTCTCTGTCTCTCTGTCTCTCTCTCTTTTTCTTTCTCTGGCAAGTACACGACGTGCCCTATGGCAAAAAAA
>NW_006159770.1:148240-150332 GCF_000334495.1 Tupaia belangeri chinensis
GATAGGGCCATCTTCCTGGAGGGTGGCTTCTCACTCCCCCTCTCTCTGTCTCTCTGTCTCTCTCTCTCTCTCTCTCTTTTTCTTTCTCTGGCAAGTACACGACATACCCTATGGCAAAAAAAAAAAAAAAGGAAAATCTTAGAGCATCCATGTTTCTGAACACATTAGGAGGATGGGAAATATTTTTTAAATAATGCATTTTAAAAGATTTTTTTAATTTTAAGAAGTTTAAAAAATAAATTTTGAGAAAAGAAAGAAAAAGGGGGGAAGCACATACGGGAAATGTAACAAGTAGCACGTTGGTAAGGGGGGGGACGTATCAGGGACATCTTGGTCCCAGGCCCCACATGAAACTTCTTCATACCAAAATAAGGCCTGGCCCCGAAGTCCCCGGTCCTGGTCACACCGAGTCACCCACCCCAAGTGTTAGGGAGGAAGGACATTCGGACCCTAACCCACAGGGAACGGAAGCCGTCCTGTCCGCCCCGAGAAGCCCTCGAGCTCCATAAAGAGCAATTGTTCGAGCAGGAACCGGAGCTCTGTCAGGGCCACAGACCCCGTGGTGATGGGTGGTGGCCCTGGGCGGCATCTTCCTCCTCAGCGAGCTCCTCAAGAGGATGGGCCTCACATCTCCCGGTCACCACAGACGTCACCGACCAGTGCCCCCTCGGGCTCTCAGCTCATGAAAGCCATCAGTGACACACGGGACTTCCTGAGCGGGGTCGCGGCCCTCGGGAGCATCATCCTGCAGTTTGAGCCGCCCTCGGTGCGCAGCTCTGTGAGAGTGCAGGTGTTCAGGCCACCGGTCCCTTGCAGCATAGGTAGAAGGCGAACTGCACCGTCTCAGCGAGGACGTCCGTTGTCTGGTCCAGCATCAGCTTCTTTGCAGGGTGGTTTCCCAGCGCCTGCAGGGTCATGCAGACCACCAGGTGTGGCATCAGGGGACTCAAGAGTGCCACTGGGAACAGGATGAGAATGCCTATGTCACTGGACTCTCATGTAGTCGACCACTTTCTGAGTCTCAGACCCAGTGGCTTATAACTCACGCTGGGCTCACGTGCGTACGTGCTCAAACTCCCAAGAGGAGAATGGAGGAGGAGGGATTGCGACATGGCCATCACTAGGGGGTGATTCCTCACTTTCTATTTCTCATTCTCTCTCTGTGTCTCTGGCAGGTGCACACGCCCTATAGCAAAATCTCTCTTTAAAAAATAATGCTTGTATGTGTATATCATGCATTTAGTCTTAAGTCTCTGAAGTAGCTCCAGAGCCATGAAAGTGAGCCCAGCCATGTCTACCACACTTCGGCTTATGCTAATGAGGAGATTTGGGAAGAGCAGTAGACGGTAGGGATGGCAGTGGGGGCTGGCTGCCAACCAGTCACGTGATTAGACACTTGGGCCCTTCGCCCAAACACCCTCCTGCCTCCAGGGAGAGGAGGGGCTGAAGGTGGAGCTGCTCTCCAATGAGCCATGATGTGATAAGCTACACTCTTTAAAACCCCAAAGGAAAGTTCCGAACAAGCTTCCGTATTGGTGAACACGAGCACGCCCACATGCCAAGAGGGCGGCACACCCCAGTTCCACAGGGAAAGATGCTCTCGTGCCCTGGACACACCGAATGTGGGTCTGTGGCTGCTCCTTGCAGATGGGTCGATGTCAGCAGGGGCTTCCCCGCTCTGTGAGCTGCTCAAGCAAATCCATCAAAGACATGGAGGGGCCGTGGGGCCCCCAGTTTATAAGCAGGTGGTCAGAAGTGTCACCCACAACTCAGG
The DNA here is from genome assembly GCF_000334495.1 of Tupaia belangeri chinensis. Classification (NCBI taxonomy): domain Eukaryota; kingdom Metazoa; phylum Chordata; class Mammalia; order Scandentia; family Tupaiidae; genus Tupaia; species Tupaia belangeri. The sequence goes on from NW_006159770.1 coordinate 150,015, forward strand.
AAAGGGGTGGCAAAGATGCTGTTTCACCAAACCCTTGCCAACCTCCTTCTTGGTTTATCCATGTACTTTCCTGTAAAATCAAACGTTAGCAAAGAACCCTGCGGTTGGTAAGATGGCAGCTTCCTGCCCTAGCTACCCAACCACCATGGATATCTGTCTGGGTCCCTCATCCTCCACTATCTTCCAGGTGACCTCTGAATAAAGAAAGTGAAATGGAAGAAAAGAGATGCAGAGAAAACATCACAAGCTGCTGGGGATGGAATTAAAAGACCATAGATGTGGCCAGTGTGGGACTATCCACAGGAAATGCCCGCAATA
>NW_006159770.1:151064-152368 GCF_000334495.1 Tupaia belangeri chinensis
GGGGGCTGCCTGCCAACCAGTCACGTGATTAGACACTTGGGCCCTTCGCCCAAACACCCTCCTGCCTCCAGGGAGAGGAGGGGCTGAAGGTGGAGCTGCTCTCCAATGAGCCATGATGTGATAAGCTACACTCTTTAAAACCCCAAAGGAAAGTTCCGAACAAGCTTCCGTATTGGTGAACACGAGCACGCCCACATGCCAAGAGGGCGGCACACCCCAGTTCCACAGGGAAAGATGCTCTCGTGCCCTGGACACACCGAATGTGGGTCTGTGGCTGCTCCTTGCAGATGGGTCGATGTCAGCAGGGGCTTCCCCGCTCTGTGAGCTGCTCAAGCAAATCCATCAAAGACATGGAGGGGCCGTGGGGCCCCCAGTTTATAAGCAGGTGGTCAGAAGTGTCGCCCACAACTCAGGAAAGGGGTGGCAAAGATGCTCTGTTTCACCAAACCCTTGCCAACCTCCTTCTTGGTTTATCCATGTACTTTCCTGTAAAATCAAACGTTAGCAAAGAACCCTGCGGTTGGTAAGATGTCAGCTTCCTGCCCTAGCTACCCAACCACCATGGATATCTGTCTGGGTCCCTCATCCTCCACTATCTTCCAGGTGACCTCTGAATAAAGAAAGTGAAATGGAAGAAAAGAGATGCAGAGAAAACATCACAAGCTGCTGGGGATGGAATTAAAAGACCATAGATGTGGCCAGTGTGGGACTATCCACAGGAAATGCCTGCAATAGCCCACAAAGACAGATTCATTCTACTCCCTTGAGAATGTATCAGACAATCAACCGATGGCCTTGCATTCAGAAGCCCTGTTGTCCTGTGGCTGCTGACGGACAACGTACATACTAGAAGACCTCCTCAAACAAGACAGTCCTTCTGTAACATCTCCTGAAATTTGGGGGGGGGTGACTGCAGTATCGGTTAGGAGAGGGGATGGAGCATGGCGGTGTGATGGGGGTGAAGAATGGAGGTATGATGGGCTGAAGAATGGAGGAATGATGGGGTGGAGAGTGGAGGTATGATGGGGTAGAGAATGGAGGTATGATGGGGTGGAGAATGGAGGTATGGTGGGGTGGAGAATGGAGGTATGATGGGGTGGAGAGTGGAGGTATGGTGGGGAGTGGAGTTATGGGGTGGAGAGTGGAGGTATGATGGGGTGGAGAGTGGAGGTATGATGGGGTGGAGAGTGGAGGTATGATGGGGCAGGTGAATGGAGGTATGATGGGGCAGGAGAATGGAGGTATGATGGGGCAGGAGAGTGGAGATATGGGGGGGAGAGGCGGGGGGGATGATGGGGGGGGGG
>NW_006159770.1:152618-154867 GCF_000334495.1 Tupaia belangeri chinensis
GGATGGGGTGGAGAGTGGAGGTATGAGGGGGTGGAGAATGGAGGTATGATGGGGTGGAGAGTGGAGGTATGATGGGGTAGGAGAGTGGAGATATGGGGTGGAGAGTCGGGAGGTATGATGGGGTGGAGAGTGGAGGTATGATGGGGTGGAGAATGGAGGTATGATGGGGTGGAGAATGGAGGTATGATGGGGTGGAGAATGGAGGTATGATGGGGTGGAGAATGGAGGTATGATGGGGTGGAGCATGGAGGTATGATGGAGGTGGAGAATGGAGGTATGATGGAGGTGGAGAATGGAGGTATGATGGGGTAGGAGAATGGAAGTATGATGGGTGGAGAATCGTGGTATGATGGGGGAGGAGATGGCAGTATGATTCATGGAATGAGCCCGGCTGGAGCCCTCTGCAGTGGCTGAGTGAGCACCTGAGTAGCCCAGGTAATTCTCTTCTTATAATTGCCACCTCCCAGCCGACAGAGCAGAGGTCAATATTGCCTGAATGGACCTCCCTGGAACAGGCATGGCCAGAGCATGTCACTTCCTGTCAGGTTCTGTGGAGGCAACCTGGCTGAGAACAGCAGGAGACCCCGCATCAGGTCAGGAACCGACCGCGTCACCACTGCTTTTCTGCACCGCGGTCACTAACTTCAGGCCAGACAGGACAGACCAGCACCACAGCAGGCCTTCTGCTTTACAGTAAGTCACGGCGAAGCCTAGCCTGTGGCCTAGGAAAGTGGAGACGTGTGTGACTTCTTACTAACAGCTGGTGTGTCCTAAGGTGACCAGTGACCCTGCCCGAATATTAGCTCAAGGGAGCAGAAAGATTGGATTAATTTGCAAGAGAGCAAGATTAAGTAAAGAGGGACAGCCTGTGGCCTGGTGGTTGAGGAGGCTGCATCCACATGGCCAGCTCTGCAGTTCAAGTCTTGGACTGACAGCTTGAGAGACATTCCAGGCCCGAGTGCTTGTGTGCCCAGGATCCTGAAAGGAGCAGGAGATGGAGAAGGGGCCGTGGTGTGACCCTTCTCCACAGGGGGCACGCTCTCACCTCCTCGCCCAGCTGCCCTGTCTCTGGCAAGTACGTGCACAGGGGGCGGGGGTGGGGGTACTTTCAATCATTTAAAAATGTAAGTGGCCATCCCCCCCGGAGAGTTATCTTGTATTCTTTCTCTATCTCTCCCCAGTGAGCCCACATGCCCTATAGCAAAAACCCAAAAAGTAAATCAGTCAATAAGTGTAAACATCAGTGTTAATCCTTGGGCTGAACGAAAACAGGCAACAGGTGTTAGAACATAATAATCTAGTCTTATGTACAGTCCTTCAAAATGTTGAATATTTCTTTTCAAGTTTCTTAATTTATCTCTTCTATGAGATAGAGAGGGACCCCAACAGGCTCTGCATGCAGTGATCCATCAGGGTCACACACACTCAGACTATGCAAGGAGACCTCAGGAACTTCCATATTGTCCTCTACAATGGTTGTACTAATTTACACTCCCACCACACACACACACAAATTACATAACATATATACAGACACACACACGTGCACATTATATAACTATAGTATATACATGGACACTCACACACATTACAGAACTAAAATATATACATAGACACGAGCCCCCGGCCCCGTCAGGGAAACTGAGGCAGGGCTGACCATCAGCCCCAGTCCCAGCCCCCAAATCAGAAACCCTCCTCCTCTCAGCTAAAAGAGGGACTCGACAGGTCTAGAAGTATAGTTCTAAAACATCTTAGCATCATGAGGCTCTCGGGGATCCTCGCTCGGCACTGAACCGCCAGCCAAAAAGGAGAAGCTGTTCTTCAGAAACCTGAATAGAGAGCTTCCTCTTTTCCGGCTGGAACCATGGAGGGCGTTCAAGAGAAGAAAAAGGTTCCTGCTGTGCCAGAAACCCTTAAGAAAAAGCAAAGGAATTTTGCAGAGTTGAAGATCAAGAGCCTGAGAAAGAAGTTTGCTCAAAAGATGCTTCGAAAGGCAAGGAGGAAGCTTATCTATGAAAAAGCTAAGCACTATCATAAGGAAGATAGACAGATGGACAGAACTGAGATTCGCACGGCCAGGATGGCAAGAAAAACTGGCGACTTCTATGTACCTGCAGGACCTAAATTGGCGTTTGTCATCAGCATCAGAGGGATCAATGGAGTGAGCCCAAAGGTTCAAAAGGTGTTGCAGCTTCTTCGTCTTCACCAGATCTTCAATGGCACCTTTGTTAAACTCAACAAGGCCTCAA
>NW_006159770.1:155248-161578 GCF_000334495.1 Tupaia belangeri chinensis
AAAAAAAAAGTGGTTTGTTTCAAGCTGCAAAAAAAAAAAAAAGAAAAGAAAAGAAAGAAAGAAAGAAACCTTAATAGAAAACTCCCCCTGTGGAGCCCACATTGCCAACCACAGCAGAAGAGAGACTTTGGCAAAGAAACAATTCACAGCAAAAGGGAAGCAAAGTAGTTCCCAGTTGCAGAAACAATCTTCAAAGAGTTATCCAAATGTGAATACATCACCAAATGGCTAGAAGTCACAGAAGAGCCTCAAGTTTGAAAAAAAAGAAAAAAAATAAAAAGACGTTATCGAAACCGAAACATCAGAGAAAGAATTCAGAACATTTATGGTGACAAATTCAATGAATTGGAACAGAAAAGAGACAATGAACTCCAGGAGATGAGAAAGTTTTTCCATGATTTGAAAGAAGAAATGGACACCACAAGAAAGAATCAAATGGAACTGGTAGAGATGAAGACTGTAATACAGGAAATCCAAACCTCACTGGAAAGTATCAAAAGCCAATTAGACACACTGAAGATTGAATCTCGGGTGTGGAAGACAAAGCCTCTGGAAAAAACCCCCGACCAAAAAAAAAAAAAAAAAAAAAAAAAAAAAAAAAAAAAAAAAAAAAAACACCAAAAAGATAGAGAAAATAACAAAGCAAAACAAAAATGAGGACAATATACTAGAAATACTAGATTCCATTAAACGTCCAAACATCCAAATAATTGGTATCCCAGAAGGTGAGAAACTAATAAGGGCATTGAAAATCTATTCCATGAAATCCTGGAAAAAACCTTCCAAGCCTAGAGAAGCACTCAAATACCCAGACCCAAGAAACACAAACTACCCCAAATAGACTCAACCCAAGAAGATTCTTTCCATGGCACATCATAGCCAGACTGGCCAAAAACACAGATAAAGCACAAGATATTAAAATTGGCAAGAGAGAAACATCAAGTGACTTACAAAGGTAATTCCAACAGGCTAACACTGGACCTTTCAATGGAAACAATACAAGCAAGGAAAGAATGGGAAGACATACTGAAAGTGTTAAGAGAAAAACAATTTCAACCAAGATTATTATATTCTGTAATATTATCCTTCATATGGGAAAAAAAAAAGATAAAAACCTTCTCAGACAAACAAAACCTAAAAGAATTTGCCAACACCAGACCAGCTCTGAAACTCTGAAGAGGGCTGTACCAGGAAAACTGAAGAAGAGAAGGACAAAAATAAGATATAAAGACATACATAGACTAAAAATTAAGGGCTAGAAAAAGGTTTTCCATGCAAATGGGAACCAAAAAAGAGCTGGAGCTGCAATACTAATTTCAGACAAAATAGGCTTTAAAAGAAAAACTGTCAGAAGAGACAAAGAAGGGCATTATATAGTAGTAAAAGGACTAATTCATCAAGAAGATATAGCACTTATAAATATCTGTGCACCCAACTCAGGAGCACCCAAATACATGAAGGAAAGACTGATAGATCTAAAAGATAGCAACACATTCATTGTTGGAGAACTCAACTCCCCGCTATCTCCTTTGGACAGATCATCTAGACAAAAAATAAGCAAAGAGATACAGGATCTAAACAATACCATAAATAGAATAGACTTAACAGAAATCTATAGAACCTTCCACCCAAAAACCATGAAATAAACTTTTTTCTCACTCCCACATGGAACCTTTTCAAAGACTGACCACATGATAGGGCACAAAACAGGGTTTTACAGATTCAAAGGCATAGAAACTATACCCAGCATCTTCTCCAACCATGATGGAGAAGATGAATATGAATTTCAGGAAAAATCCTCAAAAATGGACAAATACATGGAAACTAAATAATCTACTGCTGAATGATTTCACAACTACTAAAGAAATTAAGACTGAAATCTAAAGATTCATGGAATCCCATGATAATGAGTACACAAGTTTCCATAATCTTTGGGACATCGCAAAAGCAGTCATAAGAGGGAAGTCCACAGCAATTAGTGTGCATAGGAAAAAAGATGGAGGGAACCAGCAGTTAGGGTAATGGCTATGTCGCTGGACTCCCACATAGTCGATCACTGTTTGTGTCCCAGACCCGGTGGCTTAAAACTCACACTAGGCACATGTGCATACGTGCCCAAGATCCCAAGAGGAGAATGGAGGAGAAGGGATTGCGGCGTGACCATCCCCCCTCTCACTTTCTGTCTCTATGTCTCTCTCTGTCTGTCTGGTGAGCGCACGCGCCCTATAGCAAAAATCTCTCCAAAAAAAAAAGAAAAAAGATGGAAAGTTGGCAAATGGACAACCTAACATCATGCCTCAGAGAAATGGAAAAGCAACAACGAAAAAAAATCCAAAAATCTCCAGAAGAAAACAAATAATAAAAGGGAGGAGGGGGAGAGAAGGGAAGAGAATAGAGAAGGATAACAAGAGAACAAATAGAGGGGCATGATATTAGTGGGACACAGAAGTGGTTTATTACCTGTTGATAACATGTATAGTATTCTCAACTGGACTGGTCTAAGAAGTATTTCATGTTGGGTAAATTCTCTTTACAAGCTAAACAATATGTCTTGATTGAATGTTTAAAAAAACAATGAGGACCAGCAGTTAGCGTAATGGCTGACTCCCACGTAGTCAACCGCAGTTCGCGTCCCAGACCCGGTGGCTTAAAACTCACGCCGTGCATGTGCTGCGTGTGTGCCCAAGATCCCGAGAGGAGAATGGAGGAGAAAAGATTGCGGCGGCCATCCCCCCTGGGCGGTGATTTCTCGCTTTCTGATCCTTTTGTGGTTCATAAGCATGATGATTGGGTGTTCACGCCTGTGTGTGGCATGTGCCTCCCTCCTGTAATGACGCCAGCACAGTACCTGTCTGACGTAAAAAAATAAAATAAAAATAAAAATTAAAAAAATTTAAAAATTTAAAAAAATAATAATGAGAATAAATAATCATCATCATCTCAAAAATAATGATGAACAGCTTCCTGATGATGATGTGGATAGCAATGTCTTTGCCTTGACCGATACGCATGGTCATCTGCTGTAAAAAGAACTATAATACACTGTAAATAAGTATGTGATTAAATATAATATAAAAAAGTCTTGAGCAGAAATAAATTAAATAGAAAATAAACTATAAATAAACCAAAGTAAAAGCTGGTTCTCTGAAAAGATAAAGAAAATCGACACACCACTAGCTAGACTAGTTAAGAAGAGAAAGGAACCAGATAAATCAAATTCACAATGAAGCAGACAATATAACAACAGACATCACAGAAGTGCAAAACATCATTAGAGGATACTATGAACGACGATACGCCAATAAACAAGAAAGCCTGGATGAGATGGACAGATTCCTTGACACATGTAATCTACCAAGGTTGAGTCAGCAGGACAGAGAAAGCCTGAACAGGCCCATAACAAGCAATGAGATTGAATCAGTAAGAAATAACCTCCCAACAAAGAAAAGCCTCGTCCTGAGCCTGGTCCTGAGGCTTCACCTCTGAATTCTACAAAACTTTCTCTTTTTTTGAGAGGTTTTTGCTATAGGGTGTGTGTGCTCGCCAGAAAAATGGAGAGAGACAGAGAGACAGAAAGTGAGAAATCACCCCCCGAGGGGAAGACTATGCCACAATCCCTTCTCCTCCATTCTCCTCTCGAGATCTTGGGCACACACACACAAGTACCTAGCATGAGTTTAAGCCACCGGGTCCAGGACTTGAACCACGGTCGACTACATGGGAGTCCAACGACATAGCTAATACACCAACTGCTAGTCCCATCTACAAAACTTTTAAAGAAGAGTTTACCCTCATTCTATTCAAGTTATTTCTAAAAATATGAAAGGATGGAACACTCTCAAATTCATCCTATGAAGCCTCTATCACTCTTATCCTTAAAACAGACAAAGATGGAACAAGGAAGGAAAATTATAGACCAATTAACTCTGATGAATATAGACCAAAAATTCTCAACAAGATACTAGCAAATCATATCCAACAACATATAAAAAAGATTATTTATCACGACCAGGTAGGCTTTATTCCAGGGATGCAAGGGTGGTTCAACTATGCAGGAGCATGAACATAATATACTACATGAACAGAAAGAAAGATAAAAACCATTTGATCATATCAACTGACGTAGAAAAAGCATTTGATAAGATACAACATTGCTTCATGATCAAGACTCTCAGCAAGATCATCATAGAAAAGTCATTCCTCAACACAATAAAAGCCGTCTATGAAAAACCCATAACTAACATCATTCTGAACTGGAAGAGACAAGGATGCCCACTTTCTCCGCTCTTTCCAATATAGTTCTGGAAGTCCTCGCAGATGCGTTCAGAATAGAGAATAAAATAAAAGGTATTTAAATAGGAAAGGAAGAGGTGGAATTACCCCTATTCACAGATGACATGATTGTACAGAAGACCAATGGTTTCCATGAAAAAATTCCCGGAAGTAAAACATGAGTACAGTAAAGTTGTAGGATACAAAATCAACATACAGAAATTATAGCATTTCTATCTATGAACAGAAGACAGACTGAGATAGAACTGAAGAAAGTAATTCCATTTACCATCACCACAAAAGTATAAGATTCTTAGGAATAAATCTAACCAAAGAAGTCAAAGACCTCCACAAGGAAAATTATGAGAAGCTAAAAAGAGAAATTGAAAATGACACAAAAAAATGAAAGGACATCCTATGTTCCTGAATCAGAAAATTAATATAATCAAAATGGCATTTCTACCCAGATTAATCTATGTATTTAATGCAATCCCAATCAAAGTATCAGAAACATTCTTCACAGATCTAGAAAACACAGTAATAGAATTTGTCTGGAATCATAAAAGACCTCGTATTGCCAGAGCAATCCTGCACAAGAAGAGTGGGGTGGGTGACCTCTCACTCCCTGACCCGAAAATATACTGTAAAGCTGTGATAATCAAAACGCCATGGTACTAGTAAAAAAGCAGACATGTAGACCAATGGAACAGAATAGAGACCTCAGAAATAAATCCCAAAACATGCAGCTGACTGATTTTTGACAAAGGGTACCAGTCAATCCAATGGAAAAAGGAAAATCTCGTTAGAGAATGGTGCCAGAAAAACTGGGTATCCACCTGCAGAAAGACTAATCTAAACCCCTACCTCTCTCCATTGACAAAAATCAACTCAAAATGGATCAAAGATCTAAACCTAAGACCTCAAACTATAAAACTACTTCTGGAAAACACTGGGGAAACTCTGGGGGACATTGGGATGGGCAAAGACTTCTTAAATAAGACCCCCAGAGTACAGTCAGTAATCCCAAATGTAAGCAAGAGGGATTACATCAGATTAATAAATTTCTGCATGGGACCAGCAGTTGGCATAATGGTTATATCACTGAACTCCCATGTAGTTGACCACGGTTCAAGCTCCAGACCCAGTGGCTTAAATTCACGCCAGGCGCATGTGCGTGCGTGCCCAAGATCCTGAGAGGAAAATGGAGGAGAAGGGATTGTGGTGTGGCCATCCCCTCATCGGTGGTTTGATTTCTTGCTTTCTGTCTCTCTGTCTCTCTCTGTCTTTCTGGAGAGCGCACGTGCCCTGTAGCAAAAACTTCTACCAAAAAAATAAATAAATAAACAAATAAATTTCTACATGACAGAACACACAGTAATTAGTGTGAATGGAAAGCCGTCAGAATGGGAGAAGACTTTTTTAAACTGTGCTTCAGATAAGGGTCTGATAACCAGAATACACAGGGAACTCAAGAGGCTTACCTTGATCAACCCAATAAAAAGCTGGGAAAATGAGCTGAATAAACAACTCTCTAAGGAAGACATACAAACGGCCAAAAGGCATATGGAAAAATGCTCAACATCCCTCATCATTAAAGAGACAGAGATCAAAACCACAATGAAACATCGCCTACTCCCAGTCAGAATGACTAAGATTTAAAAAGAATATGCTAAGTGCTGGTGGGGTGTGGTGAAAGGGGAACCCTCCTAACTGCTGGGGGAATGTGAATTGGTCCAGCCACCGTGGAGAACAATATGGAGGTTCCTCAAAGACCTAGAAATAGAACTACCATATGATCCAGCAATCCCACTCCTGTGTATCTACCCAAAGGACAGGAGAACGCTCAGTTGGAAAAGCGCTTACACATCAATGTCTGTTGCGGCATTATTCACGATCGCTAAGACATGGAACCAGCCAGATGTCCACGAACAGAGGAAGGGACTGAGTGGCACACATACTCTATGGGGTACTACTCAGCCATACAAAACAGCAAGACCCTGGCTTCTGATAGAACACGCCATGGCTCCGGCTGCCTCGTGGAAGGTGGAGGCTCAGCAG
>NW_006159770.1:161761-162506 GCF_000334495.1 Tupaia belangeri chinensis
CGGCAGGAGCAGAAGCAGGACCCCAAGGGGCTGCCGGGGCTACATTTCAGACGACGCCGTCTCCTGCATCGGGACCTCTGCGGACCCACCAGGGAAAGGCGAGGAAAGAGGATGTCTCAGGCTGTGTCATCCCAGTGGGCGCCACGGCCACACCCACTGCGTCCTGGTCCTGACCGTGGGTCTGCCCACACTGCTGTGTCTCGGTGAGTCCACACGGGCCCCAGGAGGCTGGTGCAGCCACCCCAGGAGGCTGGGCGGTTCCCACCCAGGACTCTCTTCTTTTCTCCCAGGGCTGTGTCTGAGCCCGCGGACGCAGGCACAGGAGGGTGAGTGTCCCTGTGAGCGTCCCCAAGTCCCTGCTCTCGGTTCAGGCCACGCATCAGGGGTCCTGGTGACTGGAAACATCAGGCAGCTGGTTTAGCTGTTCACACAGGAGGGCTGGGAGTGGGGAGGGCATGAGGCGGGGTGGGGGACCCTGCACATCCACCCCCCTCTCTGCTAGGATCTCCCTCCCGACCTCAGATCAGAGCTCTCCCCGGCTCTGTGATCTCCAGTAAGAGGCCTGTGACCATCCTGTGCCAAGGACCCCAGGAGGCGACGTCGTACAGGATCTGTAAAGTGGGGCAGACGCAGGCGTGTCCTGTGGGGAACGGCACGTTCAGGATCCCAGAGATGGTGCCCGATCGCGCAGGGCTGTACCACTGCGCCTACCAGAGCGGGGGGCGCTGGTCTGAGGCCAGCGAGC
>NW_006159770.1:163265-170673 GCF_000334495.1 Tupaia belangeri chinensis
GACAGGGGGCGGGAGGGTCTGAGGCTGGTGCGCGAGGGAGAGCAGGCAGTGGGCAGTCTCCACTGCAGATGAAATCCACTGTCCACCGAAGCCGGTCGGAGGCCCGCACTGCGGCGTTCCTGGGCGTTGTGGGTTCGCCATCCCCACCCCAGGACTGTACTCAGAAGGGCGGACCCTCCTCATACCACGTTGGGACAGCCGCTCCGGGGCTCTGGTCTCAGACGTGTTCCCTGGCGAGGACAGCCCGTAGGAGCTGTGTCTGCTGCGGTGGGCTGTCCTGCTCTGAGCACCCTCGGGCCGTACCCAGCAGCCGATTCCACACTGCACTGGCAGGGCAGGTACCACCAGAGTCCCCCAAGCCTGCAGTCACTGCTCCCACTGCGTCGGTAAGAACCCCAAACGCCACCGTGTGCCCCAGGCCCGTGTGGTGGGGACCTCGCACAGACACCACTGCGCCGGGCAGTCCTGGGACTGGGGAGGCGCAGGGGCATTGTGGGCTCTGCCGCCTCCGGGTTGGCCGTGTGCGGGGAGACAGGCGCGGAGTGCTGTCGGTGAATCCTGAGCTAGAGGTGAGTGTGAGGCGGAGTACGGGTGTGTGACGATGAGCACCGGGACGGGAGGAAGGAGGCGGCCGTCGGGCATTACGGGGGAGTGGACTGAGAGGGGACCAGTCAGGGAGCTGCACACGGTCCAGGCATTACGGGGAGAGTGGGCTGAGAGGGGGCCAGTCAGGAAACCGCACACCGTCCAGCCATTACGGGGGGAGAGTGGACGCATGGGCCCAGACAGGGCAGAGGCCGGGGCAGAGCGGGGCCCTCGGAGGCCCACCCCAGTGAAGGCTCCCACCTCGGGCCCAGCCCGCCCTGAATCTGCTGGGTGCACATGCCCAGGGCCCAGGCTGGCTGGAGCAGGGCAGGTGGCGGCAGGAAGACCATTCGGGAGCGCTTGCTCTCTCTCTCTCTCTGTCTGTCTCTCTCTATCTCTCTGTCTCTTTCTCTCTCTATCTCTCTCATCTCTCCCTGTCTCTGTCTCTCTATCTCTCATCTCTGTCTCTCTATCTCTCTGTCTCTGTCTCTCTATATATCACTCATCTCTCTCTGTCTCTCTCTATCTCTCTGTCTCCATCTCTCTCTATCTCTCATCTCTCTCTGTCTCTCTGTGTCTCTGTGTCTCTCTATGTCTCAGTCCCTCTGTCTCTCTATCTCTCTATCTCTCCATATCTCTCTATGTCTCTGTCTCTCTGTCTCTCTATCTGTCTCTGTCCCTCTGTCTCTATCTCTGTGTATCTCTGTCTCTCTCTCTCTCATGCGTGTGCTCTCTACCGTGAGCATGGTAAAATGAAACGACATTGATGTTTTAATTTGTGCTAGAGGGCACGTACGCTTGCTGGAGAGACACGGGGAGTGAGAGAGCGTGTCTGGGGACGGTCTCTCCACACCCATCTCGTGCACTTTCCTTTCTGGATTTGGGCACAGACATGCCCAGCCTGTTTCTCAAGCTGCCGGATACAGGACTTGAACCACGTAGTCAGCCATGTGGGATCCAGACATCTGAAAACAGATGCCCCTAAAATGAAATTTATTTTAAAATTTAAGACAAATGCACAGGCTACACTTAGAACAGAGGTCAGAAAACTAGCCCTCACGCTGAATTCGGCTGACTGACAGCTTTCAAACACAGAAACGCGTCTGGCGGGCCCTAGGCGTGCGTCTCCCTCGTCCGGGGCTGCTGTCTCGGCCTCGTCCTTCCCACAGGCTTGGCACCGCCGCTCGGCCCTTCTTCCCAGACTCCGTCCTATTGCCGGCCTGGCTCCCCACGGTTTTCATGGACTTGGGTTTTCGCTCCTTCTCGAGTGGCTCTCCCTGTGCCCAGCAGTCAGCAAATGCTTTCTGTGAAGGGACAGGCACGCGGGGGGGCTTCGTGGCCACCAGGGGCTCTCCCAGACACCCGGGTCGGGCTTCGTGGCCGCCGGGGCTCTCCCAGACGCGCACACCAGGCCTCCTGGCTGTCGGGGTTCTCGCAGACGCACACGCCAGCCTGCGTGGCTGCCAGGGCTCTCCCAGACACCCGGGTCGGGCTTCGTGACCGTCAGGGTTCTCTTAGTCGCGCACTCCAGACTGCGTGGCCGTCAGGGCGCACACCAGGCCTCCTGGCTGTCGGGGTTCTCGCAGACGCACACTCCAGACTGCGTGGCTGCCAGGGCTCTCCCAGACACCCGGGTCGGGCTTCATGACCGTCAGGGTTCTCGCAGTCGCGCACTCCAGGCTTCGTGGCTGTCGGGGCTCTCTCCAGCCCCTTGGCTCTGATGTCGTGGCCCAAATTCAGCCCTGGGGGATGCAGGAGAGAACGGGACCAGCCGCCTTCCGGAAAGTGTCCCCTGCAGGCGCTGCAGCGTGAGTGGCCCATCATTTTCACTCAGCACACAGCGGTATTCCTCTTTCAAGTCACGTTGACCGTTAAAGGTGTAAACCCCAATCTTACCGTGGCCCGTCTGCGCACAAGCTGCAGCCCAAGGCAGAGGAGGGCCCATGGCCGCTCCTTCCTCGTGCACAACCGTCAGGGAGCGAGCGGGGTGGCCGGAGCCCATTCCCTACTGAGCCGGCAGCGTCCTCAGCCCGTGCCCCTGTGTGGACTCCACTGGGGACAACAGGAGCTTGAGGTCAGAGAGGGGAAGCCACAGCCCATCGCTCTGCCACCCACGCGGGGCTCAGGCTCACCTGTCACATGCGTCATGTACCGCGATGTATTATTTCCCAAGCAGTAATCTCATCATGACCCTTAGATGACCAGACAGGTCACCTAGAAAGGTAGTCGTGGAGACAGCGCGTGTGACTGTCCACCCTTCCCATCCTGGAGGTCACGTCTGCAGACTCAAACAACCGCTGGTGGAAATGCCGGGCTTTGCGATGTGGGCTCCCAGTACCGAGGAGGCCTGCGTCCGTGTAGACGTGCACCTTCTTCTCCTAGTCCACGAGCGGTACAGCACAAGGCTACTTACTGTCACTCCTCCATGTACCGGGAATGAGAGGACGTGACGCAGTGTCTCGGGTGCACAAAGTAAGCACTGCGACCCAGTCAAGGCCCCAGCCGGGCTAGTACGCAGTGAGAGTCCAGGAGAAAAGCCTGCCGGGGTAACGTGTTCGCAGAGCCCCAGGTGAAGTCAGAGCGCCACCCCAAGCTCTGCGGGAGGGGCGGCCGGGCAGAGGGAGAGAAAGCAGCCCCACGGCCCCCAGAGAGACAACGGGACGGGTAAACGACTCGTGTGTCCCAGGACTGGCCGGGTGATAGGAGACACAGCTCCAGGTTCGGGCACCTTCTGGGGACTGGCCTGGCGCCCCTCTAACCTCCTGTCCTCTGCTCCAGGCGCTGCTGCCTGGGGTCTGACCGCAGAGAATCGAGTGCGCCTGGGCCTGGCCGGCCTGGTCCTCCTGGGCCTGGGGGCTGTGCTGCTGGAGGCCTGGTGGTCAGGAAGGCCTGCCGGGACCAGAGGGCCTGCCGGGGCCAGAGGAGCTCCCACCGGTTCGGACAGACGCCAGTGACCTCTGTCGGCATCAAGGACTGCAGTGACTTGAGGTGGCAGCCAGGGGGCCGGCCGCGCCCCTGCCCACCAAGGACTGCCGTGACCCAGCCAGCGGGCCGGCCGCGCCCCTGCCCACCAAGACAACAGTGTCAGGCCCCCAGAGCTGCCGTGAGGAAGCCCCATGAACTGTAGTTTACAAGCAGCGGATTTACCCACTCTGCTCAGGAGGGCGGGGGCTAGGGAGTGCCTGTACCTTGCACCCTCTTCTAGTCACAAGTACTTTATCTTCCCTTTTCTTTTCTTCCCTTTTATTTTCCTTTTTCTTCTCTTTTGTTCAGTTTCCAGAGGGCACATGCACTTGCCACAGCTAGAGAGTCAGAGGGGAAGAAGTCACCCCAGTGCGTGTGGTCACGCCGTGACCCGTGTCCCTCTCTCCGCCCCGTCGGGATTCAGGGCACACACCGAGCTAGTTCTCTGAGCCCCTGAGCGGGACCGGGACTCCAGCCGACAGGGCCACCCTCGGGCCTGTCCCTCTCCCTTCTCATTTCTAGATCACACCCACTGGGTTTGGTTTTCGGCTCCCCCCTCCACCTCCAGCCCGGGCGTCCGTCCTCTCTGCCCTCTGACCTCTGAGTCCCTCCTCCCGTCACACCCGCCCTCGTGTCACCTCTCGAACCCTTGTGATGACAGAGTCACCCAGACAATCTGGAGCAACCTTCCTGTCTCAAGGCCCCAGTCACACTCAGACTTTAGGGTGTGGGCATCTTGTGGGGCAGCTGTCCCCAACTGTTTGCCCAGGGACCGTTTACGTGGAAGATCATCTTTCCACAGCCCAGCGGGGAGGTTGCTGAGAGCGCTGACCCGAGACCCCTCGCCCATGCAGTTCACAGCAGGGTCCACGCCCCTGTGGGAACTGTGCCAGGCTGGTCTGGCAGGTGGCGGAGCTCCGGCGGTGATGGGGCTGATGGGAGTAGCCATAAACAGAGACGGGGCTTCCTCGCTCGCCCGCCTCCCGCCTCCTGCCACGCGGCCGGTTCGGGCTCTGGGACCCTCGCAGTACTGCGATTTGGCCTACTCCTGGAGCTTCTTTGGTTTTTGCTTTTGCTTTCGCCATAGGCTGCGTGCACTCACCAGAGAGACAGAGAGAGAAAGAGAAAGGGGAAGTGAAGTATCACCCTGGGGGTGGCCGCTCTCAAGCCCCTCTCCTCCGGTGTCCTCTGCAGTTTGGGCACACGCACTCGGGCCTGCCGTCATTTTCAAGTTGTCAGGTCTAGGATTCAATCCGGGGTTGACCGTGTGGGAATCCAGCGCCTCAAACCCTGTTCCACCTGGCGGCCCCCACCTGGAGTTTTTAATCCCGACAGCAGGTCCTGGCATGCTTTGGGTTTACGGACATCACAGGGCAGACTTGGGAATAAATATTTAATACACTTCAGAACCTAGAACAAGACTTGATTTTTAAAAAAATTTTTTTCAGAGGAAGGTGGTTAGTAATCTTGCTGATGTGTGTGGAGGGGCTGGCCCTGTGGTGCAGTGTTTGAACAGCGTGTAGAGGAGCCGCATGCCACAAGGCCAGCTGTTTGAATCCCGGCTCCCACTGCGACAAACCAGGCACCGGGTAACACCCAAGATCATGACAGGATAGAGAACTGGGAGGAGGAGGAACACAGTGTGACACGGCCACACGGGGGCGTCTCTCTCTTTCTCCTTCTTTCTATCTCTGTCTCTCTCTCTCTCATGCACACGCTCTATCATGAGTAAATACTAATAATTTTTTATTCTTTTTATTTTCCATTCATTCTCTGTGAATCATTGCAGCAAACAAGATGAATTTTCCCATCCAGAGTACACTGAATATTGCCCAAAGACATTATTATATCTATTATCTTCAGCAGATCATTTTCCATTTTGCGTTTCTTAACTGTGTTGCTCCTTTCTTCTCCCCTTGGTTCCCTCCCTGTCACCCTCTGCCGTTTCCTGCCCCCCCCACACTGTCTCTGGCATCTTCAGTTCCTCTCCATGCCTTATACTGACAGAGTACAGACTCTCGGCATATATTAAGCGGGGACATACAATGCCTCTCTTTCATAGCTGCCTTGCTTCACTTACGAGTAAGTCTTCCATATTTGCCACTTTCTATCAAATACTAGGATCTTATTTGTAGTGAACATGGTGAGTATATTCCTGAGAGTATTGCCTTATGGAGGACGGAGAATGGGTTGGGGGATAAAATTGCTGATTTTTTTTCAATAACATATCTTATTTTTTTATTTAATTTTTTAACATTCAATCACTGTATATCATTATAGCATATAAAGTAAATTTTCCCAGCGTGAAGATACTGCGTCAGTCCAGCCAAAGGTAGAACCATACACGTTATCATCAACAGATCATTTTCCACTTTTGTGTCTCTTACATGTTTTGCTTCTTTCTTTTTCCCCTTCATTTCCCCCCTCACGCTCCCCCACTTCCCTTTTTCTCCCCAGTTCCCTTTTTAATTTAAAAGAATATAGAAAGCAAAACCAAAATATGGCCATTGGTGTTGGTGTGTTTTCTGAATTGCAGTCACTGTGATGTTCATGATAATGCCTGTTTTCTGTCAATAAAACAAAAGGCGACTCCTTCAAAAGCATGGGGTTAGACCAGAGAATCAGAGGGCAGCTCCGAGCTCCATAACGCTCATGTGGATGAGGCCACGCTTGGCGGCCCAGCTCCGTCTGTTTAGCTCTCGTCTGAAGTCCGTGGTACTGCGCGACACAGAACAGGAGTGTTGAGTCGCGGCCCTCACTCCGCATTACCCCCTCTCTGCAGACCTCGCCCTCAGGGCTCGGAGCCGACGACTGCGTGTTCTCATGCCCAAGTTCCCCCTGGGGCCACTCGTCCATTCTCCCCAGTGCTCAGCACACCCATAACTTTTTCCACGAAGTTTTCTTGGAATGCCTTCAGAGATGCCAACAGCTGTCACTGTCCTGAGGTGCATGAAGTACCAGCACGCTTCTCTGTTAATGACAAGGAGCAAATATCGGGGTTTTGGCAGCCTGTTCTGTTTTCACCCCAGCTACTCAGCAATCCTGTCGTAGCAGAGTCAGCCTCAGAAGTCACATAGACTGTGGGCGCCATTGCGACCTCGCCCTCAGGGCTCGGAGCCGACGACTGTGTGTTCTCATGCCCAGGTTCCCCCTTGGGGCCACTCGTCCATTCTCCCCAATGCTCAGCACACCCATAACTTTTTCCACGAAGTTTTCTTGGAATGCCTTCAGAGATGCTAACAGTTGTCACTGTCCTGTGGGGCATGAAGCACCGGCACGTTTCTCTGTTAATGACAAGGAGTAAATATCGGGGTTTTGACAGACCGTTCTGTCTTCACCCCAGCTACTCAGCAATCCTGTCGTAGCAGTCAGCTACAGAAGTCACATAGACTGTGGGTGCCATTGCATCTGATGAAACACCACGCGAGCATTAAATTCTGAATTTTGAGTGACTTTGGTGAATCACAAAATTACATTTCTTTTGATTCTGCAATCATTTAAAAATGTAAACATCACTGTTAATCCCTGGGTTAAACAAAAACAAGCAGCAGATGTAAGAACACAATAATCTAGTCTTATGAATGATGCTCCAAAAAGGTTGATTTTCAGAGTTTACTTATTTAACTCTTCTATGATAGAGACAGAGAGAGACCCCAACAGAGTCACCCATGCCCAGCCTACGCATGGAGACCTCAGGTCGTGAACCCAGACTTCCTCGTGTGACCGAGTCCGCTGGCCCCAGCCGGAACCTTGAGTAGCTGGAGAGTAAATGAACGCTGAGCAGCGCCTGGAAACGGCTCCACGGAGAACAGGGCCCGCCCTCTCTCCGCGCCACTCCAGCAGGTGGTTACAGAGGGAT
>NW_006159770.1:175446-178521 GCF_000334495.1 Tupaia belangeri chinensis
GGCCACACTGTGTCCCTGACCTCCCCGACTTCCTAGCCAGCCGTTCCCCTCACACTCAGCCCACTGACCTCCAGCCTCAGGCTGACCACCATGAGCCACGGTAATGGCCTCCCACGGCCTCTTCCTCTGCCCCCATCACAGAAGGCCTAGTCCCCGTAGCAAAGCTGTACTCCCAGTCACTCGCTCACAGCAGGCCACGTTCTGGTGATCCCAGCTGACAAAGTCAGGTGTCCAGTGCAAACACACGGATGACCACGACCTGGGAACTATGGCCTGTCTACTAGACAGCCCGTGGTGGCTGCAGGGACCTGCCCCCTTCAAGCTACAGTAAACGTCAGGACACATGAACACAGACTGAAAGGCGAATTACAAAATTATCTTAGATTTTTTTTTAACTCCAGAACATTTTAATTCAAAAGAGCATTTAATAAATAAAAAGCCCAGAGTTTCCAAACGTTCATCGAAAAGGGAATGAATAATCAGTCCCCATCAGAACTGGGGAGAAAATTAAAGGAAAAGAGGTTGATAAGAAGGTTGATAACCATTCTCTTTCATAAGGATGAAATGACGCTTCCTCAAACAACAACTCAATGTTACTCAATGATATGAGTAGACAGGAAGAGAGTAACTGTGCTCACTTGCCTTGTGTACAGCCTTGGGTAATTAAATCCAGCTGTTTAGGAGTGGCTTGCTAAAACACTGAACAGATGAACGACTTCGTCCTTGTCGTAGACTGCCACTTCAGTGGCACACTCGGTGCACGCGACCGGGTGACAGACTTCTTCCCCTTCTGTCTCGGCCTGCTCTGCAGCACCTTCACAGTTAGTCATCTTCTTGCGGCCCCACCTTTTCTTCCTGTCCTCTGGGGTGTTGTATCTCAGGACCTCCTCTTTGTTGACAGAGAAATCCATCACAAACATTGCTCTATATCGAGTTTCACAGGATTCACGCCTGTGGCGGTCAGGACACAGTGTGGTCATGCAGGGCGATGCAAGACAGCGTCACTGTTCGGAACGGGCTGTTGACGTGGCCTCTGGAGCCCCAAACCATAACCTCTTCTCTGTGCATCGACCCAGGATCATAGAGTAATTCGTCGTTTGTTGGAATCCTGTGTCGTTTCTTCTCTTTTTTCTCGTCTGCCTGTGCGGCTTTTTCTTCATCCTCAGAATCAGAACCAGAATATCTATCATCATAGTACTTCGTTGGAGCTGTTCCGACTTCCCCATGTCCTGAGGAAGGTCCTGTGCCCAGAGAGGATAGCTTGTCCTCCATTGTTGTTATAGTGGAATTCAACTCCGCTTCCATTTCTTTTTCAAATTCATCTTCGCTAGATGATTCGCTTTCTCCAGTAAGACACTCTCTGGTGAGTTTTCGTTTCTGGTCAGGAGTTCCATGTAAAAGCACATCCACTTCATCTTCAGAGCTGCTCCAGGCCAGCTCCTCGTCACTAGGCTCTTCAACCACGTAGGGGTCGTAGTCATCCTGGAGCCTGCTCATCAAAATTATCTTAGATTTTTGAAGAACACTTTCTAAAAGGTTGGGGGGGTGTAATGGTAGGGAGGGCAACTGAGGGTGCTAGAGACAGTATAGGAGAGGATCAGAGAAGAAAGAGAAATGGAGCTGTCTGTCGATGGTAACGTATACGGCAAGGTCTTTGTCTTGACTGATGTGCATTATATTCACGCTGAGAAAGCAATTTTGTACCATGCAAAGATGCACAGTGATTAAATGCAAATTTCATTATTTTAACTTATTTCATACATTCAATCACTGTACATCACTACAACTTCTTTTTCTTTTTTTTTTTTCTTTTTTCATTCTTTTTTTTTTCTTTGGAGAGGTTTTTGCTATAGGGCACGTGTGCTCGCCTGGCAGACAGAGAACAAAGAGACAGAAAGCGAGAAATCACTCCCCAGGGGAGATGGCCACGCCGCAATCCCTTCTCCTCCATCCTCCTCTCAGGATATTGGGCAAGCACAAAAACGCACCCGGCATGAGTTTAAGCCACTGGGTCCGGACTCGAACCGCGGTCGACTACGTGGGAGTCCAGCGACATAGCCATTACGCTAACTGCTGGTTCCCCCCATCACAACAACTTCTAAAATGAATTTACCCAACATGAACTCAGATAAGTTGAAGATGCCATACGTGTCATCATCAACAGACAGCCCTCCATTTCTGTGCCCCTCAAAGGTCTTGCCTCTCTATTTTTCTCCTTGATTCCTTTCCTCTCGCTCTCCCCCTTCTCCCTCCCTCCTCCCACAGTGTCTCCAGTGTCTGTAACCATTCGCAATGCTTCTATGCCCTCTAACCTTTCAGTTTCCACCATGGAGTGCGGACAGTGGGTATATGTTAAAAGGAGACATACAGTGTCTCTCCCTCATAGCCTGGTTTGCTTCACTCAGCAGTGAATCTTGCACATTCGCCACGTTATGTCAGATGCGGGTCCCGCAGATGACATAATGGTTGTGCTGCTGGACTCCCACGTAGTCAGCTGTGGCTTGAGTCCCAGACCTGGTGGCTTAGAAGTCATGTTAGGCACACGTGCGTGCCCGAAAGCCTTGGAAGAGAACGGAGGGAAAGGAATTGCGGTATGGCCACTTACCCTGGGGGTGTGTGTGATTTTTTTTTTTTTTTTGCTGTCTCTGTATCTGCATTTCTCTGGTGAGCTCATGCACCCTATAAGAAAAATTGCTCAAAAAAAAAGTAATAAAATATTTTTTAGAAAGAAAAACAAAAAAGAAGTAAAACAAAGAGAAGATTTCTCAAGGTTTCGAAACATGTTTTTCCAGAACAAGGAATGGCATGGCTGATGTATATGGCCGCATCTGTCTTGACCGATGTGCACGAGGGTGTGCGTTAGCACCGAGGGGCTACGTGACCCTGTGGAAATGCCTTGTCTGGGTCAGAACTGACACCCAAGGGCAGACTCCGGGTAAAGACGTGTGAGGAGCCCAGACGAGGGGGAGGAGGAGACGGGAGCTGTCCTGCCTGCCCAGCAGTTTACACCATGGGCCATGGGCACAGTGATTTGAGCTTTCCGGAACACGCCATGGCTCCGGCTGCCTCGTGGAA
>NW_006159770.1:178800-179252 GCF_000334495.1 Tupaia belangeri chinensis
GTGCAGAGGCGGGCTCTTCCTGCAGACGGCTCAGTGCATGGCAGCTGCAGCGATGCTCGGGCCCCAGGGCTTGCCTGGGCCCCGCGTCCTGGTCCTGACCGAAGTCCCTGCTCTCGGTTCAGGCCACGCATCAGGGGTCCTGGTGACTGGAAACATCAGGCAGCTGGTTTAGCTGTTCACACAGGAGGGCTGGGAGTGGGGAGGGCATGAGGCGGGGTGGGGGACCCTGCACATCCACCCCCCTCTCTGCTAGGATCTCCCTCCCGACCTCAGATCAGAGCTCTCCCCGGCTCTGTGATCTCCAGTAAGAGGCCTGTGACCATCCTGTGCCAAGGACCCCACCTGTGACCATCCTGTGCCAAGGACCCCAGGAGGCGACGTCGTACAGGATCTGTAAAGTGGGGCAGACGCAGGCGTGTCCTGTGGGGAACGGCACGTTCAAGATGCCAGAG
>NW_006159770.1:180882-181431 GCF_000334495.1 Tupaia belangeri chinensis
AGAGCGAACCCGTCTGCCCTTACCGCTTCCGGGACCTCAGCCTGTGCCCTGTGCTGGCCGTTCCTGGAGCTCGGGGACTGTGGCCCTAGCCCCCCTGGGGACTGTAAAGGTCGGGCACATACGTGAGGGACAAGCCCCCCGGGGACTGTAAAGGTCGGGCACATACGTGAGGACAAGCCCCCCCGGGGACTGTAAGGTTCGGGCACATACGTGAGGACAAGCCCCCCGCCCCCAGAGTGCAAGGTGCCGGGCGGGGCTAGAGCAGAGCGCCTGTCTGGAGCGCGTGTTCCCAGCCATGCGGCGCGGCGGGGTCTGGCTTTCTCCTGGAGAGAGCGGGTCCCTGCGCGTGTCTGTGGAAGGTGGGAGCCGCCCACTGCCTGCTGATGGGGTTAGGACCAGCCGTGTGCACCAGCCCCCTCCAAGCGTGGCCTCGCTCTCAGTGCCGGGATCTCACGTGCCGGGGACCACACAGAGACAGACACATGAGGCGGTTCCGAAGGGGGGCGAGGGCCGCGGGGGAGTTGTGGCCGCGGGGGAGTTGTGGCCGCG
>NW_006159770.1:181464-182835 GCF_000334495.1 Tupaia belangeri chinensis
GTGTCTGGCTGCTGCCCCATAAATGCTGAGCTAGAAATGAGTGGGTGGGGGCCGGCAGGGGGCACGGAGGTTAAGGTACCTAGATCCCACATGGCCTACTGTAAAGGGGGGGTCCAGACCCAGCAGCTTGAAAAGCACACTGGGCATGGCTTGCCCAAAATCCCGAGAAGAGAACAGAGGAAAAGGGATTGCAGTGTGGCCATCCCCCCGGGCTGCTTTCTCACTTTCCCTCTCTCTCTCTCTGTCTCTGTCTCTGGTGAGCACATGTCCCTCACAGCAAAGAAATACATGCATAAATAACAGATAGGAAAGGAAGGGAAGGCGAGGGCGGGGCTGGCGGCGTGAAGACAGGGAGGGCAGGTGAGACAGCGCGGGCATTGTGAAGAGCACGCGGGGAGTCCCAGGAGAGGAGACCGCGCAGACAGAGTGCACCGGGTCCAAAATACGCAAGATCACAGAGAACTCAGGTCAGAGCACCGTGGCCTCGGGCCCGGGCTCCTCTCTGATTGCTGGAAACACATCTGTTGGGACCCGGCCGTGTGAACGTGCCCCTGCCTCGTGGTGGCCTCCATCCCGTCTCTGTGACCTTCCCGCAGTGTTCGGCACAACTGCTCAGCTCTTCTTGAAGTCCTTCTGCTGGCCTTGCTCAGACCGGTCTTTCGATTTTTTATTTTATTCTATTTGTGGCTTCTTCTTAAGTTGATCTTCCTCTACCCGGTGGCCAGCAGACAGAGATGTACTTTCTGTGCGAGGACAGACAGACATTTCCAGCCTTGTGCCAGCCGGCCCCTGCCCTACCACTCCGCTCTGACTTAGCGGGCGATGCGGAGGTGAAGGCGCGTGGTCACATTCCCGGAAATCCCACCTACGGCGCCCCGATCGGAGCCCAGAGCGTCTTCACCACACGGGGGTTACTCTTCTGATTCTGGTCACCCACTTAAAACACGCACCCAACCCTCCAGGCGTGGACCTCATGGAAACAGGACTGGGCAGGCGAGCCTGGCCCCGGCCTTGCCCGGCTGACCCTGACTCTGGAGTGACGCAGATGAGGCCCCGTTTCCTTCCTCACCCATGACTTTCCGTGAACAAGCAAATGACCAGGTCGAAGCTCATGCCCCTTCTCAAAGAATCTGGGTTGACAACTGCTCCCGTGGGGTCGTGGCTGTCCCAAGAGTCTGACCGTCCCGAGAGTCGGGGAGCTGCAGGCGTGGATGGGCTGTGGTGGGTCTGAGAGCATGGGGGGCTGCAGGCCTGGATGGGCCATAGCCGCTCTGAGGGTGTGCGGGCTGCAGGCCTGGATGGCCCTGGTCTGAGGGCACCGGAGCCATAGGCATGGATGGACCATGGGCAGGCTGAGGGCACGGGGGCCCA
>NW_006159770.1:182874-184444 GCF_000334495.1 Tupaia belangeri chinensis
GGAGGGGCCGTGGCTGGTCTGAGGGCCAGGGGCTGCAGGCGTGGCTGGGCCGTGGCCTGAAGCGTGGGGGCGGTAGGTGTGGACAGGCCGTGGCCGGACTGAGCGCACAGTAGCTGCCCAGTGTGGAGAGGTTGTGTAAAGGGCAGCGGCTCAAGCACAGCCTCTCCTCTGCAGCCCCGCCCGGCAACCAGAGCCCTCGGAGGGACATTCTGATTGGCATCCCAGTGGCCCTCGCGCTTCTTGTCCTCATGCTCATCCTCATCTTCATCCTCTGCCGCCGCAAAGACAGAAATGGTAGGTCCTGAGGGCCAGGGAAGCCTACGGGGCCCAGGGTGGGGCAGGTCGCAGCAGGGACTGGTGGGCGTGTGCTGAGAACGCGGAGGGGTGAGAGCAGGCGCTGCGGGCAGGCGTGTGGCTCGTCTCGGGACCATGAGCCTCCCAGCCTCCCTTCCCGCCTGTGACATCCGACCCTCCTCCGATGCCATGGCCTGCCCTGGCCCGCTCGGGCTGCTCTAAGGACACCCCGGACACTGGGTAACCCACGACCGTGTTCCTCCCACTTCCAGAGGGCCGGTCCAAGCTCGAGGTGCCGGCCGAGTCCGCGTTCGGTGAGGCTCTTCCCGGCTCGCAGACCGCTGCCTTTGCCCACGTCCTCCCATGGCACGAGCTCTCCGGCCTCTCGGGCAAGAGAGCTAGCCCATCATTAGCGCTCCACACTCAAGGCTCCTCCTCCAGGCCCCACCCCGCTGGGGCTCAGGTCCCACCCCAGGGTGGGGGTGGGGGACTGGGGGCTCCCCTGTGAACGTTGGGGGTGCGGGACACAGACAGGTTGTCCACAGCAACTTTCTCTTCCCTCCAGGCTTTGCGAAGAGAGCAGGGCAGCCAGAAGAGAGCAGGCCAGCCAGAGGCTGGGGTGGACGGACAGGTGAGCGCTCTCCTCTGCCCCGCACTCCCTCGGCCCTCCACGACACCCTCTCACCACCCCTTCCTTCCCCAGACCTCTGAGGCTGTAGGACCGCAGGAGGTGACCTATTCCCAGCTGAGCTGCAGTGCCCTCACCCGGGGGACACCCTCCTCACTGCCCAGGCAGACCCTGGCCAGCGAGTACGCAACGCTCGCCCTCCACTGAGTCAGGGCGGTGCGGGCGCATCGCGGGCAGTGGGAGCCTCCTCCAGGTCCTGTGGCCAGAGCTCACACCGGGCACATCACATCGCGGGCAGTGGGAGCCTCCTCCAGGCCCTGCGGCCAGAGCTCACGCCGGGCACATCACATCGCGGGCAGTGGGAGCCCTCCTCCAGACCCTGCGGCCAGAGCTCACACCGGGCACATCGCGGGCAGTGGGAGCCTCCTCCAGGCCCTGCGGCCAGAGCTCACGCCAGGCGCATCGCGGGCAGTGGGAGCTCGCGGGCAGTGGGAGCCTCCTCCAGGTCCTGCGGCCAGAGCTCACACCGGGCACATCACGGGCAGTGGGAGCCTCCTCCAGACCCTGCAGCCAGAGCTCACATCGGGCACATCGCATCGCGGGCAGTGGGAGCCTCCTCCAGGCCCTGCGGCCAGCGCTCACGCGGGC
>NW_006159770.1:184825-189073 GCF_000334495.1 Tupaia belangeri chinensis
AGGCGCATCGCGGGCAGTGGGAGCCTCCTCCTGGCCCTGCAGCCAGCTCACACCGGGCACATCGCGGGCAGTGGGAGCCTCCTCCAGGCCCTGCAGCCAGCTCACACCGGGCACATCGCGGGCAGTGGGAGCCTCCTCCAGGCCCTGCGGCCAGAGCTCACGTGAGCCTGGCTGAGGAAACCCTCCTTGCCCGGAGTCCTGCCGCCCTCCTGAGTCGGCCGCCCTGGAGAGTCAAGTTCCAGGATCTCTAATAAATGCTCTCAATTATCCAGACCCTTTCATGAGGACCAGAAAAGCAATATGGACATTTCGCATAAGTCCTAGTTATCTGTCAATTAAACAACGAGAAACTCCTCTCTGGGTGCCAGGCTCTGTGCAGCGCCCGGGGCCTGGGAAGGGCCCCAGACCTCCCTCCTGTCAAAGACCTTGTCCTGTACTCCGGCTTGGGCAAGCCGTGTGCTCCGTGATGCCCCTGGGAAATACATACATAGCAAGGTACCCAGAGCAACTCCACCGTTCTGCCGGCAGGCACGGGCACCAGCAGCTGGCCGGTCGGAGGGTATAGACAGGGGCAGTGAAAGGGCCCCGGAGAAGTGGAGGGAGGGGCGTGGGCTGCCGCCCTGGCCAGGCAGTGAAGAGGGCGAGGCGGGCAGAAAGCCCTGCGTGCCGGCCACGTGAAAGGAGGTGCCGAGGCCCAGCCGAGGGCGCTGGGCGTAAGCTGCAGAGAGAGGCCCCCGGTTATTCTGGACGAGACCCCAACATCTCTCGGATCCGAACCATACCAGCCAGGAGCCAGCGCTGAGACTTGGGAAGTTCCGCAATATTCCTGCCCCGGTTTAAAACTGGATTATTGCCGACTTCACAAATGTGCTAAGAGAAGGCACACAGAAACCAGGAAGACTTCACAAATGTGCTAAGAGAAGGCACACAAAGAAATGAGGAAGTGGCCATTTACAGATTCTGTCGAGGAGGCCGGCAGGTGGCGTGGTGGCTAAGGTGCTGGACTCCCACGTGGCCAACCATGGTTCAAGTCCTGGAACCGGTGGCTGGCTTTCTCACTTCCTCTCTCTCTCATCAAATTAAGACAGATAGACAGATAGATAGATAGAGTTAAATGAAATAAATCTTTTTAAAAAATCTACTGAGGGCCAGTAGCTGGCATGGCCGTCAAGGTGCTGGACACCCATATGGCCACTGCGGTTCAAGTCCTGGACCTGGCAGCTTTAAAAGCACACCAGGCGCATGTGTGGGTGTCCAGAATCCCGGGAGGAGAGTGGAGGTGAAGGGAACCGCCCCTGAGGGATGATCTCTCACTTTCCTCCTCACGGTCTGTCTCTCTGGCGAGCGTACGAGCCCTGTGACAACAGGGGAAGAGGGACCTATTGAATGCGGCGACCACATCTCCCCCCTCCACCGCACCCAGGGCGACCCCACGCGGCCGTGAACGCGGCCTGAGCACGGGCACACACGTCCCGCCAAGGCCCCGACCGTGGCTGTCCTGGCTCTATGCCCACAAGCGGGAGTGCTGCGCCCTGCGGCCGTTCTGGGGTTAGCGTCCGAGCAGCCTCCGCACCGTTGTCCACGACGTCACCACACTGAGCCCCCACCAGCAGAGTGTGGGTCCCCTGCCCGTCCTCCCTGGTGTCACCCAGGCCGGTTTGGATGACGGCCACCCTAACAGGTGCGAGGTGACGCCACACTGACCTGATGACCACTGGCTCCCGGTGTCTCTCCACTCACCTGTCGGCCGTCTGTGTGTCTTGGAGCACTGTGTGTCCATGATCTCTGCCCGCCACTGACCAGGCTCCTCGGCGTGTACACACAGCAGGGGATAAGTCGCCTTAAAGGAGGAGACCCTGCCAAACACGGGAACCTGCGGGCTCAGGCCAGGTGAGCTAAGTCAGTCCCAGCAGGACGAGCACCGTGACTCCAGTGGTGCGAGGATGCTGAAAAGGGTCAAAGTCCTTTTCTAGTTCGTTTTTACTTTGTTTTGGTTTTTTTTTGTCTTTGTTTCTGTTTTCTTGCCATAGGGTGCATGCACTCACAAGAGAGACAGAGAAACAGTGAGCGGGAAAGAGAGAAATCACCCCCCAGGGGTTGGCGGGACAGCCATGCCGCAATCCCTTCTCCTCCCTCAAGCTCTAGGGAGTTCAGGCGTGCACACAGCTGCCCAGTGTGATCGTCAAGCCGCCGGGTCTGGGACTCGAACTGTGGTTGGCCGTGTAGGAGTCCAGAGCCTTAACCACCACACCCCCTGCTGGCCCCACAGCTGAACTCTTACAGACAGAAGTGGGATGGCGGCTGCCAGGGGCTGGGGATGCGGGAATGAGGGGCGCCTGCCAGCAGGTACGAAGGTCTAGCTCCCTGAGAGGAGGGCGTTCTAGAGAGCAGAGACCGGGCCTGAGCAGTTACAG
Source organism: Tupaia belangeri chinensis (assembly GCF_000334495.1). Taxonomy (NCBI): domain Eukaryota; kingdom Metazoa; phylum Chordata; class Mammalia; order Scandentia; family Tupaiidae; genus Tupaia; species Tupaia belangeri. The sequence goes on from NW_006159770.1 coordinate 187,240, forward strand.
CGCGGCACTGTGTGCTTAGGAAGCTGTGAAGCCGGTGATTCAAGGACTTTACCACAACGTAACAAAACCAAACCTATTTAAATGTGCAGCCTGAGACCAGCAGATGGCGTAATGGCTATGTCGCTGGACTCCCACGTAGTCGACCATGGTTCGAGTCCCAGACCCGGTGGCTTAAACTCACACCAAGTGCATGTGCGTGCGTGCCCAAGATCCTGAGAGGAGAATGGAGGAGAAGGGATTGTGGCGTGGCCGTTCCCCCTGGGGGGTGATTTCTCGCTTTCTGTCTGTCTGTCTGTCTGTCTGGCGAGCGCACGTGCCCTATGGCCAAAACCTCTGGGGTAGGGGAGGAAGTAGCCTGAGGCGTGAAAAGAACACCTGACAACCTTCATTCTCCTCCCGGGGCCCTCCCTCCCTCATCTTGGAAGCCGAGGGAAGCTCTGGGCTCCCAGAAGCTCCGGCCTGTGCGACCGAGACCTTAGGCGGGTGCCCTGACTGCTCCTTGCCTTCATTTTCTCCCCCGAAGAACAGAACTGATCACAGCAACCCCTCACTTTGTAGGAGTGCTGGGAGGACTTACCAAGGTTTACAATGTGCCTGGCATTAACAATAAGCACAGAATATTACTTCGATCCCCCGCGTCCCCCTGCCCCTTCCTCTGTAAAAGGTAAGAAGATGAAAAACTGTTTCTCAAGATCCGTCATCACACATAAAATAGAGAGTCTCAGGGAAATAACCCGGGTCAGGAAACCAGCCCTCCGGGTCCTGGATCTCCTCCACTTCAGACAGAGGTCACGTTCCCCTCCCTGGGTCTAGACTTGACCCATACAGTGGCCGCTAGCGACACACGGCATTGGCTACCGGAAACGTAGCTAACACAACTTAAGATGTGCTGAATTTAGGAAACCCTGGATTTTGAAGTCTTAATATGAAAAGTAAGTATAATTTCAATAAGATGCACTTACATACAGCAATATTGAGATACGTTAATATCGCAATTAATTATCTATTGACTACCTGTTGAAATAATCTGGTGGACAGATTGGATTAAACACATTATAAAAATTAGATTTGCCGGGAACCAGCAGTTAGCGTAATGGCTATGTCGCTGGACTCCCACGTAGAAAAGTAAGTATAATTTCAATAAGATGCACTTACATACAGCAATATTGAGATACGTTAATATCGCAATTAATTATATATTGACTACCTGTTGAAATAATTTGGTGGACAGATTGGATTAAACACATTATAAAAATTAGATTTGCCTGGTTCTTCTTACTTTGTTTAATGTGGCTATTAAAAGTTTTATAATCAGGGCTGGTAAGAATGCTGGATTCCCACATGGCCAACCATGGTTCGAGTCTTGGACCTGACAGCTTGCTCTCTCACTTTCTCTCTCTCTTGCACACACGCACTCTATCCCTCTCTGCTCAAATTAAAATAAATAAATAAATAAATAAATAAATAAAGTTAAATAAAATAAATCTTAAAAAATTTTATAATCATATATGTGACACCTTTGTCGTATTAGATTATTTTTGTACAAAAAGTCGTTTCTTACAAAAATTTTTTCTACTAGGCTATTTTATTGCATTAAGCTCATTGTATATGACAGTGTCTTGGTCTAGAGACGTCAAGTTTGAGGTGAGAGCAATGCACGTGTGGAAGGGTGTGGCTAGGGACGAAGCAGGAGAGAGTCCACCTTGGAGGAGAGACTCCACCTTGGAGGAGCGCCTCCAGGAGAAGTGGGGACGGAAGGAGGAGAGACTCCACCTTGGAGAAGCGCCTTCAGGAGAAGTGGGGACTGAAGCAGGAGAGACTCCCCCTTGAAGGA
>NW_006159770.1:189336-189697 GCF_000334495.1 Tupaia belangeri chinensis
CTTGGAGAAGTGCCTCCAGGAGAAGTGGGGACAGAAGCAGGAGAGACTCCACCTTGGAGAAGCACCTCCAGGAGAAGTGGGGACTGAAGGCCAGGAGAAGTGGGGACGGAGCAGGAGAGAGTCCACCTTGGAGGAGAGACTCCAGGAGAAGTGGGGAAGGAAGCAGGAGAGACTCCACCTTGGAGAAGTGCCTCCAGGAGAAGTGGGGACGGAGCAGGAGAGACTCCACCTTGGAGAAGCGCCTCCAGGAGAAGTGGGGACGGAGCAGGAGAGAGTCCACCTTGGAGGAGAGACTCCAGGAGAAGTGGGGAAGGAAGCAGGAGAGACTCCACCTTGGAGAAGTGCCCCCAGGAGAAGTGGG
>NW_006159770.1:196277-198760 GCF_000334495.1 Tupaia belangeri chinensis
CATTCCTGCGTGGGGCTGCAGTTAGTGTTGGGTTCTGTGAAAAACCTTAGAGAAAGACCCCTCATTTGGGAGGACTTAGACCGGGACCAGGGTGGGGGCAGTGAGGCACCTGACCGCATCGATTCTGTCCCCTCCCGGTCTCTGCTCAGTGCTGGTCCTTCCCCACCTTCGTGACGGCCGCTCAGTCTCCACCAGGGCGGTACCTCTCCGCCTCACCCTGCGACGTCTTGGACTTGGATGAGCGCAGCCACACCCCTGCCGTCGCTCTGGTCAACTTCCCACAAGTCCGACTTGACTTACAAAAACATAGCTTCGTGCTCTGCTCAGCCCTTTGCCATCTGGTCCCCAAAATGTCCCCATGACACAAAGAGTCTCAAAAGTCGCTAAGGCTGCCGTGCAAGCCACCTCCCACAGCATGAAGAGACGGCGTGTCCTCCTGTGCTCGAGCTGGCTGTGGGCCTCTCCTGGGGGCGGGCTCACCAGGCACCCCCCGCTGTAGCGAGCGGGAGTCAGGGAGCAGGGGGTTATTTTCATTTTTATTAAAGCAAACTTTACATAACTTAAAATTAAGCAATATTTTAAAGACATTTTTGTTGTACTTGCCAGAAAGACAGAGAGGAAGTGAGGACCCACCCCCAGGGGCGGAGCCACACCGCAGTCCCGTCTCCATTCTCCTCCCGGGATATTGGGCATGCACACACACACCCGGTGTGTCAGGCTGCTGGCTCTGGGACTTGAACCGCAGTCAGTCATGTGGGAGTCCAGCACCTTAACCACTACACCACCTTCTGGCCCCAAAATGAAGCTTTTGAAAGTGAGCCACCACTGGCTTGCAGTGCCTTCACAATGTGCAACCATCACCTCCGTCTATACCACCCTGGGGTGAAACCCTGGAGCTGATAACCCGCCATTCCCAGTCTCTGCCACCCTCCAGCTCCTGGCAATCTCCCATCTGCTTCCGGATCTATGGTTTACCTTGCTGGCCTTTGGAGCAGTGTTCGGACATTGGACCGCTTTTCCAGCATGAAGGGATGCCACGGACAGTGAACTCTTACAGTAAAGAGGAATGCCACGCCCAACCTCCTGAGAGGACCAGGCCCATCGCAAGAGCACAAGGACATTTATCGGCCTGTGGCGCCTGGGTGAGGGCTCGGCCTGAGAATAGCCACCGGCAAGCACAGAGGACTGAGGGGGAACATGGAGGAGTTTGCAGAGGACAGAGCAGAGCCGTGGACCTGAGAGTGTTAGAGATCTTTCTGGAACCCCTAATGGGAAGGGACAGAGAAAGAGGCCAGTGTGGTGATCTGGTCAGGGGACCGTGAGAGCCACAGTGTGCAAAATATCAGTGAGGAAACTTGAGCTTGCACTTGCTTCTCCCATCGCAAATATGGCATGTCCTTGGACGAGAGCCAGACACTGACTCAACAGCCCCTGAAGAGGCACCAGAAGGCCCAGAGCCCTCCGTCCACAGCCGCAGCCTCTTCCTTCTTGCTTGCATGCCCCCCACTCTCCACACATGTTCCCTAGTCCACTCCCACAATCTTTCCTTTGGATAAAACCTTGTCTGGGGTTCTAATGGCAGGCCCTGGGGCTACAGACATCTGGTCGACCCCCATCCTCACAGCCATGGGATTTCCGGGCCTGAGGAAGAGGCGGGAGTGGCCTCTGCTCAGCTCTGACTCTGCGCAGCGGGCGTTTCTTCCGGCTGTGCCAATCCTCCGCGAGGAGCCCCACCAGGACTACCAGAATCACAGCGCCAAGACATATCCGGACCAGATTGCCCTGGGTATAGTACTGGCGGGCAGGAACTGGAGGAGTGAGGGAGACAGAGGAGGTGCTAAAGCTCAGCTCAAGATGCTCCACGCCACATCCTGGGTTTCTATAGTCGTCTGCCTGGTGTGGGACCCCAAGATGCCGATCTCCTTCCTAGAAGGTCCCTGCCCTCCCCACCAAGGGTGAAGCTAGACAACTGCCCTTCTTGCTGAGCACCCACTGTGACAGCGCCCTGGTGCAGCGCCCTCCCCGGCAGCTGCGGACACTACCCGGGTACCTAACTGTAGAAGGGAAGGGGTCTACAGAACGGGGGAGATGGGACTCCCTTCTCTGACTCTGGAAAGTCTCAGCCTCCCCCCTTGATCTTCCCGCCCAAACCCGACCTCCGTTCGCTGCCATCCCACCAGCCCTGACTGCACACGCCAGAACCGCGCTCACAGGCGTGGCTCCTGACAGGGGAGGACGTCAGCCCTGGGTGAAGGGACGGGAACAAAGCAGTCTGCAGAGGACGACTTACCGATGGGAGCGTGTGGCGCCCTTGGGGGGACAGTGATGTTCCTGGAGGACTCTGGGAATCAAAAAAAAGACTACTTGTGGACAAACGAAGTCAACTGCCCACTCCTGACTGTCCCACCCTGAAAGCACACTTCAAAGACCACAGGAGCAGCCGCCGTGCCCCACCGTCAGGGTGGGCTGGAAGCCCAGGTCCG
>NW_006159770.1:199808-200660 GCF_000334495.1 Tupaia belangeri chinensis
ACGGTGGGGTCTGGCTGGGCCACACGGCGTGCCCACGCTCGTGCAGTAATTCACCAGCTGATTTTTAAAAAGAAGGGAAAGCTCCCAGGCTCAGAGGACGGGACAGTGACCCCCACGCCCCGCACACGCCTGCTCAGCGTCGGCACCCGGTTACTCACCGGGAGAGGAGGCAAGTGCGGAGACGGCGCCCAGAGGCGAGGCGGTCACTTTCCCCGAGGCTTCTGGGAACCCTAAGCAGGAGGATTTATGAGCCCGGAACACCAGGCCCTCCCGCTGGTCCTATTCTCCGAACCCTTTCTCACACACCGGCCCCGAAAGTCCCTTCTGCCGACAGACACTGGGACAAACTTAGAAGACCCCAAGACATCTTCCACCTCCCAGTGGATTAACACAAAGTGGACTCGGACCAGAAGGTGGCGCGCTGGTTAAGGTGCTGGACTCACATGGGTGACCACGGTTTGCGCCCCAGCCCTGGTGACTTGAAAGCCACTCCAGGCACCTGCATGTGCACGAGTGCCCGAAATCCCAGGAGGAAAAGGGACTGCGGCATGACCATCCCCGGGGGGTGACGTCTCACTTTCCCTCTCTCTGTCTCTCTCTAGTGAGTGCCTCTGCCATGGGGCAAAACATTAAAAAAAAAAAAAAAGATGAAGAAGCAGATTCAAGGGCCAGGCGGGGTGCAGTGACGACAGCTGGGCCCCCCGGAAGGTCCCGGGGTCCTGTCGGAATCTCCTGAGCTGAGTGCCCGCAGGGGGTAAGACGACATGGACCAAGCTCAAGGCCCTGCTGGGGGTCTCTCTCCCCTGCATCTCTCTCCCCCTGCCCTCTCTCTCCTCCCGCCCTCTCTCTCTC
>NW_006159770.1:200740-205864 GCF_000334495.1 Tupaia belangeri chinensis
CTCTCTCCCCCTGCCTCTCTCTCTCTCCCTCTGCCCTCTCTCTCCCCCTGCCTCTCTCTCTCTCCCCCTGTCCTCTCTCTCTTCCCCTGCCCTCTCTCTCCCCGCCCCGCCCTCTCTCTCTCTCCCCCCTGCCCTCTCTCTTCCCTCCCTGGCCCTCACTGGACTGTCGTGGCTGTCCAAAAGCACATGAAAAGCACCCTGGCACCCTCTGAGGCCACCAGCACCGACACCCCTGTGCTGCCTCCCAGCTTTCCGGCCTCAGTTCTGCTCCTCCTTCCAGATTCTGAGAGCCACGACCCCACTTCGTCCCCAGAGCAAAACTGGCTCCTGCCTCCTGGGAGTCGGTGTGGAGGTAGCAGTGTGGCCTAGGTGTGGGGGAAGGGGGGCATCTAAGAAATAAGACAGCCCATGGGACCAGCAGCTGGCGTAATGGTCACGTCACTGGACTCCCATGTAGTTGACCGTGGTTTGAGTCCCTAACCCAGTGGCTTAAACTCATGCCAGGCGCGTGTGCGTGCGTGCCCAAGATCCCGAGAGGAGAGGGGAGGAGAAGGGATTGCGGCGTGGCCATCCCCCCGGGGGGTGATTTCTCACTTCCTGTCTCTCTGTCTCTCTCTGTCTTTCTGGTGAGTGCATGCGCCCTTTAGCAAAAAAAGAAAAAAGAAAAGAAAAAAAGAAAGAAGACAGCCCTCCCCACCCTGCCCTTCCCCCACCACCTGCTGGTCCCAGCACTGCCTCCTCGAACCCACAGTGCTCGCCACAGTCACACGTGCATACGCTGATGTGTCTGTGAGTAAAGACTGCACGCTTGGGACCAGCAGGTGGCATAGTGGTTACACCGCTGGACTCCCACATGGTTCACCGTGGTTCAAGGCCCAAACCCAGCAGCTTAATACTCAAGCTGGGCACATGTGTGTGCGTGCCCAAAATCCTGGGAAGAGAATGGAGGAGAAGGGACTGTGGTGTGGCCGTCCCCCAGGGGGTGACTTCTCACTTTCTGTCTCCCTGTCTTTGTCTCTCCAGTGACTATATACACCCTGTAGCAAAAATCTCTCTTATAAAAAAAATAATTAGAGGGGCCAGCAGTTAGCGTAATGGCTATGTCGCTGGACTCCCACGTAGTCAACTGCGGTCCGGACCCGGTGGCTTAAAACTCACGCCGGGCGCGTGTGCCCAAGATCCTGAGAGGAGAATGGAGGAGAAGGGATTGCAGCGTGGCCATCCCCCCCAGGGGGTGATTTCTTGCTTTCTGTCTTTCTGGTGAGCGCCCACACCCTATAGCAAAAAGCCTAAAAAAAAAAAAAAAAAAAAAAAATTAGATTGTACACTTCGAATGGGTAAATTTTTTGGTATGTAAATCATACCTCGATAAAGCTGTTAAAAAATAAGTTTATCTGAGTGAAAAGACCCGTGCACTTATCAATGGTTCATTAAGCACCTACTGTGTGCAGGAGACTTTCTCAGTGCTGGGCAGGGCTGTGAGCCGAGGCAGGGCGGGCAGGATGGGGCCTGAAACCAGCCCGAGGCTGAGATGTGAGAAGCCCAGCAGGCAGCGGTGGCGCTCTGCAGGGCCGAAGCCACGGCACCACGGGCGGGGCGGCGTCAGCCTGAGCATGCACACGCAAAGGCTCCAGTCCAGGGTCCCAAAGAGCTGGAGGGCGGGGGGGGCTGCAGCGTGAGGACACGCCAGGGCGCCTCGGTCTGCTCGCTCTCATGCATGTGCACACACTCTGTCACGAATAAAATCAACTTTCTAAAAAGACGGTTTTGTCGGGCCAGCAGCTGGCATGGTAGGGCGTTGGAGTTCCACAGGGCTGACCACGGTTCAAGGCCCGGGCCTGATGGCTTCCTTTCTCACTTCCCTTCCTCTGTTCCTGTCTCTGGTCAGATTAGAAAACAAGTAATCGCGGGTTGTTGGGTGACCCTGAGCCGTGAGGAACCAGATGGTGCTGCCCTGCAGGCTGAGTGTCCTCTGCAACGCCCAGGGGCCGGCTCTGCTCCCACGAACCCGTGGTCAGACCAGCTCAGGTCTCCGCATCTCTCCAGGACCAGCCTCCCTGGGTGGTGGAGAGCACAGCCACCTGTCACCACGCTGGTCCCCAGGCTGCCTCTCTCCACCGGGCCAGAGAGAGGGCTGTCGGCGCCGTGCTCCTGGCCTGCTTCCAGCTGCTCCTCCGAATCCTTGCTCTGCGGCGGACCCCTCCCGGCCACGGCCCTCGCTCTCCGTAGTCGGGGTCTTGGACAAGCTGTTACTGACGCGGTCACGGGGATGCATCGCGGAACGCTGCCCCGGGCCTGTGGGCACGCAGCTCTCCCTTGGCGGGCTTTGCCGAGTTGGCTCCCACGGCGTGGGCGTCTGCACAGCATCGCCGCCGGGGGGCGGGCACCCACCTTTCGGGTGTGAGGCCTCGTGGCCTGACCGAGCCTCGGTGCCTTGCTCGGTTGTGCTGTTCGGCCCCGGTAAGGAGGAGGTCGCAGAGAAGTTCACCGAGGACAGGTCCCTTCTCCTAATCCCACGGTTACTTTCAGAATTGAATTACTGAAGAAAAGGTTTGAAAGGTATCCAGAATTGGGGGGCCGCGTCCTGTATCCCAGCGGTTACTGGGCTGTCCCCACCGTCTCGCAGGCCTCATGGTGTAACTGGACCTTACGCAGCTTTGCTGTGGAGCTGGTCCGTCTCTTGAAGAGAATCAGCGTGTTCCCGTCAGAACGCGATCGAAGTCCAACACGTGTCCTGGGAACCGTGGCCGAGGTGGGCAGTGGGGGACGTGGACGCCGCGAGGAGACTGCTGGAACGAGGTCCTGTGTAACTCTGGAAGCTTCCCTTCTCCTCTGTCATACCAGCTCCCGAGGGCCACGTGTCCTGGGGAGCTTAAATGAGGGACTGCTGACACCACCGGGAAGGACCCCTCCAGGCGAGGAAGAGAACCTTCGAGAGCTTCTGAATATGGAGGACTGCATTTAGGGAAGAGGCCCGCCCTGCAGACGTGTCAGAATGCTACAGATCCCGAACCCAGATGTGGGGTTTAAACACATGATGCGTGTCCTGAAATAACCTGCCCACGAATGTCAAATGATAAGAAATAAGTCATCTTCCCACTATGGGAATCTCTAATGTGAAAGTGTATTCTAGAAAAGAAAGGTTTTATAAAATAAAATAGTTATAATTTTAAAAACAATAATAATAATAATAAATAAATAATTCTCTTTTTAAGAATTATTTAATTCCATTTTTTTTTAATTTGACCCAAGAGAGACAGAGATAGAGAGACAAAGAAAGCAGAAGCTGCCACGTCCAGGACTCGGACTGCGGTCGACCATGTGGGATCCAGCGCTTCACCCACCTAGTCACCTGCTGGCCCAATGAACAATTCTTTCCAAAAACCTTTGCTTTGTCTTGGCAAGCACACTCCGCGGCCCTGGGAATAGCGCCCGCCCCCCCCAGCCCGTCCTGCCACGGAGCCTTCTCAGCACGGTGCCCCGAAGCGGGCCTCGGCCCTGCAACTGAGGGCGGGCCGTGGGGCCAGACGAGCAGAGGAGGCTCTGAAGTGGAGGAAGGGACGGCCCCAGAGAGGCCAGGACAGGGAGAGAAGTGGCCCTGCCCGGGCACTCCCCAGGAGCCAGCCCTGCCCAGGCCCTTGTCGGACTCGCGAGACCCCACTGGGTTCTGACCCCCAGAACAGCACGGAGGTCAGCGTGCGCCCTCTCAGCCAGCAAGGCGGCGGCCATCTGTCCTACCGCGAGGGGGCACTGCCACCCCACGCTGCTGGAGTCTGGGGCTGCCCGGCCTCCCCTGAGCTGCCGGGGGTCTGGGGCTGAGGAAGGACGCTGTGGCCTGCACCTAACCCTTACCTGTGACCGTGAGCTCCAGGGGGTCGCTGGGGGCCGACCACAGGTACGGGGACTTGCTGGAAAAGCTGTAGCAGCGGTAGGTGCCCCCGACGGCGGGCGTGACCGCGCCGAGGGAGAAGTCGGCCTCGTACCACTTCCCGGGCCTCTGGGAAGTCCTCGGGTCCCCCTCCTTGTACAGGGCAAATCGGTCAAAGCCATACGTGGCCCGGCACTGCAGAGTCACGCGGCCTCCCGGGGACACCTCCGTGCTGGGGCGGGCCGAGAGGGACGGCTTGTCGAAAGCTCCTGCGGGAGAGAGCGCTGTCCGAGGCTGCGGCCTGGCCTGACGAAGGCTGCCTCCGTCCCATCCAGAAACAGTAATGTTCTCAGGACCAGCAGCTGGTGGCTGGGGCGTGTCGCTGGACTCCCATGTAGTCGACCGTGGTTCGAGTCCCGGACCCAGTGGCTTAAACTCACGCCGAGCACGTGTGTGTGCGTGCGCAAGATCCCGAGAGAATGGAGGAGAAGGGATTGCGGTGTGGCCATCTCCCCTGGGGGTGATTTCTCGCTTTCTGTCTCTCTCTGTCTTTCTGGCAAGCACACATGCCCTATAGCAAAAACCTCTCAAAAAAAAAAAAGAAAGAAAGAAAAGAAAAGAAAAGAAAGAAAGAAAAAAGAAAGAAAGAGCAATACTCTCAGCAGGCAGCAGGCCACAGACACCACTGCGGGACGCCGGAGCCTGTGGGAGGTCCAGGTTCCGAGCCCAGGTCCCCTGTGCACCCTGTGTCCCCGCTGGTTGGAAGCGTGAAGAGACCTCGGCAGGGGCTCGATCATAAAAATAATAAATAAAAGAAGCTGTTTTAGAACTGTGATATTGTGTTCATTGTGGATATTTTTGGAACTGAGTTTTTCTTTTTCTTTCTTTCTTTTTGTAAGGGTTATGCCGCGGGGTGCGCATGCGCTCGGGAGAGAGACAAACGGCGAGAGGGAAGTGAGAAACGGCCCCAGGGTGGATGGCACGCGCAATCCCTTCTCCTCCTAGGATCTCCGGCACCCACACTCCCGGCATGATTTTCAAGCCAGCAGGTCCAGGACTGGAACCGCGCTCAGCCGTGTGGGAGCTCAGCACCTTAACCACCGTGCCACCTGCGGGCCCCAACGTCTACTTTCTAGAATTGCATGGAAATGTTGTCAACGCCGACACCACCCCTCAATGTAGCTTTGAAGGCCAGAGCCCCGCTGGCCTCCCCAAGCCCGGCCCTGACGGGGTTCGACCCACGGTCCGCAGCCGCG
>NW_006159770.1:205914-208075 GCF_000334495.1 Tupaia belangeri chinensis
GGCCCCGGCTTCCCCGTAGCCACGAGCTCCAGCTGCTCGCTGGCGGGGGACCAGCCGGCGCCCATCTGGTAGAAGCAGCGGTAGCGTCCTGCAAACTCCGCCTTCATGGCCGGGATGACGAGGGTGGCCTGGTCCTTGTACTCCGTGGGCCGCAGTCTCTCCAGGCGGTACGAGTCCACGCCTGGGGGCCCCTGGCACCGGACGGTCACCGGCTCCCACAGGGGCACCAGGAAGCTGGGCAGAGCCTGCAGGGAGGGCTTGGGGAGTGGGCCTGGGAGAGGGCAGGCCCAGGTCAGCCGCGGGACTAGCGGGGCCTGCGGGCTGGCGCCCCTCCCCAAGAGCCGCAGCGGGAACGGGTGTGTGTTCGGGGCTCGGGGAGTCAGGCAGCCAGCAGGTGGGGGGTGGCCGAGGACTCACCATTCTGCACCAGGACCGCCCACTCCAGACACAGCCCTGCGGAAAGGAGAGTCGAGCTGCGAGCCCCTGGGACGCGCCGAGTCTGGGCTCGCTGAAGGGCGTTTGTACCTGCTGCCGCCGCTATTTTGGTTTTCTCGAGACACACGTGCACGTAACTTATTCTCCTTTGTAATTAGCATGTAGCATGTAGTGACTGCACATGTTTAGGGCTCAGTGCAGTTCTCGGGCAGGGGTACCACGGGTGACCGTGAAACCTCCCTCCCCGCTTTCTCCCGCTCCCTTCTGCATGCAGACATGCATTATCCCAGATCAGAACGGTAGCAAAGGTTAATAGAATGTAATCGAGTCACTGGGAATTCACCCCGTCTCAGGTGTCGAAAGGACCGCGAGAAGCATGACAGACGGTGGAAGTCACTGGCTGGGGCCGAGGGCCGAGGGGCCGAGAAAGGCCCCAGCGGCCTGGAGGACATTTCCCCAAACCCGACCTGGCCCCCCCGCTCATCTGGAAGGAGAACAGCCTCATTTTTTAATGATGTGTATTTATTTATTTATCTATCTATTGTGATTTTCAAACAGCCAGGTCCAGGACCAGAACCACAGTTGGCCACGTAGGAATCCAGCATCCTAACCACCACGCCCCCTGCTGGCCCAGCCCCTCTTTTTCCTTTTTCCTTTTTTTTGCTGTAGGGGAGCCCCTCATTTTTGAAGGGGTGGGAAGAGGCCTGTGGCGTTCTAAGTCACGCTATCTCGGGGCGTGTCGATGACCAGTCTCCCACTGCCGAACGCGGCTCGGTCGAGTGAGCGATCTGGGCCGCACTGTGGTGACTGTGCAGAGACCACTCGCGGCACTCGCGTGTCCCCCCGGCTGCAGAGCGCTGACTCTGCTGCTCACCCTCCCGCACTCGTTGATAGCTTCTCCACGTCTCACGCGACACCGCCGCTGCATTCTCAACGCAGGGGGCCTCTCCTGGGGGTGCCCTCACCCGGCCAGCTGTCCTCGAGCCACGCTCTGGCCTCTAGGGCTAAGGCTTTCTCTCTGGTCTTTCTGACTTGCTGCAGTATCTGCGTTATTCTCACGAGATGCCAGATTAGCAAATAAAACTCAGGCCGGTTTGAATCTCAGGGAAGCAGCACTCCCTTCAGTGTAAGCAGGACGCACCAGCTACCCAGGACATCCGTATGCTTTAACAGTAAATAGGGACCGACAGACGGTGTAATGGCTACGTCGCTGGACATAATACACTGTCATTGTTGGCACATGCATTTTTTTCCCTCAGAATTCATAGTAATGGTGGTACCTGAAATTAGCATGAGTCTGGAGCCAAGAAGTGGTGTGGTGGTTAAGGTGCTGGACACATGGCTGAGCATGGTTCAAGTCCTGGACTTGGTGGCTTACCTTTTTACTTTCTCTCTCTCTCTCTCTGGTGAGCCCACATGCCCTATAGAAAATTTAAAAAAATAAATAATTCTAAAAAAAAAAAAAAAAACCTCATGCCGGGTGTGTGTGCACGCATGCCCCAGATCCCGAGAGGAGAATGGAGGAGAAGGGATGGTGGCGTGGCCATCCCCCCTGGGGGATGTCTCTCTGTCTCTCTGTGTCTCTCTGGCGAGCGCACACACCCTAAAAGGTCTGTGTTATCTGAAATTCAGATTTTATCTCTTACTTTCATAAGAGGGTTGGCCGTTGTCGCTGACAGGGCCCTCAGGCCGCGATCCCCCACCTCAGCCAGCCCAACCACAAGCG
>NW_006159770.1:210412-213685 GCF_000334495.1 Tupaia belangeri chinensis
TGGCAGTGGCCACCCTCCTGCTGCCCCCCCAGCCAGGCTCCTCCGCTCGGGGAATGACTTGCATCCAAACTCCAGGAGCCTGGCTTATCTGCTTCCACCAGCCTGGGAGGACGGCAGTTGCCCGCCTATGGCCCTCTGCGTCCCCGAGCGCCCGTGGGCTCCCGACAGCCAGCACTGACACGTAGGTCCAGGCCCAGGGAGGGGCCCTCGCCCAGCACAGCTATCTCTCTTCGAGATGGCCAGGACCCGACGTCGGGGAGGTGCAGAGAACTCAGAAGGGGGCCTGTGTGCTGCTGGTGGGATGTGGCGCGGTCACTATGGAAAGGCTCTGCAGTCCCTCGAGCCACTCATCGCAGGCCACGCCTCCGGCAGCCCAGTCTGGGCCACAGGCACCAGAAGCAGCGCCCGGAGCGGGCCGGCGCCCGCAGCCGCATCGCCCCCGTGGGCAGGAGCAGGCACAACCCCGCGTCCAGCCAGAGCGGATAGACGCGGCTGGTGCGTGTGCACACGGACTCCACGGGACGGCGCTCCCTGGGCCCGTGTGTGCATGTCGTTCAAAAAGAATTCCGACACGTGGATGGGCCTTCCAGACATCCTGCTAAGGGGAGCCGGACCCAGAGGGCACGTGGGTGCGCCCACATCCACGAGGTCCCCAGAGCAGGGAGCTCAGAGAGGCGGAGCGGGGCAGCAGGGAGTGCGCGTGGAAGGGGAAGTGCTGCCCTGGGTTTCGCAGGTCACAGGAGGGAGGTGAGGGCGCCCGGGGTGGGTAGTGTGCGCACAGATGGCTGAGATAATAGGTTACCGGCATAAAAAAAATCCATCACTTCTGAAAACAAAGAAAAGCCCTCCCTAATGGGGCGTCCCCAAGTCGCCAATGAACTCTCGGCTGCCGGCTCCTCAGAGCTTCTTCAAAGCCTTCATGCAAAGCATGTACCACAGGGGAACGGTGCATGAACTTCATTTGCTGTGTGTTTGCTATAGGGCATTGCGCTCGCCGGAGACACAGAGGGCGGAGGGGCGCGAGCACCCCCCCAGGACCCCCTCGTCTCCTCCTGGGGTTTGGAGCCCGTCCTCACCCATGCTCAGCTGTCAGGGCCGGGACTTGAACCACTCGGTTGGCCATGTGGATCCGGCCACCTTAACCTCCTCACCTGGAGGCTGGCCCTGGATTTCCATTTTTTTGTACCAAATTTAGCTCATACATTATTTATTTCTTTTTAAATAAGTTATTTTATGATTTGTTACTTACATTCAACCATTGTACCGCTTTATAGCAGTCAAGATGTTTTTCTTTATTTTTAAGAGAGAGACTATTTTTGCTACTGGTTGCATGCGCTCACTGGAGAGACGGGGAGAAAACGAGAAATCACCCCCCGGGGGGATGGCCACGCCCCAATCCCTTCTCCTCCCAGGATCTTGGGCACGCACGCACACGCGCCTGGCGTGAGTATAAGCCACCAGGTCTGGCACTCAAACCACGGCTGACTACATGGGAGTCCAGTGACGTAGACATTATGCAACTGCTGGTCCCAAGGATATTACCTTTTTAAAAAAGTTTATTCTCGGGGCCAGCAGATGGTGTAATGGTTATGTCACTGGACTCTCCCATAATTGAGCACGGTTCAAGTCCCGGACCTGGTGACTTAAAACACGACAGACACGTGTGCTTATGTGCCCGAGATCCCGAGAGGAGACTGGAGGAGAAGGGATTGCGGCATCACCATACCACTGCGGTGTGATGGGGGTGAGTTCTCGCTTTCTCTCTCTGTGTCTCTGTCTCTCTGTCTCTCTAGCAAGCACACATGCCCTATAGCAAAACTCTCTCAAAAAAGAAAGTATTCGTGGGGCCTGCAGGTGGCATGGTGGTTGAGGCACTGGACTCCCTCGTGACCAACTGTAGCTCAAGTCCCGGCCCCAGCAGCTTGCTCTCTTCCCCTCTCTCTCTGTCTCTGTCTCTCTCTGGTGAGCATATGTGCCCTATAGCAAATTTAAAATGACGATAACAATAAAATGAATACGAATATTTCGGTGTGCTTGTTTACTTCTCCCAGAAGCCAAAGAGAGAAAGACAGACTCTGTCCAGGCTTCCTCCCACAGCCCCGGCGGCCCGCATCGCAGCCACGCACACCTGGCGTAGCTGAGGTCTCTGGATGGGAACCTGGGGCTCTCCAGGCAGATCAGCCTCACCAGGGTGGCGCTTTACCGGCGCAGTGCCGTCTGCCCGCCCACAAAGGCCCCTCATGGACAGTACGCGCACAGGCAGCGGGGGCTGCCCCCCGGGGCCTTCAGAGCCGCCTGCATCCCACCCACCGGGAGCGCTCACGCCAACCAGTGCAGGTGTCCGTACCAGTGCCCTGTGTGACAGCGCACACTGGGGGTGTGTTCCAGGATGGCTTTTTTATTTATTTACATTTTATTTACTTATTTATTTATTTGACCAGAGAGAGATAGAAAGTGAGAAAGCAAGCCTCCAGGTCCGGGACGCAAACTGGGTTGGACATGTGGGAGTCGAGCACTTTAACCACCACACCACCTGCCAGTCCCCAGGACGATCTTTTTTAAAAAGAATTATTATTTTTAGTTATTTTTTTTTAATTTGCTATAGGGCCTGTGTGCTCACCAGAGAGACAGGGCTAAGGGAGGGGAGATGCAAGAAAGCAAGGCACCAGGTCTGGGACTCGAACCGCAGCAGCTAAGTGGGAGTCCAGCACCCGACCGCCATGCCGCCAGCTGGCCCTCCTCTCACAGGCTGTGACTCCTCCAGATTCCCGTACACGTGCCCCGTCAGCTGACACTCGGGGCGTTTCCGTGTCTCGGCTTTGTTAACGCGTCGGGGACGCGGGGAGGCAGACGCCCGTCCACGGCGGTCTTACTCCCTGCGGCTGCGTCCCCAGTGTGGGCCGGCTGGCTCAGACGTCGCGCTGCTCCCGAGGAACCGGCACGCGCTTCCCACAGCGGGTGCCCGGCTCCGGTCCTGCCGAGCCACCGCCTTGGTGTCCGCCCTCTCGGGCACCTCGTCTGCCCACACCGCGGGACTCTGCCTCCATGTCCGTCCTCCCTCCCAGCGACGCGGTGGTCAGCTGCACGCGGCGCGACTCGCTCTGCGGGGCTCCAGCCGCGCGCACCATGGACAGTAACCGGGGTGGGGGGCGCTGGGCCGCCCGCTCCCGCTCCCGCACCGTCTGGTTCAGCCTGGCGTAAGCCGACACGGGGTGGGGGTGCCGCGGGAGCCCCGCTGGCCGCCTGCTGCTCCTCGGCCCCCGGCTGGGGGGG
>NW_006159770.1:213905-214524 GCF_000334495.1 Tupaia belangeri chinensis
TGTCGCTGGACTCCCACGTAGTCGACCACAGTTTGAGCCCTGGACCCGGTGGCTTAAACTCACGCCAGGCACGTGTGCGTGTGTGCCCAAGATCCAGAGAGAAGAATGGAGGAGAAGGGATTGCGGCGTGACCATCTCCCCTGGGGGGATTTCTCACTTTCTGTCTGTCTGTCTCTGTCTGGCGAGCGCACGCGCCCTATAGCAAAAACCTCTCCAAAATAAATAAATAAATAAATAATGTTATTGTGTATATTTGAAGTTCACAAAATGATGTTATGAAATACAGACATAGATTAGATTATCCTTTATTTTATTTGTCCTTGTTTTATACATTCGGCCATAATGACTAATTCCTGGAGGACGAGTTTGGCCTGCGAGTCCCCGCCAGTCGGATCACGCGCCCCAGCAGTGCCGACATAACGCTCCACCTCTCGACCGCCGAGTGTCTGTCTGTGCGCTGCCCTCTACCCCGCCCTGCCCGTGCCCGCCCAGTCCCCACTGCCCACAGTGCCCTCCAAGCTTTCATGCCTTCCGATCCCTCGGCGTCTCCACGGCAGCTCGGTCTCTGTCAAGTGGGGACACAGGCCCATCCAGTGCCTCCTCCGTCCTGCCCAGGGCC
>NW_006159770.1:214786-216575 GCF_000334495.1 Tupaia belangeri chinensis
GGCCTCCAGTGGCCGGCGAGGAGGCCGATGGCAGCCAGGCCTGGCTGGCCACCGCCCCGGGCACCTCCCGGGCTCGTGTCCTCACGTAGCCCACACGCTCACACCTCTGCCAGTGGGGTGGCTTGTAGGATATTGGGGCACAGGAAAGAGGCGGTGGGTGGCGTGGTGGTCAAGGCAGCTGGATCCCACTAGCCATCTTTACAGCTGGAGGCCCAGACCCGAGGGCCTGAAAACACACCAGGTGCATGTGCGTGCCCACCCAGAACCCTGGGCGGGGAGGGAGAAAGGCCTGCGGCATGACCGGCCCGGGGCTGGCATCTCCCTTTCCCTCTCCCTCTCTCCGTCTCTCTCCAGAAAGTGCACACTCATAGAGAAGGAATGAGAGAGCTGCCCCCGTCCCCCTGCTCCCCTGCACACCCTCCACTGTATCTCTGACCGCGGGCTTTCCTCTGCTTCCTGTCGTGGAACTCCCTGGAAGTCTTCCTCTGCTGCCACTCCAGGCCTGGCTAGTCACCGCCCCGGGCCCCGGGTGCCGGCAAGGAGGCCGACAGCAGACTTTCACATCTCCACCCTGACCGTGTCCTATTTCGGTGTAACCGCGCTCGGGGAGCTGGAGGGAAGCCATAGTGGCCCCCTCGAACACCCTCTGCACCCTCCTCCCTCAGGAGCAACCCTGCCAGGGGCCGCAGAGGAAGCACCACGGAGGAGGTCTCACCCGGGCCACTGGGGCAGGGTGTGGGGAGGGGCCAGTGCACCCTGGGCACAGCTCTGCCCTTCCTGGGTCCTCCGGTGACTGTCCAGGCTGCCCTACACGGGCCATCCCTGCCCCTTCCCCTGCATGTCTCGGGGACTCCGGAGGAAGAGGGGCAGAGCAGGGAGCTTCCGTGCACACCGCCATGTCAGCCCCTGGAGGCCCGGGTTCCTCGACGGCTCCCAACCTCCAAGTCCGCTCACCCCACACCCAGCACGTCCCAGCACCCGGGAGGGACCGCATGGTGGGAGACAGGGAGCGCAGGAAGAAATCTACAGCCAGCTCTCTCTATATATCTTTGTCATCACTCTCTGAAAAAAATAAACCTTCAAAAATAAAAAAGTAGGGGCCAGGGGACCCAGCAGTTAGCGTAATGCCTATGTCGCTGGACTCCCACGTAGCCGACCGCGGTTCGCGTCTCGGACCCGGTGGCTTAAATCTCACGCCGGGCGCGTGTGCGTGCGTGCCCAAGATCCCGAGAGGAGAGTGGAGGAGAAGGGATTGCGGCGTGACCATCCCCCCTGGGGGGTGATTTCTCACTTTCTGTCTCTATGTCTCTCTCTGTCTGTCTGGCGAGCGCACGCGCCCTATAGCGAAAACCTCTCCAAAAAAATAAATAAATAAATAAATAAAATAAAAATAAAAAAGTAGGGGCCAGCAGGTGGCATGCTGGTTGCGGTGCTGGATTCCCACATAGTCGACTGCAGTTCGAGTCCTGGACCCGGTGGCTTGAAAGTCACAAATCCAGGCTGGCAGGGGGTGTGGTGGTTAAGGGCACTAGACTCCCATATGGCTGACTGCAGTTCGAGTCCTAGACCTGGTGGCTTGCTTTCTTACTTTCCTTCTCTCTTTCTTTCTCTCTTATTCTGTCCCTCCCTTGTCAAATATATATATATATATATATAAAGTTAAATAAAACAATTCTTTTTTTTTTTTTTTGGCTATAGGGCGCATGCGCTCGCCAGGAAGACAGAGAGAGATAGAAAGCGAGAAATCACCCCCCAGGGGGGATGGCCATGCTGCAGTCCTTTCTCCATT
>NW_006159770.1:217501-225887 GCF_000334495.1 Tupaia belangeri chinensis
CGGGGTGTCCCCTCCCTGGGGGCCAGCCCCACTGCAGCCGACCTAAAAACAGCAAGTGACACCGCTGACTCAGCAAGTGACACCACTGACTCAGCACTCACTGTGCTCTACCCGGGGCCGTGACACAGGGCCACACTGCTGTTTTCGTTTTTAATGTATTTAGTTCTACATGTAATCACTGTACATGTAACAGTTTACAGCCTGGCTTTTCAAAGCATGTCAAAGTGCCACCAGCGGCATCCTCGACAGCTTTCCATTCTCGTGTCTGTTAAATACTTCTCCTGAGCTCCTCCCCCCACCTCACCACCCACCCCTACAGTCTCTGGTATCTACACTTGCTGTCTCTGCTGATATTCCCCAGTCCTTCCGTTTCTGCCGTAGATTGCAGACGTTCGGTAAACCTGAGCAAGGACATACAATGTCGGTCTTTCATATCTGGCTTGCTTCACTTAGCATTAAATCTGTATTTATCCACTTCATATCAATTGTCAGGATCTAATTTTTTTATGGCTGAGGAGTAGTTTACAGTGTATACGTGCCACATTTTTTTCAATCCATTCCTCTGCTCTTGGCATCTGGGTTGACTCCATGTCACAGCAATTGTGAATAATGCTGCATAAACACAGATGTGCAAGCATCTGTGTGACTCCGTGTCCTCCTGTCCCTTGGGTAAATATCCAAGAGTGGGATTACTGGATCATACGGTAGTCCTGTTTGTAGACGTTTGAGGAGCCTCCCTATTGCTCTCCGTGTGGCCATATTAATTTGCATTCCCACCAACAGTATAAGAGGGTTCTCTTTTCACAACAGTCTTGACAGCATTTGTCATTCTTTTCTTTTTTTAAGAGGGATTTTTCCTATAGGGCACTTAAGCATGCCGGACAACCCAAAATCCCAAAAAGAAAATGGAGAAGAGGTCTGTGGCATGGCCGTCCCCCGAAGGGAGAACTTCCTCATTCTCTCCTCTCTCTCCCCGTCTCTCCCTGGCAAGCGTGCCTGTCTTACAGCAAGCAAGAAAAGCAGAGAGGGCCCTGCAGGTGCGACCCGTCATGAGTTTCAAGCCACTGGCTTGGAGACTCGAACCGCAGTTGCCCACATGGAGTCCAGCAACATCACCATTACGTCAACTGCTGGTCCCGGTCCTTTTTTTTTTTTATCATAACCATCCTGGCTGGCGTTAAGTGGCATTTCATTATGGTTCTGAATTGTATTTCTGTTATGGTAAGGGATGCTGAATGACTTTATATACTTTTTGACCATTCGTATGTCTTCCTTGGAGCGCGGTTTGTTCAGCTCATTTGCCCATTTCTTAACTGACTGTCTGTTTGCAGGTAAGCCGCTTATTTGTTCTCTAGTAATGGAGATGCCTGGCCCACCAGTGACAGAGCAGTGAAGGCGGCTGATTCTCACAAGGCTGACAGCATGACTTAAATCTCAAACCAGGAAACTTAAAAAACACACGAGGTATGAGTGTGTGTGTACGTGTGTGTGTACGTGTGTGTGTGCACCCAAAATCCCAAAAAGAAAATGGAGAAGAAATCTGTGACACGGCCGTCCCCCGAAGGGAGAACTTTCTCATTCTCTCCTCTCTCTCTTTCCCCGTCTCTCCCTGGCAAGCGTGCCTGTCTTACAGCAAGCAAGAAAAGCAGAGAGGGCCCTGCAGGTGCGTAACGGCTATGTCGCTGGACTCCCAGTCGACCAGACCTGGTGACTTAAACTCACGCCAGGCACGTGTGCGTGCGTGCCCAAGGTCCTGAGAGGGGAACGGAAGAGGAGGGATTGCGGCGTGGCCACCCCTCCGGGGGGTGATTTCTCGCTGTCTCTCTCTCTCTCTCTCTGTCTCTGTCTCTCCGGAGAGTGCACATGTCCTATAGCAAAAATCTCTCCAAAAGAAAAAAGAAATGGAGATGCCTTCTATGAATGTAGCTTAGAGCACGGTTTGTGCGTCAGTGCTCTGTGGAATGTTCCACTTTATGTATCCAATAGAGCTACAACAAATCAAAGCCATCTCTGTGAAAACGCCATCGATATTTCTTTCTAAAAATCTTACTTTTAGTGGTTTTTGCTCAGGGTGTGTGTGCTCACTGAAGTGAAAGACAGAGACAATAAGAGAGAAAGTGAGAGATGACCCCCGGGGGGCGACCATGGCTACAGTCCCTTCTTCTCCAGTGTCCTCCTGGGATCCTGGGCATGCATGCACACATGCCCAGCAATTCTGAAGCCACCAGGCGTGGCTCGAACCACAGTTGGCCACGTGGGAGTCCAGCAATGTAACAACTTCGCATCTGCTGGCTCCCTCCTAAATACCTTTTGTCTTGAATTTTTTATATTTCAAATATTTGAAAACACAAAAAACGTAAGAATCTCCCCCATAGAAATGTGTTTTACTCATTTTTATGAGCAAGAAAAAGGGAGGAGGAGGATGAGACAGCCGTGCCCTCGGCGTGGGGGGACTTTCTCCCTCTCCCCGTCTCCGCCTCTCCCTGGGGAGAACACTGCTCTCCATCCGACTCAGCGTGAACAGCTGCTCGAGTTACCTGCAGGGAAGTGGGGCCCACCTGGCCGCCGCGGCCGGTCAGCCTGAGACACACTGGGCACGAGCAGGGCCTAACGCCTGGTGGGTGGGGGGCCTAGGCAGGGGTGCCGGCCGGGCCTGCGGAGGGTGCGTGTCCCTCCCCCCCCACACCTCCACCTAGTGTGCCTGGCTGCCTGGTAGACCCGGCTTCCCTCCTGGGCTTCCCTCCGCCGTTCAGACACGTGAGCCCCACGGGAGTGGCCTCGGACAGACCGAACTCCGGCTCCTCCTCCTGCTTCTCCTCGAAAATAAGCCGCAGGTGGGACCAGCAGTTGGCATAATGGTTATGTCGCTGGATTCCCATGTAGTCGACCACGGTTCGAGTCCCGGAGCCGGTAGGTTAAACTCACACCAGGCACGTGTGCATGCATGCCCAGGATCCCGAGAGGAGAATGGCAGAGAAGGGATTGCTGCATAGCCATCCCCACTGGGGGGTGATTTCTTGCTGTCTCTCTGTCTATCTCTGTCTCTCTAGCCACCGCACGTGCCCTAGAGCAAAAACCTCCAAAAAACAACAAAAAAAGTTTGTTTAAAAAAAAAAGAGAGCCAGCAGGTGGCGTGGCGGTTAAGGTGCTGAACGTCCCCACACGACCAGCTGTGGTTCAAGTCCTGGACCTGGCGGCTTGCTTTCTCACTTTCCTTCTCTCTGTATGTCTGTCTTTCTCTGGTCAAACTAAACTAAATGAGTGAACAAATAAAGTTAAATAAATAATTCTTAAAAAAAGAAAAGAAAAGCAGCAGCAGGAGTGGGCATCCGTGGTCTCTTTGTAATCCGCTTATTTCAGTTGACTTGACTGCAAGCAACACTGACCTTTTTTTTAATTGCTGGAGAGCACATGTGCTCTCCAGACAGACAGAGACAGAGACAAAGGAAGCACATGTGCTCACCAGATAGAGCCAGAGAGCGAGGGGGAAAGTGAGAAAGCAAGCCACTAGGTCTGGGACTCACACTGCGGTTGGCCGTGCAGGGCTTGGCACCTTAAGCACCACACCTGCAGGCCCAGCCCCAGGATTTCTGAAAGTTTACTTCCTTAGTTTTGTTGTTTTGTTTTTTGCAATTTTTGCTCTAGGGTGCGTATGCTCACCAGGAAAACAGAAAGTGATAAATCACCCCTAGGGGGTGGCCACTCACGAGCCCTCCTCCATTTTCCTCTTGGGATTTTGGGCAGGCATGCACAGCGCCCAGTGAATTTCAAGCCATTGGGTCTGGGGCTACATGGGAGTCCAGCGACATAACCATTATGCCATCTGCTGGATCCTTCCTCAGTTCTTCCACGAGCAAGAGAAACAGGAAAGAGAGAGCACGCCAAGAGGCCTGACCCACACACAGCCAGCCACAGCCAGCCAGAGCACTCCAGAGCACTCCAGAGCACTCCGGGTCCCCAGGTGCAGACCAGACCCTCTCACCATCAGCCCCTATTGCAGGGCAGGGAGCAGCGTCCCTGGCCTCTACGAACATCTCCCAAAAACATGTAAAAGCATTCTCAATGTTTCCTTCAACTCCCCGCCCCCACACTCACCACGGAGGCCTGCAGGACCCTCAGGCCCTGGTGGGGAGGGTGGGAAGTGCTCTGGCAGCTAGAGTCCGGCTTCCCGCCCCAGTGGGACTTAGCTGAGCACATACAGGACTGTCGCCTTCCCACTCATCAGCGCAGAGGAAAACAGACCTGTGACCGGACGGCCTTCGGGGTTCCTTTATTATCGGAGTCTGAGTCCACAGGCATGGAGGGGGTGGCAGCCCTGTCCTCACAGCCGGGGCCAGGGGGTTTCACTGCAGGCCCAGCGAGCACACGGCCAAGCCTACAGCTCTCCCCAGCACCCTGGCGCTGCAGGAAGCACCGCCGCCCACCGAGCGGGTTCTGCTCCGACCGCACACTCCACGGTGAGAGCCGCCACACTCAGAGAGGTTGCTCAGAGACGGGCCCGAGGCCTCCACCTGGGCCAGTGTTGGCTCTCATGGACCACAGCGGGATGCAGCTCTGGTGGAGCAAACCTGATGCCCAGCTCCCCTGGGGGCAGCAGAGCACAATCAACCGGCAGCCTGGGTCAGGTGCCCACTTGCGGGGCAGCCGGTAAGGCCAGCAGAGGGCAAGCATAAGGAGCGAGGGACACGGGGCCGACATCACCCCTCGAGGAGGATATGAGTGAGGCAGGCAGTGGGCACTGCCCCTAGAGGATGCCAAGGGCATGGCAAGAACAATCCTTGCTCTGGAGGTTCCCATGAGTCAATACTGCCCCTAGAGGATGACACAGCCATGAGCCAACACTGCCCCCAGAGGATGCCAAGGGCATGGCAGGCAGTGGTCCTGGAGGCTCACATGGGCCACACTGCCCCTAGAGGACGACATGAGCATGGCACCAGCAGTCCTTGGTCTCATAGCTCCACCTTGAAGACTAGGCCACCTTGGGAGGCTTTCAAGCCTGCTCCAAAGGTCACTTGGTGAGAGACTGTCCCCTCACAGATGACCCATGGGGCTTCTCCAAACCCACCAGGCGGGCACTTTCAGCCCAAAGCCTCCGAGCTATCTCCTCATCCTCAGCCTCAGGGGCGGGTGCCCTCTCAGTAAGTCCATCGAAGTACTTTCCGGAAACGCCCTCCAGTTCCTCCGCCACGGCCAGGTACGTGCTGGGCTGGGCTGCCAGCTGGGGGCTCTTGACCAGCAACCAGAAGACGGGTCCTGCAATCAGGCCACGGTGTCAGAGGACAGGAGGGCACTGCCCCGTCGGGGAGCATAGCGCCCACTGAGGCTGTAAGCGGCCTGGGGTCCCAGAGCCCACCCCCAGCTTTCACTGCGGCCCCCTCCACCAGAAGTCCCCCTCCCTGCCCAGGCAAATCTCTCCACAAAGCTGCCGCCTCTAAGAGGCTCTCCTGGCTCCTCCCCGGACGGGGAAGCTCTCCTCCTGGTCAGCCTGAGCCCCACCCTGCTCGGTCTTTCCTTCAGTTAAGTTCGTTTCCTGAGCGCACTCAGCGGCCACCTCAGCCTAACATGCCTGCTACCGAGCACCCACTCCCAGATGCTTCTCGGGGCTGGAAATACCCCGTACAGAGCTGTTTCTTCAGCCTGAACTTTGAGCCGCATGCTGTGCTGGTCCTCTCAGGGAAGGCAGCTAGCCCTCCAACAACCGTGAGGAGCCCTGCTCACTTTGCAGATAAGCTCCGGGTGAAGACACGTCTCCAGGTGCCCCAGATCATGTGGGGTGAAGCTGGAGTTAAACCGAGCACAGCCTGGCTCCGCGAGGCAGCATCATGGCCTCTCCAAGACACGGTTCTCTCATGGGCAGAGAGGCTCTGGCCTGTGTCCCAGGTGGCCCTGAGGCTGCAAGCCACAGCAACACGGAAAGTGGACTCATTACCCTACAGGAGACATGGGCGGGACGGCAAGCAGCAGACCAGGGCCCATCTCCAAGGGGCGTCCTGGCCCAGGCCGAGAGGGACGGTAGAGCGGTCCGCAGAGACCCAGGCCGGGAGGGACTCACCAAGCGTGAGGCTGGAGAAGGTGGAGCTGTGCATGCCGGTGTGTCTGCCCAGCTCAGTCCTCGCCACGCCAGGGTGCAGGGCGTTGGCAGTCACGCCCGTGCCTAGAGAGGGAAGAGAAAGGGCTGGGATGGTGCACTGGCTCCTGGAGGCCTCCGCAGCACCCCGGAGCTCCCCGCCTCCCACACTGCGCTGTCCTACACCGAGTCACCTCCTTCGCCTGCCTCCTGAAGCAGCCTGCAGTGGGGCCCACTGAACTCACCCCTGCGCTTGCCCACCCCAGGCTCAGTGGGTCAGGTGGGATCAGAGACGCTGCAAACAAGCCACACTCCCGGGGAGCTGGCAGTGCGGCCCACAGACCTACAGGACGTGAGGGCTAAGGGTGGGTTCCCAACCCCCAACGGTGGACGCAGTGCGGGTGGGCAGGCCATCCTGCGCACACCAGGGCTGACCACTGCCCAGCCACACCCGCAAGGAGCAGGAGCAGCTGGCGCAGCCCAGGTACCAGACGCCGGCAGAAGTGCCCTGGGGGTCAAAACCGCCCCAGAGAGCCACGGGCCCAGAGCCCCAGCTGCTTCGCTTTCCGCCACCGGCAGGGACGGACACCTGGCTGGCGGGCTGGCGGGCAGGGGCAGCAGGATTGCCGACTGGAGCTTGGCACCAGCGGCACCGTGCAGTGCGCGCGCGCTCCCCATGCTGCTCTGGCACCGACGCCACCCCACGACGGGCCGGAGCCCCAGGCAAGCCGCGCAGGCACAAGAGGAGGGGGGGTGGCGCACCCTGCAGCCGCCGGCTCAGCTCCCTGGTGAAGAGCACGACAGCCAGCTTGCTTTGGCAGTAGGCTGCTTTGGTGTCGAACTTCCTCTTCTGCCAGTTCAGGTCGTCAAAGTCGATGTGCCCAGCCACATGGGCCAGGGACGAGAGGTTGATGATCCGCGAAGGGGCGGAGGCTTTCAGCTTGTCCAGCAGCAAGTTCGTCAGGAGAAAGTGGCCTGGACCGAGCACGACAGGATTCTTTCAGAGTGGCTTCTCCATTTTATTTCCAACTCCCCCATAACACGGGAGGCCGTTTCCCCACGTCCCCACCACGCACGTCGATATTCATGACAGCCTTCCTGGTGGAAGCACACCAGCACCTAACCACGGCCGTGCGGTTTGGTTCCGTTTAGGTTTCTGCCATCGAGCGCATGCACTCTGCAGAGACAGAGCGAGAGAGAGCGAGAAATCACCCCCGGAGGGACGGCCACACCGCAGTCTCTCCTCCTCTCAGGATTGTGGGCACACGCGTACACACGCCCAGCATGACTTTCACGAGATATGGGACTCAAGTCGTGGTCTGCCTTGTGGAAGTCCAGCACCTTAACCACCAAGCCCCCTGCTGGCCCGTTTTCTGCTTTTCGGTTGTTTTTCATTGTGAGGGCATGCACTCCGCAGACAGACAGGAAGCACGCTCAAGGGGAACAGTTACACCACGACCCTTTTCCTCCACCCCATCAGGGTCTGGGGCATGCACACGCAACACATTTTCAAGCCACCAACGCCAGGATTCGAACTGTGGCCAGCACTGTGGGTTCTGACTCCCAATGCCAGATGAGTCAGGCTGGCTGGAGCTGATGGTCTAAAGACCCCACTAGACAGGCTGTCTCTGGGGACCAGCAGATGGTGTAATGGCTATGTCGCTGGACTCCCATGTAGTCAACCACGGTTCAAGTCCCAGACCCGGTGGCTTAAACTCACGCTGGGCGTGTGTGCGTGCATGCCCAAGATCCCGAGAGGAGAATGGAGAAGGGATTGTGGCGTGGCCATCCTCCCTGGGGGGTGATTTCTCGCTTTCTGTCTCTCTGTCTCTCTCTGTCTGTCTGGCGAGCGCACGCGCCCTATAGCAAAAATCTCTCCAAAAAAAGAAAAAATAAAGAGAGGCTGTCTCTCTCTCTCAGAAGAAATAAGTACAGGAGCCTCCAAACGCCCTTGGAAGGTACGCACTATGGAAAACTGCAGGACTTAAACTTTCCGCACCGAAATTAATTAGGGCTTTAATTCTTTTTCCATGAATTTTTTGAGGTCTCCTTGTAAACTTGAAGAAGTAAGATAAAAACAGAACCCCACTGTCACACAGGGTGACCCGGATAGACTCGCAGACGGGATGAAAGACAGACTGACAAAGACTCAGGAGACGGGTGGAAACGCCAAGGGACAACGTCAAGGAGCGATGGCAGTCAGGACAGGGTGACCGAGCGTCCGAGCCCTGAGCAGGGCATCCAGCAGACGGCCGCTGGGCCTTGGAGGCGGGGCTGGCACTGGCCCTGACCGAGCCACCCACACCCCGGTGAAGCCGC
>NW_006159770.1:226166-229199 GCF_000334495.1 Tupaia belangeri chinensis
TTGGAGCCGGGGCTGGCGCTGGCCCTGACGGAGCCACCCACACCCTGGTGAAGCCGCCGCCCCACAGCCCGGCCGGGCCCTCACCCAGGTGGTTGACGCCGAACTGCATCTCGAAGCCGTCCTCGGTGGTCCAGTGCGGGCAGCGCATCACGGCCGCGTTGTTGACCAGGATATCCACGCGCTCCTCTTCTGGAAGACAGGGGTGAGGGCGGCTGCAGCCACAGGAGGCTCCACCCCTGCAGGCGCCACCACAAACCAGGGTAGAACAGTGTGCCCAACTCCTATGCACAGAAACCTGGGGACGCCGACCCTCCTGGAAACGGGGTCTTTATAGAAGGGACCACTGTGGAATGCCCCAGCCCAGTGTGCCTGGTGTCCCCACAAACGGGGCAAGCAGGGGCCAACGGTGGCGGCATAAAACTCAGGACTCTGCAAGGCTGACCCCCCAGGAGGGCTCCGGGCTCTCCAGAGACCTCCCTGAGCACGCCAGGCACACGCGTGGCCGTGTCAGGCTGGCGGAGGAGCCTGGGTGAATCCCTGGGTGGATCCTGGGACCTGGCAGCCTCTGAAACTGGGTGGTCAGTTCTTCTCTTTGATAACTGGTGCCCAGCAGACGGCATAATGGCTGTCGGACTCCTACATAGGTGACTGCAGTGTGAGTCCCGGACCTGGCGGCTTGGAGCTCACACCAGGTGCGTGTGCAAGCGTGCCCAAGGTCCCAGGAGAATGGAGGAGAAGGGACTGTGGTATGACCATCCCCAGAAAGTGAGTATGACTTCTCACTTTCTGCCTGTCTCTCTGTCTCTCTGGTGAGCACACTTACCCTATAACAAAAAATCTCTAAGAACAGTAACAGCTGTGACTGTCATTTCTAAGGTACAGGGTGGCGCGGTTTCCAGAGCGGGGACAGCGTGTGCTGCTCACGTTGGGGCCGTGGACAGCCAGCACCTCCAACGTCTGTCCCGCACGGTGTGCACGCTCAGACCTGCTCCTGGACGTGCACTGTAGTCCCCACCTTCCTGCAGTCCCACTGCGCTGCAGGACTCCGTGCCCTCCGCTCACACGCCCTCCTGTGTGGCCCCTGGGTCCCAGCCCGCAGCCCCTCCTCCCCTCTTCAGCTCTGCGCGACTCTGGCCTGTCTGTCTGCTTAGAGGCAGACAGCCCAGCAGGGTCTTCTGCCTCTAGGACGGCCTGGGCCATGGCACAGGGCTCAGGGAGAGCCTGGGGTGCACTCTGGCCTCCGTAAATACCTGTGTGGTCTGAATACTGTGTGCCCCAGCATTCCAGGGTGAAGCCCCAAGCGGTGGTGGGGTTAGGAGGTGAGGCCTGTGGGAGTGGGTGGTGGCTTCCTGAAGGCAGCAGAGAGCTGCCGGCCTATGCCTCAGGAGCACACAGGGGGCGCCATCTGTGCCCCAGGCTCCAAGCCCACCAGAGCCCGGACTCCGGCCTCCGGCCTCCAGGACTGCTTCTCCTTTTTCTTCCTTTACTGCCAGAGGGTGCACGTGCTCCCTAGAGACAGAGGGGGAGGGAGAGGGGGAAAGCACCCCGGTGGGCGATCTCTGCCGTCTCTCCATCTGTCAGGACTTGGGGCATGAGCACACACCTGATATATTTTTCGGGCTTCCAGTCCCAGGACTCAAACCACGGTCGAGAGAAGTGGGATTCAGGACCCTTAACCACTGCACTATGGCGCCAGGCCCGGATTTTCTCAATCACTTAAAATGTAAAGTATGAGCAGGGCCAACAGGTGGCATAGTGGCTCTGTTACTGCATTCTGACACGGTTGACCACAGTTCAAGTCCCGGACCCAGTGGCTTGAAACTCACGCCAAACGTGGGTGCATGGGTATACAAAACCCCATGGAAAATCGACGAGACGGACTGTGGCCATCCCCCTGGGGGGTAATTTCTCAATATCCGTTTCTCTGTCTCCTCTGTCTCTCCAGCAAGCACATGTGCCCTAATGCAAAAATCTAACAATAATAACAGTAACATGTGAACTAGGAGGGCCAGCAGGTGGCGTAGTGGTTAAGGACTGGACTCCCACATGGGCAACTGCAGTTTGAGTCCCAGACCCGCATCTTGAAAAGCTTGACACTCAGGCTGGTGCACACGCACGCCCAAAATCCAAAGAGGAAAATGGAGGAGAGACTGTGGCGTGGCCAACTCCGAGCGGTGCTGTGTCCCTTTGTCCGTCTCTGTCTCTCTTGGGTGGGTTTCTGAGAGTGGATTATTCACTTGTTTATTAAAATGCTTTTTCCTGTCCTGAGCCTCCAGGAGGCAAACGCACACTCCCTAAAAGCAAAAGTCTCTCAAAAAAGAAAAAAAGTCAACTATGTCACTGTGAAGATGTACAACAAGAGACAGCTGAAATCTTCACGCACAGCCAGCGCAGGGACAGCCAGTGGCTGTCACCGTTCGCCAGCCTACTGCACGACGTGCTTGCTTTGTTTTTAGTTCTTTATTTATTTAATTCCATTTGTCATTATTATTTTTTTGTTTTTTTATTTGACCAGAGTGACAGGGAACGTGACAAAGCAAGCTGCCAGGTCCGGCACTCGAACCGCAGTCGGCCATATAGAAATGGAACAGTGTCCTCGGAGCCGGTCCTTGAGAGCTGCCGTCCAGACCTGCCCACACCACTTACCTTCAATGATCTTGGCAGCAAACTCCCGGATGGACTTAAGGGAGGCCAGGTCCAGGTGCCGGGCCCTGACCCTGTGGTTGAGGGTCTCCCCACGGATGTCCCTGGCTGCGGTTTCGCATTTCTCCATGTCTCGACAGGCCAGGATGACCCTTTGGTTGAGGTTCTCCCCACGGATGTCCCTGGCTGCGGTTTCGCATTTCTCCATGTCTCGACAGGCCAGGATGACACTGCCTCCTGGAAGCACAAGGTGGGAAAAAGCGTTTTTTCTTTTTTACAGTAAGACTTGTTTTTTTTTTTTTAATAATGTATTTATTTATTTATTCATTCATTTATTTTGATTTGACCAGAGAGAGACAGAGATAGAGAAAGCGAGAAACCAAGGCACTA
>NW_006159770.1:231396-236517 GCF_000334495.1 Tupaia belangeri chinensis
TTAGGAGGGGAGGCCTGTGGGAGTGGGTGGTGGCTTCCTGAAGGCAGCAGAGAGCTGCCGGCCTATGCCTCAGGAGCACACAGGGGGCGCCATCTGTGCCCCAGGCTCCAAGCCCACCAGAGCCCGGACTCCGGCCTCCGGCCTCCAGGACTGCTTCTCCTTTTTCTTCCTTTACTGCCAGAGGGTGCACGTGCTCCCTAGAGACAGAGGGGGAGGGAGAGGGGGAAAGCACCCCGGTGGGCGATCTCTGCCGTCTCTCCATCTGTCAGGACTTGGGGCATGAGCACACACCTGATATATTTTTCGGGCTTCCAGTCCCAGGACTCAAACCACGGTCGAGAGAAGTGGGATTCAGGACCCTTAACCACTGCACTATGGCGCCAGGCCCGGATTTTCTCAATCACTTAAAATGTAAAGTATGAGCAGGGCCAACAGGTGGCATAGTGGCTCTGTTACTGCATTCTGACACGGTTGACCACAGTTCAAGTCCCGGACCCAGTGGCTTGAAACTCACGCCAAACGTGGGTGCATGGGTATACAAAACCCCATGGAAAATCGACGAGACGGACTGTGGCCATCCCCCTGGGGGGTAATTTCTCAATATCCGTTTCTCTGTCTCCTCTGTCTCTCCAGCAAGCACATGTGCCCTAATGCAAAAATCTAACAATAATAACAGTAACATGTGAACTAGGAGGGCCAGCAGGTGGCGTAGTGGTTAAGGACTGGACTCCCACATGGGCAACTGCAGTTTGAGTCCCAGACCCGCATCTTGAAAAGCTTGACACTCAGGCTGGTGCACACGCACGCCCAAAATCCAAAGAGGAAAATGGAGGAGAGACTGTGGCGTGGCCAACTCCGAGCGGTGCTGTGTCCCTTTGTCCGTCTCTGTCTCTCTTGGGTGGGTTTCTGAGAGTGGATTATTCACTTGTTTATTAAAATGCTTTTTCCTGTCCTGAGCCTCCAGGAGGCAAACGCACACTCCCTAAAAGCAAAAGTCTCTCAAAAAAGAAAAAAAGTCAACTATGTCACTGTGAAGATGTACAACAAGAGACAGCTGAAATCTTCACGCACAGCCAGCGCAGGGACAGCCAGTGGGTCATTATTATTTTTTTGTTTTTTTATTTGACCAGAGTGACAGGGAACGTGACAAAGCAAGCTGCCAGGTCCGGCACTCGAACCGCAGTCGGCCATATAGAAATGCAGTCCCTTTAACCACCACACCACCTGCCGGCCCCAACAATGTCCTCGGAGCCTGTCCTTGAGAGCTGCCGTCCAGACCTGCCCACACCACTTACCTTCAATGATCTTGGCAGCAAACTCCCGGATGGACTTAAGGGAGGCCAGGTCCAGGTGCCGGGCCCTGACCCTGTGGTTGAGGGTCTCCCCACGGATGTCCCTGGCTGCGGTTTCGCATTTCTCCATGTCTCGACAGGCCAGGATGACACTGCCTCCTGGAAGCACAAGGTGGGAAAAAGCGTTTTTTCTTTTTTACAGTAAGACTTGTTTTTTTTTTTTTTAATAATGTATTTATTTATTTATTCATTCATTTATTTTGATTTGACCAGAGAGAGACAGAGATAGAGAAAGCGAGAAACCAAGCCACTAGGTCTGGGCCTTGAACCGGGGTCGGCCATGTGGGAGCATCCAGCACTTTAACCACCACACCACCTGCTGATCCCAGGGGAGAAGCATTTTAATAAACAAGTGAGGAATCCACTCTCAGATACTGACTCACATCACACACATGCAAGAGGCCTTCAAACGCTCACAAGAAGCACATACTATCGGGAACCAGCAGTTAGCGTAATGGCTATGTCGCTGGACTCCCACGTAGTCGACCGCGGCTCGCGTCCCGGACCCGTTGGCTTAAAACTCACGCCGGGCGCGTGTGCGTGTGTGCCCAAGATCCCGAGAGGAGAATGGAGAAGGGATTGCGGCGTGACCATCCCCCCTGGGAGGTGATTTCTCGCTTTCTGTCTCTATGTCTCTCTCTGTCTGTTTGGCGAGCGCACGCGCCCTATAGCGAAAATCTCTCCAAAAAAAAAAAAAAAAAAGTAAAGAAGCACATACTATCAAGAAACTATATTTGGATTTTAAAATTTTTCGTACCAAAAAACAAACTCGGACATTTTTCTTATTTTAATTTGTTAATATCCTAAGTTTGCTACAGGGCATGTGCACTCACCAGAGAGAGAGAAAGAGAGAGGGAAGTGAGAAAGCAAGCCGCCAAGTCTGAGACTCAAACCGCGGTGGCCACGTGGGAGTCCAGCACCCTAACCACCACACCGCCCGCTGGCCCCACGAACTCCTATTTTAATCCCGCCTCTCTTCTTACATTTTTTTCTCCTTCCATGAGCAGGAGAGACCAACGGAAAGAGAGAGGGACAGTATCCCCGTCAGGGTCCTGATGCCCCATCCCCGTCAGCCAGGCCGGGTCACAGACACACGTGTGCCCAGTATGTACGGGAGGGCTGCAAACGCGAGCCCAGAACCTCCCGGCCAGGTCAGCTTTGTGGAGCGGCACGGCTGGTCCCCTAGTGCCATCTGAAGTGCCCGTCCGCGTACACACGTGTTCACGGCACACCACCCGCACACCTGTCCACAGTGAGCACGCGGACAAGCCCCAAAGCCTTCTGCTCCGCTAACGTGACCCGTCTGCACGAAAGGCCCAGCACGGGCAAACCCAGAGACAGACAAGTAATGGTGCCCGTGGGCCAGGGGCGGCCCCGCGGAAACGCGGCACTCTGCAGGCCTGCCCTGCACCGGCGGCTCTCGGCCTGTGTCCAGAGACCTCCCTGAATGTGCGGGGCGCGTGTGCACCTGCACTCCTGGCTGGCCGAGACGAGATGGACAAAGTCACCACATAAAGTACCTGTTGGGGGGCCGGCCGGTGGGTGGCAGTTAAGGTGCTGGACTCCCACAAGGCTGACCACAGTTCAAGTCCCAGACCTGGCAGCTTGCTTTCTCACATCCCCTCTCCCTCTCTCTCTGTCTCTTATCAAATTAAAATAAATAAATAAATTTATAAATAAAGTTAAATTCTTATTTTTTAAAGAATTATTTATTTTATTTGGATTTTTTTTGGGGGGGGGAGTTTTTGCTATAGGGCATGTGCACTCGCCAGAAAAACAGAGAGAAACAGAGAGACAGAAATCACCCCCCAGGGGGATGGCCACGCCACAATCCCTTCTCGACAGGCCATTCTCCTCTCGGGATCTTGGGCACACACGCATACACAGCTGCTGTGAGTTCAAGCCACCGGGTCTGGGACTTGAACCACGATCGACTACAAGGAGTCCAGAGACATGGCCATTACGCCATCTGCTGGTCCCAATGTTGTTATCATTGTTTTTAATTTGACCAGACAGAGACAGAGAGAGAGGAGAGAAAAGGAAAGTGAGAAAGCAAGCCTCCAGGTCTGGGACTCAAGCCACAGCTGGCCATGTGGGATTCCAACACCTTAACCACCAGGCCACCTGCTGGCCCCAAATAAAATAATTCTTCAGGAAAAGTCCTGTTGGGAGTGCTGTCTCTATGACTCTGTCTCTATCTCGCTCTCGCTCATGGAAGAAAATCAATTTTTCAAAAAATATTAGCAGGGCGCCCTATAGCGAAAATCTCTCCAAAAAAAAAAAAAATATTAGTGGGAACCAGCAGTTAGCATAATGGCTATGTCGCTGGACTCCCACGTAGTCGACCGCGGTTCGCATCCCGGACCCGGTGGCTTAAAACTCACGCCGGGCGCGTGTGCGTGCGTGCCCAAGATCCCGAGAGGAGAATGGAGGAGAAGGGATTGCGGCGTGACCATCCCCCCGGGGGGTGATTTCTCGCTTTCTGTCTCTCTGTCTCTCTCTGTCTGTCTGGCGAGTGCACGCGCCCTACAGTGAAAATCTCTCCAAAAAAAAAAAAAAATTAGCAGGGAGCAAGCCGGTGGCATGAAGGTGGCTTGATCCCATATAGCTGGCCACAAGTCAAGTCCCAGACCTGGCAGCTTGACAATCAAGCCAGGTGCATGTGCACCCATGTCCAAAATACCAAGAGAAGGACGGACTGCGGCCATCCCCCCGAGGTGGCTTCTCACTTTCCCTCTCTCCAGGAAGCAATGCACCCTGTGGCAAAAATTTGAAAAGAAAAAAGTGAAAAAGCTTTCTTAGAGCTGGGGATGGGGAGGGGAGTTGGGGTGCTGGCCAAGGGGGAGCCAGGTCTCTTCTCAGGGTGGTAAAATGACCGAAGCGGCATGGCGACAGTCACCACTCTGACCGCACTCGCTATCCTCTCCGGGCCGGCCCACAGCCCAGCAGTTAGGGGAGCTGGATCCCGCATGGCGACTGCGGTTCAAGTCCCTGCCCATGGGGCTTGGGAAACACGCTGGGAACACGTGCACGTGCCCACACCCTAGGAGGATGAAGAGATGGAGGGCGGCCATGTGCCCTGCCTCATCGGGACGCTTTCTCCCTCACCCTCACCTCTCCTGTCTCTGTCTCTCTGAGGAGTTCATGTGCCCTACAGCAAACTGTTTTCAATCCACCATACAGGGACCAGCAGTTGCCATAATGGCTATGTCGCTGGACTCCCACGTAGTCGACCGCGGTTCGCGTCCCGGACCTGGTGGCTTAAACTCACGCCGGGCGCGTGTGCGTGCGTGCCCAAGATCCCGAGAGGAGAATGGAGGAGAAGGGATTGTGGCGTGACCATCCCCCCTGGGGGGTGATTTCTCGCTTTCTGTCTCTCTGTCCCTGTCTCTCTGGCAAGTGCACACTCCCTATAGCAAAAACCTCTCAAAAAAAAACCAAAATCCACCATAGGTGCAGATCACAGCTCGTGTACCCTGGTGCCCGCCACGGCACTCGGGTTGGACACCTGGGACCTTCGGCAACCCTGGCGTGGATCTGAACACGGGTACATCTTTACCTCTCCGAGACCAGGGTTTACCTCTCTTGGCCAGCTCCAAGGCTGTCTGTTTCCCGATGCCCGTGTTGGCGCCCGTCACAATGACTGTCTTCCCGGGTATGGTGGCCTTGCTAGGACAAGCCCCGCCGGAGACGTAGTCCCTGAAGGTTAGAAAACAAAACGCGGTTTTGTCTGTCCATGTGGTTTTGTCTCACCCCACGTGTCCGCCGA
>NW_006159770.1:236693-238739 GCF_000334495.1 Tupaia belangeri chinensis
AAAAAAAAGTGAGCAGGGAGCCAGCCGGTGGCATGAAGGTGGCTTGATCCCATATAGCTGGCCACAAGTCAAGTCCCAGACCTGGCAGCTTGACAATCAAGCCAGGTGCATGTGCACCCATGTCCAAAATACCAAGAGAAGGACGGACTGCGGCCATCCCCCCGAGGTGGCTTCTCACTTTCCCTCTCTCCAGGAAGCAATGCACCCTGTGGCAAAAATTTGAAAAGAAAAAAGTGAAAAAGCTTTCTTAGAGCTGGGGATGGGGAGGGGAGTTGGGGTGCTGGCCAAGGGGGAGCCAGGTCTCTTCTCAGGGTGGTAAAATGACCGAAGCGGCATGGCGACAGTCACCACTCTGACCGCACTCGCTATCCTCTCCGGGCCGGCCCACAGCCCAGCAGTTAGGGGAGCTGGATCCCGCATGGCGACTGCGGTTCAAGTCCCTGCCCATGGGGCTTGGGAAACACGCTGGGAACACGTGCACGTGCCCACACCCTAGGAGGATGAAGAGATGGAGGGCGGCCATGTGCCCTGCCTCATCGGGACGCTTTCTCCCTCACCCTCACCTCTCCTGTCTCTGTCTCTCTGAGGAGTTCATGTGCCCTACAGCAAACTGTTTTCAATCCACCATACAGGGACCAGCAGTTGCCATAATGGCTATGTCGCTGGACTCCCACGTAGTCGACCGCGGTTCGCGTCCCGGACCTGGTGGCTTAAACTCACGCCGGGCGCGTGTGCGTGCGTGCCCAAGATCCCGAGAGGAGAATGGAGGAGAAGGGATTGTGGCGTGACCATCCCCCCTGGGGGGTGATTTCTCGCTTTCTGTCTCTCTGTCCCTGTCTCTCTGGCAAGTGCACACTCCCTATAGCAAAAACCTCTCAAAAAAAAACCAAAATCCACCATAGGTGCAGATCACAGCTCGTGTACCCTGGTGCCCGCCACGGCACTCGGGTTGGACACCTGGGACCTTCGGCAACCCTGGCGTGGATCTGAACACGGGTACATCTTTACCTCTCCGAGACCAGGGTTTACCTCTCTTGGCCAGCTCCAAGGCTGTCTGTTTCCCGATGCCCGTGTTGGCGCCCGTCACAATGACTGTCTTCCCGGGTATGGTGGCCTTGCTAGGACAAGCCCCGCCGGAGACGTAGTCCCTGAAGGTTAGAAAACAAAACGCGGTTTTGTCTGTCCATGTGGTTTTGTCTCACCCCACGTGTCCGACGTACGACTGCGGGCAGGCAAGCCCCTCTGCTCACGTCCCCAACGACAGACAGACCGGCTCTGAGCTCGGCCACCATCACGTTCTCGGTAAGGGCGCCACCCTGCCGGAAAGCACTCGAGGCGGGATCAGTCCCCACGCCACGTGACAGTCACACACACGTAGGAGCTTCCAGCCCCAGCCATCCCGCCCTAGAGTTCTGCGGGTCAGAAGTCCCGACTGGCCTCCCTGGGAGAAAACCCGGTGCGTGCGGGCCGCGTCCCTCGGGAGCCTCCAGGGGAGCCCCTTCCTCGCCTTTGCCAGAGGTCCCCACTTCCTTGCCTGTGTCCCTCCTCCACCCTCCGCCACAGGACAGCGGCCTCTGTTCGTCTGCCCCTCCTCCCACTCCGACCCGCCCTCTTCCCTCCCACAAGGACCCCGGAGATCACACCCCCGCCCCGGGTGATCCAGGACCACCCCCCACCTCGAGTCCTTACCTGAAACACATCTGCAGAGTCCCCTCTGACCCACAAAGTGCCACAGTACAGGCCCCGGAGGTCAGGATGTGGACACCTACGGGGCCATTACTCTGCCTGCCACGCTGGTACCCAGAGGCTAGAAGCGAGCTAACGCCAGAGTGAGGGGACAGGCCAAACCATGCTGCATCCATCCCAGAGAGGACACCACACGATACGGTGACACCAGGTCCTCAGGCTAACTTCCACGTAAATTCATTAAAATTACAGCTGCAGGTGGCACGGTGGTTAAGGCGGCTGGAGCTCACATGGCCAACCGCACAGTTTGAGTCCCAGACCCAGCAGATTGAAAACACACCAGGCAGGACCAGCACTGAG
>NW_006159770.1:239478-242272 GCF_000334495.1 Tupaia belangeri chinensis
CGTCCCGGGTATGGTGGCCTTGCTAGGACAAGCCCCGCCGGAGACGTAGTCCCTGAAGGTTAGAAAACAAAACGCGGTTTTGTCTGTCCATGTGGTTTTGTCTCACCCCACGTGTCCGACGTACGACTGCGGGCAGGCAAGCCCCTCTGCTCACGTCCCCAACGACAGACAGACCGGCTCTGAGCTCGGCCACCATCACGTTCTCGGTAAGGGCGCCCCCCTGCCGGAAAGCACTCGAGGCGGGATCAGTCCCCACGCCACGTGACAGTCACACACACGTAGGAGCTTCCAGCCCCAGCCATCCCGCCCTAGAGTTCTGCGGGTCAGAAGTCCCGACTGGCCTCCCTGGGAGAAAACCCGGTGCGTGCGGGCCGCGTCCCTCGGGAGCCTCCAGGGGAGCCCCTTCCTCGCCTTTGCCAGAGGTCCCCACTTCCTTGCCTGTGTCCCTCCTCCACCCTCCGCCACAGGACAGCGGCCTCTGTTCGTCTGCCCCTCCTCCCACTCCGACCCGCCCTCTTCCCTCCCACAAGGACCCCGGAGATCACACCCCCGCCCCGGGTGATCCAGGACCACCCCCCACCTCGAGTCCTTACCTGAAACACATCTGCAGAGTCCCCTCTGACCCACAAAGTGCCACAGTACAGGCCCCGGAGGTCAGGATGTGGACACCTACGGGGCCATTACTCTGCCTGCCACGCTGGTACCCAGAGGCTAGAAGCGAGCTAACGCCAGAGTGAGGGGACAGGCCAAACCATGCTGCATCCATCCCAGAGAGGACACCACACGATACGGTGACACCAGGTCCTCAGGCTAACTTCCACGTAAATTCATTAAAATTACAGCTGCAGGTGGCACGGTGGTTAAGGCGGCTGGAGCTCACATGGCCAACCGCACAGTTTGAGTCCCAGACCCAGCAGATTGAAAACACACCAGGCAGGACCAGCAGTGAGCATAATGGCTATGTTGCTGGATTCCCACGTAGTCAACCACAGTTCGCATCCTGGACTCGGTGGCTTAAAACTCACGCCGGGCGTATGTGCGTGCGTGCCCAAGATCCCGAGAGGAGAATGGAGGAGAAGGGATTGCGGTGTGACCATCCCCCCGGGGGGTGACTTCTCGCTTTCTGTCTCTCTGTCTCTCTCTGTCTGGCGAGCACATGCGCCCTATCACAAAAACCTCTCCAAAAAATAAAAAAAAAACACTGCAGGCACATGTCCGTGCGTACCCAAAGTCCCAAGAGAAGACCTGGGGACAAGGGACTGACTGCACTGTGGCCATCCCCTCAGAGGCGCTTCCTCACTCTGCCCCCCTTCTCTTTCTCTCTCTAGTGAGAGCACCTGCCCTACTGCAATTTTTTTTTAAGCTTCTGCCATAGGGCACGTACACTCACCAGAGAGACCTTGAGAGGGAACGTGAGAAATCCCGGGGAGTGCCGTGCCACAATCCCTTCCCACCCACTATCCTGAGAGCTGGGCACATGCACAGCGCACGCGTGCTTGGTGTGCTGTCCAAGCCTCTGGGACCAGGACTCGAACAGGGGCCAGCCAAGTAGGAGTCCAGCACGCTAACCACCACGCCACCTGCTGGCCCCCAAATAAAATATGTCAGCTAATTAATTAAAATGACAGCACCACAGCTCACGTAAATGACCACACGCACACTCCTGGGTCACAGGGCCACATGCCAGGTGTGCTCAGGGAGGTGTCTGGGACATCTTCCCATGAATACTGGCCCAGCAGAGCCTCCGTCTTACCGCTGAGCCAGCATGTGCCACCTCATTGTTTCTTTCCACCTTTTTTAAAAATTATTTATTTTATTTTATTCATTCATTCATTCATTTATTTTAATTTGACAAGAGAGAGAGAAAAGTGAGAAAGCAAGCCGCCAGGTCCAGGACTCGAACCCATGGTCAGCCATGCGGGAGTGTCCAGTGCCTTCACCACCACGCCACCTGCTGGTGCCCCATCTTTCCACCTTGTTTTTTTCTAATTTTTCAATTTTCCTTTACAAGTAGATACTGGGGGAAAAAAGGCCTTACAGAAGTAGAGTGGAGGGCGGGGACCAGCAGTTGGCGTAATGGCTATGTCGCTGGACTCCCACGTAGTCGACTGCGGTTCGAGTCCCAGACCCAGTGGCTGAAACTCACGCCGGGCATATGTGCGTGCCCAAGATCCCAAGATCCAGAAAGGAGAATGGAGAAGGGATTGCAGCATGGCCATCGCCCCGGGGGGTGATTTCTAGCTCTCTGTCTCTCTTTCTGGCAGGCACACGCGCCCTATAGCAAAAACCTCTCCTAAAAAATCAGAAGTAGAGTGGAAGGGGATGTGGAAGGGAGCCAGCAGGTGGCATGGTGGTTAAGGCATCCCACTCCCACAAGGCCAGACCTGGAGGCTTGCTTTCTCTGTCCCTCTGTCTCTGTTGAGCCCACGTGCTATAGCAAATCAAAATAATAATAATAAATATCATAAAATTAAGTAAATAATTTTTAAAAATAATAGGGGGAAGAACGCCTCGCAGAGACTAGTGAGGACGGGGACAGAGTGGTGTTCAGGGAACAGAACTCCAGGTCCGAGGAGCGAGCTCTGGAGCGACAGAGCACCCGGGGTGAGCGACAGCACCGCGGACCTCCGAGCGGCTAATGCGGGGCGGTGAACGCGGTCGGCACGAAGCGAGGTCCAACGGGACGGCTACGGCGCAGAATTACCCGAGCTGGCTTCACAGCGCGAAGCCTACGAACACTCGCGTCGTACGACCGCGCACGATGACAGCTCGGGATCATGTCAG
The DNA here is from genome assembly GCF_000334495.1 of Tupaia belangeri chinensis. Taxonomy (NCBI): domain Eukaryota; kingdom Metazoa; phylum Chordata; class Mammalia; order Scandentia; family Tupaiidae; genus Tupaia; species Tupaia belangeri. The sequence continues at coordinate 242,263 of NW_006159770.1, forward strand.
CTGCTTACAC
>NW_006159770.1:242359-245572 GCF_000334495.1 Tupaia belangeri chinensis
GGCCGCGAGGGGCGTGGCCGTGGCCTCGGGGCGGGGCTTCCGGGGCCGGACCTATGAGGATGGGCCCCGAGCGCTGTTACAGCTGGGACTGGTGGGTTCGGAGGCCGTGGGCGTGGCCAGAGCCGGGGGGCGGGACTAAGGGGGGGGTCTGTCGGAATGACGTCACACTCGTCCTCCTGTAAGGCACAGCCTGGTTCTAGAGCTGAAAGACGGTTCGAATCCCACTGCTATCACTTTCAGCCTTTGACTTTTTGTTTGTTTTTCAAATACATCAGTCTGTTTCCTCATCTAGTAATATGTGTTTACAATGCTACTTTCTTCATAACCTTTGGGGAAGAATTTGAGAATTTTTTTTTTTTAGTTTTGCTATAGTGCTTGTGCACTCGCCACAGAGAGCAAGAGTTTGAAAGCATCCCCCCCTGGGGCTGGCCATGCCACAATCCCTTCTTCTCCACTCTCCTCTCGGTATTCTGGGCACACACACACACACACACACACACACACAATATATTTCTCAAGCTGCTGGGTTCAGGACTCAAACTGCACAGCAAGCCATGTGGGACCCAGGTGCCTTAACCTCCCCGCTACCTGCTGGCCCAGAATTTGGGAATTTTGACACCTGGATAAACACAAGGTCCTGAGGTCTGAGAGCCTAGGAGCTGGGATCGGGCTTCAGAGCTAGTCTGTATCTTGCTTATCCTGGTCCTTACACACTTTTGTCAAAACTCACGGATTGCCCGCGTTGAACGAAGGCTTTCCTTGCATGTGTGTTACACCAAGATAAAACTGACCAAGGTAGGCAAACAAAACTTAAACGATTATCATCATTTTGACCACAGGTAACCCATCTGACTCACGGTGGATCCGGTTTCCAGCACCCTGCATACTTGAGAATCCCCCAGAGTGAGAAATCTCCGATGGATAAGCTGTTTCCGAATGTCCCAGAGGTTTCAGAATACTGGCTTGACAGTTAATAAAATAGATGCCACTTTGTAGACAGAATCCAACACACCCACTTTGGCTTTGCAGCTTTTCTGGTGCAGAGCTGATGTTTTTTCTTGGAGAGGTATGCCCTGTTTCTGCAGGGTCCTGGAAACTGTGAGTTCTGTGTCCTTGGGCTCAGGCACGTGGACCCAGGGGAACATGACAGCCCTGGGTCCTTCGCCTGCCACTGGAGACCCAGCCTAGGAGCGAGAGACTTCCTGGGGGGAGAAACCTGGATAGGGCTTTGAAGGGCGAGTAAGAGTTCAGGGGGACCCAGAGGAGAGTGCACTTAGGCAGATGGAGCAGCACATGGGGGCTTGGGGCTGAGCCGTTTGCTGGGGAGGATGGGCTGTTTGGGATAATGAGAGGTTGGAGAGGGCGGCAGCTGGCCAGAGAGCAGAGAATGCGGATGAACAGTAAGGGCAGGACCTCGTGAGTGCCACACGCCGCCCCAGGCGCTGACGGAGTCTCTCATCTAACCACGCACGAGGAACGGGCTTGTCGGGATGGGGCAAGGATGGCTGGGTGGGTGAGAGGCCCTCGCCTTCCCAAGATTAGGGAGCTCAGGGCTTCGGCTGTGCAGGGAGGGACGTGGAAAAGCCCCCGGATGTGCGTGGAGACTGGTCTGTTCCCAAGCCCGTCCTCCCCGCTTCGAGGGTGCCTTGGGCGGCGAGCCCTCACTGCATTCCTGGCTCTCTTACCTCTCAAGACCACGAGAAGGTCGTGTCCTTGATATAGAGAGAGCTTTTGTGAGTCAGCGGGAGGAAGAAGGCCCGCCGGCAGTGGGGACAGGGGCAGGCTGTGAGGACGGAGGACAGGGCACAGGGAAACGGCTCGGCCGCTCCGTGCTCTCCGGACAGCGATGAGGCGAGAGCTCTCGGCCATCAGATTGGAGCATGGAAAACGGCGTGGCCAGGGTGCAGGGACCAGGCCCTCACAGCCTGCGGGCGGGCGTGCCCCTCAACACGCCTCCTCAGAGGTCTGACCCGCGTCGTGTCAGGCCTTACGCTGATGGCGTGACTGGCCATTCGGAAACACGCACGGGAGGGTGCTCCACATCCCGTCTCAGACGCTGAGACAAGTAAGTGCACCCTGCACGTCAGCAGGCACGTGCCAGTCACTGTCACCCTGCACATCAGCAGGCACGTGCAGAGTCACTGTCACCCTGCACATCAGCAGGCACATGCCAGTCCCTCCTGGAAAACAACCATTTAGCACTGGTGTGTCCCAGGCGCTGAGCTAGACGCTGGGAATTCCGTAGGCAGGTGGACAGGGCCCTGCCCTCGGGCCCTGACACAACGTCCCGGTCACGCTCCTCCGCGTGTCTCTGGTGGACTGTCCGGAGCTTCTTCAGGCCCCAAGGTCGCAGAGCTCTTGGCTCCTTGGCTGGCTGCCGGTGCAGCGGGGAGGGGAGCAGGCTGTGGCTCTGCTGTCACTTGACACATACATAGGGGGCCAGCGGGTAGCGTGGTGGTTAAGGTGCTGCACTCCTACATGGCGAACCAAGGTTCAAGTCCTAGACCTGGAAGCTTGAAAATCGTGGCAGGCGTGTGTGCACGTGTGCCGAAGAATGGAGGAGCAAGGACTGCAGCGTGGCCGCTTCCCTGTCTCTTTCTGGTGAGCACGTGTTCTATGTCAAAGAACGTAAAAATAAACAAATAAACAAACAAACAAACAAATAAATAAAACCGTGTGTGTGTGTGCCTACATGTACCTGTATGAGAGATATCCACAGATGCACACACGCAACCCCTGGTGTCACGCAAACGTCGTGCAGGAGTCTGGCTGGCGTTACTGTTTCCGCTCTCCTCCGCACGTCTCCTCACTCCTCGGTAACGGTTTCTTTGTCGTGCCGAGACCAGCCATGAGCGGCGGTGCAGAGCAGAGGCACAGCTACGGCCACCACGCAGATGTGACGTGGGACAGCACTAGCCTGCAGGCGGGACACGCCTCCACACGCCATGGCCCATAGGCGCCTGGAACACACGGTGCCACATGCCGGGGTGCAGGCCGGCCCCACAACCCATGCGCACGGGGACCCAGAGTAGACAGCAGCTACCGGAGAGGGCAGGGGGCTGTAGGGCGGGGAGGGGCTTCGTTCGGCCTTGCAGCTGCTGAGCCCACCAGAGGCCAGGGTGTTGCCCACACCGGGACGCTCTCAGGCGCACTTCTGGGCTCCCGTGCAGTGGTCAGGGCCCGCCCGTGTGAGTGCTGACAGGAGGAAGAGCG
>NW_006159770.1:245714-245932 GCF_000334495.1 Tupaia belangeri chinensis
AACACCACAGGGGGCGTGAGGGGGGGGGCGAGCGCAGCCCTTGGGCTTCCATGACCCTTTTCCGGGCCCTCCAGCTAGCCAGGCCCCTGGGTGTGCCCAGAGTGTTTCAGGCGGACTCTGGACCTGAACCTATGGTGGCCACGTGAGTCCCAGCAGCTGAGCAGGCTACCACTGGACCCCCACTAGCCACTGAGGCCTACTGCGCCCCGCCGGAGCCC
>NW_006159770.1:247988-253299 GCF_000334495.1 Tupaia belangeri chinensis
GAGGGGAGAGGGGAGGGGGGGGGGAGAGGGGACTGCGGCCTGGCGGTGTCCCACTGGGGTGCTTTCTCCTTCTCCAGCATTAACAACACAAGGTGCGTGAGGGGGGGGGGCGAGCGCAGCCCTTGGCCTGCCATGACCCTTTTCCGGGCCCTCCAGCTAGCCAGGACCCTGGGTGTGCCCAGAGTGTTTCAGGCGGACTCTGGACCTGAACCTATGGTGGCCACGTGAGTCCCAGCAGCTGAGCAGGCTACCACTGGACCCCCACTAGCCACTGAGGCCTACTGCGCCCTGCCGGAGTCCTGCTGGGCCTGGGGATAGCAGGGGACACAGCAGACACGGGACAGAGACTTGCCCTTAGGGGGCTTTCAGCTTAGAGAGGCGGGGGGTGGGGGGCAACAGGAACAGAGGGCATCGCACAAGATCCCTCAGCACCCGGGACTGCCCTGTCGCCTATCAGCAACCCATGGCCAGCCTCGACAGGGCCGGAGCCAGCAGGACGCTCTGACCACCGGGGCTATGTCTGGGAAGCGGGTAAGACGTGCTCACAGGGAGGAGATGGGACACCTCCTGTCCATCCCAGCCTCCGCTCGCCTCCTCCTCCCCGACCCGGCCTCCGCTCGCCCCCTCCTCCCTGACCCGGCCTCCGCTCGCCTCCTCCTCTCCATCCAGGATTGGAACCACACCATCGACCATGTGGGATCCAGACACTTACCATGGCACTGGCTGGTCCCATTTATTTTTAGAATTATTTTTTTTTTACTTATTATCACTTTTAAATTTGCTGTAGGGCATGTGTGCTCACTGGATGGAGACAGAGAGGACGTGGGAAAGCAAGCCACCGGGCCCAAGACTTGAACCACGGTCAGCCCTGCACAAGGCCAGTGCCTTACCCACCACGCCCCCTGCTGACCCCACAATCTTTGTATTTCATTGCCAGAGGCACCTGTACTGGCCAGAAAGTGAGGGTACGTGAAGAAACCAACCCCACAGGGGATGGCCAGGCTGCAAGCCCTCTCCTCCCTCTCTGCTCCCCACGGGGTTTTGCGCTCAGCTGCCCCCGCACTCAGCGTGTTCTCCAAACCTTCAGGGCAGAGACCCCCCATGGCCGGCCATGTAAGATCCAGCTCCCTTCACGAGGCTACGAGCTAGTCCTCGCACTCCCACGACAGAAATCAAAGAACCGAGTAGGCTGGGTGAGCGATGATGGCCGTGAGCTGCCCCAGCGCCCTCAGCTGCCTCAGCACCTCCATGTCTGCAGCCGGCCCTCAGGGCAGACACGGAGCGACTGCCGTTTCTCAGCTCAGACACCAGGGCCTCCCAAAGTCACGTGGGAAGGGCAGCCTGGAACCCCGTCCTTCCTGAGCCCCGAGCAGCCTCATGGGGAGCAGGGACTCGAGCCCCTCTGCCTCCCTTCCACAGGGAACAGCGCGACATCCAGGCTCTCGGAGGAGCCCTGTGGACACCTTGCCAGTCCCCTAAGTCAGGGCGCTGATTTAAGGGACGCAAAGGTGGGGTGAAGGGACGCGGGTCTCCAGGGCGGTGCATGAGAGAGGAGGGAGGGAGGGCAGGTGGCTTGTGTCACTCTGGGGTCCGAGGTCCCTGGAGCCTGCACAGGGAGCCCGCGTTCTTCTTGTAAATTATTTCAGAACCTGACCCATGAGAGGAGACGGCCCTCGAAACGCTGCCCCAAGGACAGCCAGACCGACAGGTCAGGGCCACAGGTGCAGGCTCCGTCTCAGCCCTCAGAGCGGAGCGCCCGCAGAGGCAGAGGGCCAAAGCGACCAGCGGGCGGACTGCCCACCGGGAAGGTGGGCTCGTTGGACGCTGAGCGCTTGTGGCCAGAGGGCTGATGGGCACTCAGCACGGGTCGGGCTACTGACCCAGAACTGGCACTTTTTTAAAAAAAAGAATTACTTTATTTATTTTAATTTGACCAGAGAGGGGCAGAGCGAGGGGTGGACGGGAGTTAGAAAGCACCCGCCGGGTCGGGACTCCAACGGCGGTCGGCCACATGGGAGTCCAGAGCTTTCTGTCTGTGTCTCACTGCCCCTCCAGTGGGCACACTCGCCCGCAGCAAAAATCTTCCTAAAATAAATACATAACAACAATAATAAAATTAAATAAACACTTCTTTTTAGATTGCTTTTTATTCGCGATACACACATGTGCACGAGAGAGGCGCCCCTGCAGGTCACAGGGCAACCCCGCCTCATTCCCCACCTGCACGCGGCTTCCAGCTCAGAGTGGCAGGTACCCAAGCCCTGACCCACGGGGTGAGCCCCAAGCCCTGCTCCATCGGCCTCACCGTGCGGCCCCCCAAGCCCGGGCCAGGGACTGGGGCTGATGCCATTTTAGAAAGAAGCGAGGGCCATCAGAGGGCCAGCGCTTGCTCCCCCAGGACCCCCAGCCCCACACACCCACACATACCCCTCCCGGGCCCCAGGAGCCCAGCCCTGGGCTGCCAGGACCCGGCTGCCGCGCCGGCCCCCGCGCCTCCCAGAGACAAACAGGGCCTCCGCCCGCCGCCCGCCGGTTCTCAGCCCCGCCCAGCCGGCCTCACGCTGCTCTGCCTCCCCAGGCTGGCAGGTGTCAGAGTCCCGGGACTACAGGGCCCTGGGCCTGGCCTGGTCGCAGAACACAGAGGGCCTCCACGTTTGTCTCGCCTTCCCCACCAGAGGCAGGCCAGGTCCCCCCCTCAGCTGCCACTGTCATTGCTGTCACAGTGGCCCCGGCCTTCCTCAGAGCTAGATCTCCCAGCTCGCCTGTCCTGTCGGGCCAGCCACACCCCTGCAGACTACCCGCGACCTCCCTAAGACCTTCCCAGCCTGCGATCCCCAGGTCCCTGCCTCATTCTCGGAATTCAGGTCAAAGCCCAGCGCCGCCTCCTCACGGCTCTCCTAACTGCCCGCCAGCCTGAAGCAGCTGCGGCTGCCCCTTGGTCACTCGGCACCGCCACTTCACCCCCTCCACAGCACCTGCTGCTGTATCAAAGCCCTACTCGTGTCTGTGTCCACCTGCCCACCGCACCCACGAGGTCAGAGTGCCACCGGGGCTGGGGTTTGTGCTGGCTCCTCCACTGCGCTGAGGACACCTGGGCACAGCGGCTCTCAGGCGCTCCCACCACTCTGCACTAGGCACAGGCCACTCCCAGGTTCAGAGCAGCACTGTTTGCCCTGGCTTCCTCGGCCAGCTCCTACTCACACTTCAAAACCCCACCCTGAATATCCGTTAACCAGGGAAATCTCTGTAAGTTTTTATTTTCTTTTAGTTTCTTTCTTTCTCCTTTTTTTTGGGGGGAGAGGTTTTTGCTATAGGATGTGTGCACTCGCCAGAAAGACAGAGAGAGACAGAGAGACAGAAAGCGAGAAATCACCTCCCAGGGGGGATGGCCACGCCGCAATCCCTTCTCCTCCATTCTCCTCTCGGGATCTTGGGCACGCACGCACACACGCCCGGCATGAGTTTAAGCCACTGGGTCTGGGAATCGAACTGCGGTCAACTACATGGGAGTCCAGCAACATAGCCATTATGTCAACTGCTGGTCCCAGTTTCTTTCCTTTTTTTTGAAAGAAGTATTTTTATTTAACTTTTACTTCTTTTTTTAAAATTTGACCAGAGAGGAATAGAATAAGAGAGAGTAAGAAAGTAAGCCTCCAGATCCGGGACTTGAACCAGGATCAGCCATGTGGGAGCCCAGCACCCTTAACCACCACGCCGCCTGCCGGCCCCTCTTTCAGTTTCTTAAACTTTATTTTTCCCAGGTAAGAGAGAGTGTCCCCCACAGGGTCTTCACACTGCCATCCCCTCAATGCCTCAGGCAGCCTCAGGCCATAGCAAGCACCTGCCTGAAATACCCGGGCATCCTCGGACACGAGCCCACAGCGTTCCCACATGCGCCAGCCTCAGAGCGCAGAGTTTACACTGGGCCACCACCCGGCCACACTTCCGTCCTGACAGAGAGGCGCTCTCGACCGGGTGTGTGTGCCCAGGTCGCGGCTTGTGTGCCCAGCGTGTGCAGGGGCCCTGAGGTGTGAACCCAGACCTCCCCGTACAGGTCCCGTGGTGCAGGGCCTTGCCTTACGGCTGCACCGCCACCTGGCCTGGAATGGCTTCTCCAGTGGCTCCCGCAGCCCCTCCCAGGGTGGGGTCAGGGCTCGCCTGGGGACACGCGGCCCTGAGCCATCGCCGTCAGCCCACTCACTTCCCTGACGTGGGCCTCAGGAACTCCAGGGTGAGCGCCTCTCCAGTTTGTTTTGTTTTGCTTTGTTAAAGAATTATTTAATTTTATTTATTCACTCATTCATTTGCATTTGATGAGAGAGAGACAGAGACAGGAAGTGAGAAAGCAAGCCACCAGGTCCAGGACTCGAACCGTGGTCAGCCACGTGGGAATGTCCAGCGCCTCCACTACCATGCCACTGGCTGGCCCCTTTTTGTTTTTTCAAATTTGCTATAGGGTGTGAGCGCTCACCGAAGAGCAACAGAGACAGACAGACAGATGGAGTATAAGAGACCACCTCCCAGGGTGGATGGCCACACCGCAGTCCCTGCTCCATTCTGGGCTCACACATGCTCTCGGTGTGTTTTCAAGCCGCCAGGTCTGGGACTCAAACCACAAGCTCAGCGGTGTGGAATCCAGTCACCTTAACGCCAGTGCCACCTGGCCAGCCGAACTCCCTCTTCTTGGGCGAGAAGGACGAGGCGCAGATCGGCCTGAGGAGCCATGCGTTGAGGAGGGAGACCCGGCTGCACCTTCCCTACCGCCGCACGCGCCCTTCTCCCTGTCCTTCATGCGACCTCTCTCCTTGCCCTCCCGGGCCTCAGCGGGTCCTGGTCTGGGGGCGTGTGGCTGGGAGCAGGGCGGGTGACAGAAGAGGTGGGGTACTTTCAGACAGGACACAGAAAGGGCCCCAGTGGAGAAGTGTTTCCTGGGACCTCCCAACTCAGAGGGGAAAGCCAGTTCCACAGCGGCAGACCCCGGGGCGCCGAGGCAAGTCCTGACCAAGGGCCCTGTCCCCCAGTAAAAGGCTGGACGTCCGGGGACAGGGCCACGCAGGGATCATTGCCTCAGCCCTGCACAAGTGACTCAGGCTGTGGGGGGGGCCTCCGCTGGTATTTGGGAGACACCTGCTCCAGTTTGGAGAGAGGGAGGGGCCCCTCTGCGGCCAGGAAGGAGGAAAGAGGCAGGAGGCCCTGGGCTGGAACAGGGCGGAGGCTTGGGTTTCGGTCTCACCTCCTGCTCCAGGCCTGAGAGCCAAGGCAGGCGGGCGGGCAGGGCTGGGGGGGGGCCCCCAATCAAGAGGGGGGGCCG
>NW_006159770.1:254003-254860 GCF_000334495.1 Tupaia belangeri chinensis
CCCTCTGGGCGCCGAGGCACCCTGAGAGCCTGGAAGAGACACTCTCCTCCCCCTCCATGAGGAGAGGGCCCGGGCTGGCATTGTGCCTGTGACCCCCCGACCGTGGGACTGGCCTCCCCACTCTGCCCCGCTGCCCTCCCGTCAGTGGGGTAACAGGGCTGCTGCTCCCTGTAGCTCCCACCCAGGCAGGGCTGGGAACACGTGTGTGGCATGAACGTGAAGCCAGCCAGGGTGACAGAAGCCACAGTCTGTGGAGCACTCGCCCCTCCTCCCTGGGCACAGAGGCCAACCCAGAGGTGCACAGACTGGCTCCTGTGCCCTCCCCTCCTCCCTTGGGCAGTGCCCGGCCTGGAACACTCCCTCCTCCTCTGGGCCACCTTGGCTGTCAAACCCGCCCTTCAAGTTGAGCTCTGGCCACCCCTCCTCCTCCAGAAAGCCTGCCCTGACCCTCTTAGGCATCACCTGTCCCTCTGTGGTTGCTAATGCTGACCTCGACCTCGCATCTCCTCTGCACCAGGGAGTAGCTCTCATGGCCTCGACTCACCCTCTCAGTGTCCTTGCCCCTCACACCACGTGGGGCCGGAGGCACACAGAGGTCAGCTGATTTGCCCAGGATCACAGAGCTAGGAAGGCGTGGGCTCACCAGGTAGCAGCCTAGGGTAGTATGGGAGGACACAGGGTCCAAGTGTGTGGTGCGCATTCAACCACGGCCTCCACGTGTCAGCCACAGGAGCAGAGACCACGGCCTCCACGTGTCAGCCACAGGAGCAGAGACCATGGCCTCCACGTGTCAGCTACGGGAGCAGAGACCACGACCTCCATGTGTCAGCTACGGGAGCAGAGACCACGGCCCACCC
>NW_006159770.1:255149-255780 GCF_000334495.1 Tupaia belangeri chinensis
CAGAGGAGCAGAGACCACGGCCTCCACGTGTCAGCTATGGGAGCAGAGACCACGGCCTCCACATGTCAGCCACGGGAGCAGAGACCACGACCTCTACGTGTCAGCTACGAGAGCAGAGACCATGGCCTCCACGTGTCAGCCACAGGAGCAGAGACCACGGCCTCCACAGAGACCAATCTCTTAGCTCAGATGTGCCTCGGCTTCTCATCTGTAAAATGGGGGGGGGTAACAGGACCACTGCATAGGCTGCTGGAGGATCGCGCACGCGTGCACACACACACTTATACTCAGAAGACAGACGCACACAATAAGTACCGCGGACGTGATTAAGTGGCAAAGCCAGGATTCTCACACCTGCTGTGCCCTCTGCCATCACACCAAACCATTCATTGTCTCTTTCGGAGCCAGCAGGTGGCGTGGTAGTTAAGGCGTTGGACTCCCGCATGGCCAACGGCAGTCCAAGTCCTGGACCTGGCAACTTTCTCTCTCTCTCTCACTGTTTCTCTCTGGTCAAATTAAAATAAATAAACAAAGTTAAATAAAATAATTATTTTTAAAAAATTGTTTCTCTTCCCTTGCGTTCATTCAGCCTCACCCATGGCGGGGGGGGGGTGCGCCCTCCCTGGCTCTG
>NW_006159770.1:256366-257744 GCF_000334495.1 Tupaia belangeri chinensis
ACAGAGCCCCCGGCCTCCACATGTCAGCCACGGGAGCAGAGACCACGACCTCTACGTGTCAGCTACGAGAGCAGAGACCATGGCCTCCACGTGTCAGCCACAGGAGCAGAGACCACGGCCTCCACAGAGACCAATCTCTTAGCTCAGATGTGCCTCGGCTTCTCATCTGTAAAATGGGGGGGGGGTAACAGGACCACTGCATAGGCTGCTGGAGGATCGCGCACGCGTGCACACACACACTTATACTCAGAAGACAGACGCACACAATAAGTACCGCGGACGTGATTAAGTGGCAAAGCCAGGATTCTCACACCTGCTGTGCCCTCTGCCATCACACCAAACCATTCATTGTCTCTTTCGGAGCCAGCAGGTGGCGTGGTAGTTAAGGCGTTGGACTCCCGCATGGCCAACGGCAGTCCAAGTCCTGGACCTGGCAACTTTCTCTCTCTCTCTCACTGTTTCTCTCTGGTCAAATTAAAATAAATAAACAAAGTTAAATAAAATAATTATTTTTAAAAAATTGTTTCTCTTCCCTTGCGTTCATTCAGCCTCACCCATGGCGGGGGGGGGGTGCGCCTTCCCTGGCTCTGCGGAGCCGACACGTGTGGATGAAGCACCGGAGCTGTAATGCACACGCAGGCACCAAACACAGAGCAGCTGAGTGCACGCGTCACTCCGGAGTTTGTCATAACTGGACCAAATTCTGTGTGACGTGGCGAGTGAGGGCCTGGGCACATAGGCCGTTGCCCTTGTGAGGCTTACGTTCCGGAGGAGAGAGTGATCCGCACAGCAGCTCGGGGCGCAGGGAAATGCACAGGGAGGGGAGGCAGAGGCGACAGGGAGCCAGTCCAGATGCCACCGCTGTAAACAGGAGGGCCGTCAGGCCTCTCTGAGAACGTGACAGTCCAGAGACACCTGAGAGAGGCAAGGGAGCGAGCCACGAGGTTCTCCAGGGAAGAGCAGGAGGCCCTGAGGCGGGTCAGGGTCTGGGTTCAAGCAGCAACAAGGTCAGGGTGCTGGGGTAGGGCGCCCCTGTGCAGGGCTGCCCCCGCCTCGGCCTGTGCTCACTGGCCAGCTCAGAAAGACCCCCTTAAACTTAACCTGGCTTTGGTGGTCGTTCATCTGGTGGCACTCTGCAACTGTCCGGGAGGGAAGAGGGAGAGAAGAGCTCCGTCATGTCCCATCAGGTCTCGTAAGACCCCAGGATTTTTTGTTCTTTGTTTTTTTGGGTTTTTAGAGAGGTTTTTGCTATAGGGCACGTGCGCTTGCCAGAAAGAGACAGAGAGACAGAAAGCGAGAAATCACCCCCCAGGGGGGATGGTCACGCCGCAATCCTTTCTCCTCCATTCTCCTCTCGGGATCTTGGGCACGCACGCAC
>NW_006159770.1:257775-260861 GCF_000334495.1 Tupaia belangeri chinensis
CGCCGGTTTTAAGCCACTGGGTCTGGGACTCGAACCACAGTCGAGTACATGGGAGTCCAGTGACATAGCCATTACGCTAACTGCTGGTCCCAAGACCCCAGCTTTCCTCAAAGAGGTTTTGAGCGAAGGCGCGACGTGAGCCGGCTAGATCTCCGGCTCGGCCGCACTGAGACAGCGAGGAGGGAGACGGCCTGGCGCCCAGTGCGACCCTGCCGTGGTCTGGGCGAGGCCAGGCGGGGACAAGGACAGAGGCCCGGTGTGAGGAGGACCCCGGTTGGGCTTCGCCCCTGACGCTCTCATCCACTCGCCACACACGGTGCTCAGTGCAGGTCTCTGGGCCTCAGCGTCCCTCCCTGTGACGGGGAGACCACCGCGCTGGGCCTGGGAGCTCGGGAAGAGACTCCGGAGAGGTGGGCGTCCGGGGGAGCCTGGCCCCTGTGAGGTGGCCGTCTGGGGGAGCCTGGCCCCTGTGAGTGCTTCCTTGGAGCCCTGTCTGCTGTCACCCTCACAGGCATGGTTGAGGGGAACGTCTCCCAAAGGGCAGGCAAAGGGCTGGGTGGGGCAGAGACACCAGCGGCAGGTCAGGTGCACAGAGCAGGACAGGCCAAGGGCGGCAGGGGATGGCGGACCAGCAGGCTCCTAGCCCCCAGGCCTGGCCCTCCTCCACCAGGCAGCAGACACGAACACGCCAGGCCTCCGCCTCCTCCCCGTCCAGTGGGAATGGAACCTGCAACTCCCCCAGATTCTGAGCCTGACGGGAGCAGGGAAGACGGCTTTCAGCTCTGACGTGTGGTGTCATTGTCATGTCGTTGTTTTCTTGCTGTGACAACAGACAGTAAGTTTCCTGGCTCCCCAAGGCTCCCAGCCCCCGCGGCCTGTGTGCCCGCCCCACCCGGTGACTCCAGCCTGTGCCAGGTGAGCGCTCAGGTATGCGAAGGCGGGACAGCCCTGGGAGGGAGCGGGCAGGAGGGGCCACAGCCTGGAAGGGAGAGGAGGGCTGACAGCCAGGCAGAGCGACAGGGTAGGTGAGGAGCTGGAAGGCTAGGCCAGGTGAGCAGGCCAGGCGAGCAGAGGCCAGGCGAGCAGGCCAGGAGAGTAGGCCAGGCGAGCAGGGGCCAGGCGAGCAGGGGCCAGGCGAGCAGGCCAGGTGAGCAGAGGCCAGGCGAGCAGGGGCCAGGCGAGCAGGCCAGGAGAGCAGGGCTCGGTCCTGGAGGAGGGCTCCCAGGTCTGGGGAGGAGGGGCTGTGGTCTGGACTTCAGGTCTACGGCAGAAGGCAGAGCCTGGACCCCTAGGCCTGAGGGAGGAGGGGCTAGGGCCTGAACTCTGGGTCTGAGGGAGAGAGCGGGAGCCTTTCCCTATCTCTAAGGGACGAGAGCTGGGCCTGGAGCCCAGGGCCTGCCTGAGGGAGGAGGGGCTCGGCCTGTATCTCTGGGCCCAAGGGAGGCGGGCTGGGCCTGGACCCCTGGCCTGAGGGCTGGGGCAGGACTCACAGCTCGGCCGACTCTCAGGCACTGCAGGTGGCAGGAGCTCCCGTCCGGTCCGGCACCATGAGCAACACCGTGGGGTAAGTGCCCCTGCCCGCCAGGCCCCACCCACCCCCTTGGCAGCAGCCCAGGTGGGCATCAGGAGGAAGTGGCCTCCTCCCTGCCCAGCCTGTGGTCAGGAGCGCCTGCTCTGGGGCAGGCAGGCCTGGGCCGGGCCATGGCCACCCTTCGGCAGTGGTACGACCCTGCCTGAGGACAGCACCTCTGAGCGTCAGCCCCTCGTCCGACAGGCCGGTTCTGAGAGTCTGCAGGTCACACGGAGTGGCCGTGGCAGCCGTGGCTCAGCTCGCAGGAGCTCTCACTCCAGCCCACCTCTCCTTGCTAAATATCGACCCTTCGCCAGAAGACCAGGGCTCGGGCCGGCCCGTGGGCTGTGGTGAAGGGAGCCAGATCCCACGTGGCCAGCAGTGTCCTTGGGATCCCAGTCCTGGTGGCATGAGAAACACGCTAGCTGCATGTGTGCCCCGGATCCCACAGCATGGAGACGGGAGAAGGGGTGCAGAGTGACGGCCCTCTCTCTGTCAAGCACATGCCCCTGGTGAATTAAAGAAAACAGAAAACGAAGCCAGGGCTGTTTGTGATGAAGACTCGCCCTCCTAGAGCGAGCAGGGAGAAACAGAGGGATGAGTCAAAACAGCTACATGGGACCAGCAGATGGCGTAATGGTCACGTCGCTGGAACCCCACATAGGCGACCGCGGTTCGAGTCCCAGACCCGGAGGCTTAAACTCACACCTGGCACATGTGCGTGCATGCCCAAGATTCAGAGAGGAGATGGAGGATTGTGGTGTGGCCACCCCCCCGGGGCTGATTTCTTGCTTTTAATCTCTCTGTCTGTCTGTCTCCCCTTGAGTTTACGGGCCCTATAACAAAAATCTCTCTTTGAAAACAAACAAAACAAAAACCCAGCTGCTCGGGGACAGGAGAGCTCCAGCCCCAGGCAACGTGGTGCAAGGCCGTCACCTGACCAGCCCAGCAGGAGGGGACAGGAGCTGGCCCAAAGGGTTCTCAGCTCGCTGTTCCCGAGGTCCAGGTTCTGTCATTTCCAAAGAAATAGGCATGCCGGGTTCTTCCTGGAGAACTGGCCTCGGAGAGCAGGCCGGAGTCAAGGGGTGATGAGGAGGGCTGTCTGGGAGAGGCCGGCCCGCGCGGCATGGGAGGGTGGTCCCTGTCTCTGCGGTCCGACTGCCCCGTCGGCCAGCTCCGGTACTGAGCAAGCGCTGCGTGCCCTGGGTCACCGCCCCAGCAAGCACAGTCGCCGAGCTGTGAGACTGCGCCCGCCCCCCGGTGCTGCTGTCCAGCAGAGAACACGGAGGCAGGGCGAGCACGCCTCCAGCCCGGGGTCTCAGGCCAGGCAGTGGCAGCCAGAGGACTCGAACCCGGGTCTGCGCGACAGCTGCACATGCCCAGCACCCCCAGCAACACTCCTTAAAGCCCAGCTCCAGTCCGGCCCACTCTGCTCGAAACCCTCCAAGGCTCCCAACTGTCCTCGCCCTGAAGTCTCGCTGCCATGGCCAGTGGGGACGCCCGTGACCCGCCCCGA
>NW_006159770.1:260883-265778 GCF_000334495.1 Tupaia belangeri chinensis
TTCCCTTCACCAGCCCAGAAGCTGCCCCCAAGCCCAGCGCCAAGTCTATCTATGGTGAGTGTGACAGATGGCAGAAGACCCCAGGCCCCAAGAATAGCCTCTGGGGGGGACCTGAGGGCCTGAACCCAGGTGTGAGGGAGGAGAGGCTGGGGACCTGGACCCTAGGCCTATGGGAGGAGGGGCTGGGACTGGCCTGTGGGTCTTGGGGAGGAGGGCTGTGCTGGCCCCTGGCTCACTGTCCCCGTCCCTCCGCAGAGCAGAGGAAGCGCTACTCCACTGTGGTCATGGCCGACGTGTCCCAGTACCCAGTGAACGTGAGTTGTGTCTGCTTCCTTCTGGGGCACAGTGGGCCTGGAAAAGGGGTGCAGGGAAGCAGAGCGTGGAACACCGAGCATGCTCACCTGCAGAATGGACGCCCCTACCCAGTCCCACCCACCCCGCCCCACACGCAGGTGCAGATGCAGAACCAGTTGAGAACGGCCAGCTTCCTCCAGGCGGCCGGCTCTGCACTGGCTGTCGGGCACAGGGGCAGGCCAGGTCCAGAGGTGCCGCCCACGGCCCAGGTGCTCTCAGGAGGTGCTGGGCACCATGGGGAGCCCAGAGAAGGCACTGGTGCTACCCAGACCCAGCCCTGCCCGGGAACCTCGGTCTTGGTGAGAAGACAGACCAGGTGCTAGTCACGCTAGACAAAGGGCACTAGCTGGAGGGGCCGACTTGTGGAGCAGTGACCAAGGAAGGCTTCCTGGAGGAGACGTGGTTCATCTCAGGCCAGAAGTCTGCTTCAGGGGGGTTCAAGTCGACCTGGCATCATCCAGAGACTCATTGCTTCCTCCCCACGGGTGCCAGCACCTGGTGACGTTCTGCCTGGGCGAGGAGGACGGTGTGCACACGGTGGAGGACGCCTCCAGGAAGCTGGCCGTCATGGACAGCCAGGGCCGCATCTGGGCACAGGAGATGCTGCTGCGCGTGTCCCCCGACCACGTGACACTGCTTGACCCCGCCTCTAAGGTTCGCGTGTGGGGAAGGAGTGCCTGGGCTGAACCCAGGACTTGGGGGTGGGAGTGTGCTTCAGGGCTTCCGCGTGTCCTGCGTGTCCTCCCGCATGTCCTTCGGGGGAACCCCAGCAAGGGGCCCCGGCGTCTCTTAGAGTGTAGGCCAGCCAGCCTTTGCAGCGCCATCGGTCCCGCGGGATGGCCCTAGCCGGCACCTGTAGGCACTCATGTCGTTTAGTAGCATGGCAGCCTCCATTCACCCACCGTCCCACTGCAGGAGGAGCTGGAGTCGTACCCGCTGGGCGCCATCGTGCGCTGCGACGCGGTGACACCGCCAGGCCGGAGCCGCTCGCTGCTGCTGCTCGTCTGCCAGGAGCCCGAGCGCGCGCAGCCGGACGTGCACTTCTTCCAAGGCCTGCGCCTCGGGGTGAGCGGGCCAGCACAGGGGACAGCCAGGATCAGGCAGTGCTCGGGCTGGTCGGGGGCGGAGTCTCCGTGCTGGGCGGTCCCTGGGGGCAAAGGCGGTGTCCAGGCAAAGGAGGCAGGATCTGGACAAGAGATGGGAAGGGAGTGGGGTTCGAGGACAGGCTGGACGCAGGGTCCGGCAGAGCAGGAGGGCGGGTTGGAGGGTGGGCTTGGGAACACTAGGACGGTGTGGGAGCAGAATGAAGTGGGGCGATGTGCCTAGCATGGGGAACCATTCGGACTGGGCCTCCCCGGGCGGGGCCATGGCCTAGGACAGGGACAGGTTCAGGGCGAGGGTGAGGGTGCACACAGGTGTGGGTCTACAGTCGTGCCAGCACGTGGTCTAGGGCCCAGTCTAGGAATGGGCGAGGGGCGGGGCCGGGTGGGCAGGGGGCGGGGCCTGACGGCGTGATTGGCAGGCGGAGCTGATGCGAGAAGACATCCAGGGCGCTCTGCACAGTCACCGCTCGGGCAGAGGGGAGCGCAGGGCGGCGGCGCTCAGGTGAGGGGCTGGGCTGGGAGCGGGCAAGGTGGGGGGCAGGCTCTCTGGGAAGCCAGCGTCCCCTCTCTGAGTCTCAATCTCCTCTGAGAAATGGGCTGATACCACCAGGTAGATAGAACAGAACAATACTTCTGAACGGAAACGAGCAAGCCGTGGTCGCGTCCTGCCCTGCCCTGCCCTGCCCTGCCCGTACCTTCCAGACAAGCTGGGCCTCCCCGGGCTCGGTTCCCCCTTCCTCCCGCCTGTGTCCCTCTGCAAAGCTGGTCGGCCACATCAGCGTTCTCCCTGCCTCTCTGAGTCGAAGCTTGACCCTGTGGGCTTGTCCCTCATTCTAAGCCCGAATTTCTCCCTCCCCGACCCGTCGGTCGGCCCTGCCTCAGATTCCCTGTCTCCCTCCGCAGGCCCACGCAGGAGGAGTTACAACGCGGCCCCTCGCCGGCCGCCGAGACCCCGCCCCTGCAGCGCCGCCCGTCGGTCCGCGCAGTGATCAACCCAGTGGAGCCGGGCGCAGGCCGCGGGGGACCCCAGCCAGAGCCCATTCCGGAGGAGGAGCGGCAGAGGCCTGGCCTCGCGAGGACCTCAAACACCGCCAACCCCACCTCCCCGGACCTGGGCCCACGGGGTCCTGATCTGGCCGGTCTGCAGGCTGAGCGGGAAGTGGTGAGCGGGGCGTGGCCATAGTTCGGGGGCGGAGCCTCTGTCTAGGGGCGGGGCCTGGCCTGGGGCCTACGGTCCAAATCAACTCGGTTAGACTTCCGGAGGCGGGGTGGGGCTCGACTCTAGGGACGTGGCGCGTGGCAGGCATCGCGGGTGTCACCGCCCCCAGAGAGCGTGGTCTGGCCCTCCACGGCTAGACTTATCTGGGCGCTCCTGGCCTGAGTCAGGATGAAGGAGGGAGGTCTGGGTGCCCCCGCTCTGCTCAGGACATCCTGAACCACGTGTTCGACGACGTGGAGAGCTTCGTCTCCCGGCTGCAGAAGTCTGCCGAGGCGGCCCGCGTGCTGGAGCACCGGGAGCGCGGCCGCAGAACCCGACACCGGGCGGCCGGGGGTAAGGGTCGCCACCATGGGCTCTTGAAAAGCCCCTCCCCACTTGTCCTCCTTGTCTCCCCGGCCTCCCTCTGCCACCTGCCGGGTTTGACGTCTCTCCCATTCCCACTGGGTGTCTCTCTTTCTCTGATTCTGACGCTGCCTCCCCCATCACTATGCCTGCCCCCCCATCGCACCTGCCCTCCCCCACCGCACCTGCCTCCCCATCTTCATGCCTGCCCTCCCCTACCACCGCACCTGCCTCCCCACCACTGCATCTGCCCCCCCACACCTCGCCCGCCTCCCCCATCACCACACCTGCCCCATCTCCGCACCTGTTCCCCCTAACATGCCTGTCGCCCCCACTCCTCTACCACTGCACCTGCACCCCCACTGCCGCCCCTGTTTCCCGGTCGCCGCTCCTGCCCCCACCCACACGCCTGTGTCCTGGTCGCCGCGCCTGCCCCCTCTCACCGTGCCTGTTCCCCGGTCGCCACGCCTGCCTCCCCTCCACACAGAGGGCCTGCTAACGCTGCGGGCCAAGCCGCCCTCGGAAGCTGAGTACACGGACGTGCTTCAGAAAATCAAGTATGCCTTCAGCCTGCTGGTGAGGACATGTCTGCCCCGGCATCGGTCGCGGGGAACTGAGAATGTTAGTGCCCACCCACGCACTAACATTCGGCCACCTCCCTCCCACCCAGGCCCGGCTGCGCGGCAACATCGCCAACCCCTCCTCCGCAGAGCTGCTGCACTTCCTGTTCGGACCTCTGCAGATGGTGAGACCGCGGAGACCCTCAGGTCCCCACAGAGG
This sequence comes from Tupaia belangeri chinensis, assembly GCF_000334495.1. NCBI lineage: Eukaryota > Metazoa > Chordata > Mammalia > Scandentia > Tupaiidae > Tupaia > Tupaia belangeri. Next base: position 264,682 of record NW_006159770.1, read on the forward strand.
TCGGGTTAGACTGGAGGGGAATCTGATGGCATGCACGTCCTGCTCGCCTGGCAGATTGTGAACACGTCGGGGGGCCCCGACTTCGCAAGTACTGTGCGGCGGCCACACCTGACATCCGAGGCTGTGGCGCTGCTGCGGGAAAACGTCACTCCACGTGAAAACGTGCTCTGGACTTCGCTTGGGGACTCCTGGACCCGCCCAGGGTAAGGGACACGGCTGAGACCAGGCGGGGCGGGGGCGGGGCTAATACCGGAGCGGTTGGGATGGGGCGTGGCAAGGGGCGGGGCCTAGACGGGGCTCTGATTGGGAGAGCAGAGCGACTGGACGGTAAAAGGGTGTGGTGATTGAAAATAAGGCGGGGCTTAGCCAGGAGGGTGTGGCCAAAGGAACAGGGCTGGGTGGGACTTAGGACCAATGCCCGGATTCGGTAAGAGAAAAGGCCAGAAATTAATGAAGGACACAGGATCAAATTGGAACAAAAGGCAGGACTTAAAGAAGTACTCCAGGTCAACGGCAGGCTCAGATGTACCCGGCCAGCTATGCTAAGAGGGTGGGTGTGGGGAGAGTTCCGCTGGTCCCTTTGGAGTTGGGATGAGGCGGTGCTGGGAGGGATGGGGCCAGAGCCTGGCTCGGAGGATGTGTGTGGCGCCCAGCTCGGAACCAGAGGTGAGAGTTAGAGGCTGGGCGGGGCATCAGCGTGGAATGGCTGTTCCGTGAACAGAAGCATAATTGACGTCGAGTGGGCTCAGAGTTGCAGGCAGGGCTTGGTGGAAAGGGAAGAGCTAGAACAGTGGGGATTAGGGGAAGGGGGAAAGTTCCTGAAGCTAATGACGGCACAGCGGGGAGCGGACCAAGATCTCAGCCCTCATCCCATCCCTGGCTGCAGGGTGGAGCTGCCCCCGGAGGAGGGACCCCCATACAGCCCCGAGTTCTACAGCGGCTGGGAGCCTCCCGCCACCGACCCGCAGGGCCGTGCCTGGGAAGACCCAGTGGAGAAACAGCTGCAGCATGAGCGGCGGCGCCGGCAGGTGAGGCGGAGCTGCCTGGGAAGCCCCGGCTTCCTCCGAGACATGCTGGGCTGGGACCACCAAGTTGGG
>NW_006159770.1:266100-269584 GCF_000334495.1 Tupaia belangeri chinensis
ATGGGGCCGGGGCTGGGAGAGGGGGGAGCACAGGGAGGGGAGGGGTGGGCCCGGGCTTCTGGGTCCAAGGGAGGAGGGAATGGAGGTTTGGATTTCGGGGTCTAGGGGAGGAAGGGGCTGGGAGAAGTCTGAGAGGACAGATCTCTGGGTCCTGGAAAGGGCAGTTGGGTTTCCCATGGCCTGGGAGGCTCTCTGCCTGGGTCCCTAGAGGACGAAGCTCTGGAGACATGGAGGAGGCTGGGGGCCTGGTCGTCTAGGTTTTGAAGAAGAGCTCAGGTACGATGCTTGGGCTCCTGGAGACCCAGAGAAGCAGGCTTGAGACTTCGAGGACTGGGGGCAAGTCTGAGAAAGCCAGGCAGACCCAGTCTCTCCAGGCCCTGGGCAGAGGGGAGGCTGGGCGGTCCGACTCTGGTTTCCAGAGGCTCTCCGGCCACAGTGGTAGGCCCTGCTGGGTGTCAGACCAGGAGCTTCACAGGTGACAAGGACAATGAAACTGAAGCTTGAGCCCGGACTCCTGGGTCTGGGGGAGGAGAGAACTCCCCTCAAGGTGTGGGAGCTCCGTCTTGGGCCCGAGGGAGGAGGGGCCAGATCTCGAGTCCTTGGGCAAGGAGGAGACAGACTGGCAGGAAGCGACATGGGCAGAGGACAAAGCAGTGGGGCTGGAGACGAAGGGGGGTCTGGGTGAGGGCCCCGGGCAGAGGGTCTCAGCAGGACAGCGTGCTGGGAGCTGCCGGCCCCACACAGGGGCACCGTGGCCCTGAAGACCCCCCTCTCCCCTGCACAGGTAGGCCTGCTCCGGGCTGAGGCCTCTTCTTGGGGGTCAGAGCCAAGACCCCGCCTTCCCCTAGCTGCCTGGTACTGCAGAGCCTCACCTCACCCCATGCTTCCAAACCCTGGGCCTGGCCCCTCCAGCTTTTAACTCGTCTTCCTGAAGCCTCGAGGTCTTTGCAGGGAAAACGGGAATGATAGTAGTCCCTTGGGGCGGGGGAGGGCAGAAGTCGTGGTGTGTAGGGCCAGCAGTCAGCCCTGGCATGGCTGTCGCAGGTTCCCACGTGGCGGCACGGCTCTCGGGCTCTGGGACAGAGGCCATCGTTGTGCCTATAGGGAGGGACGCTCATGGAGCCTCGGGGAGAAAGGAACTGGGGCTCCAAACGCATGTTCCGCTGTGGGCCGTCGCAAGCACCCAATCGTGGACACACGGCAGACCACGTGCAGGCCTGCACAGCATCGCTACCGCGTTGCTGTCGTTTGTTGCTATAAGGCACGGGCTCACCAGAGAGAACAGAGAGGGCAAGTGAGATGTCACAGTCTCTTCTCCATTCTCCTCTTGGGATTTTGGGCACACACGCACGCGTGCTCAGAGTGTTTTCCGAGCCACCAGGTGCAGGACTCGGGTCCCCGGCTGGCCACATGGTTAGGTTCCAGCACCTATCCACCATGCTGCTGCAGGCCCCAGGGTTATGAGCGCGAGTCCTCATCTCAGAGAAGCCCAGTACCTGGCAGAGCCGAGTTAAGAGCAGCTGTTTCTAGCTGTGCGGTCTGGAGCGGGTGACTTCTCTCCCTGAGCCTCTGTGAGCGATGATGGCCTCCGTGCCACACGTACTGACGCTGTGTCCCTGTGCCGCCGAAGGCAGAGCGCAATGTTCAATTTCAGACCTCTAGCAAGCGACTAACCGGCTTCCCGCCAACCCTGCTTGGCCTAACCCCTGCTCACCAGCACCCCGCACAGCCCAGGGCAATGGGGCGGCTGCCTCCTGACCACCAACCCTTCCACTTCTCAGTCACCAGGACCTGGAGCTGGAAGCCGAGCCCCAGCCGGAGCCGGAGCCGGAGCCGGAGCCAGAGCCGGCAGGGAAGTGGGTCCTGTGTAACTACGACTTCCAGGCCCGAAACAGCAGCGAGCTGTCGGTCCGGCAGCGGGATGTGTTGGAGGTAAGCGGTGTGGGGCTCCGGGGCCCAGGCCGGCCGGAACCACAGACCCAGGTTCTGAGCCCTCTCCTCATACCCTACTCAGATCCTGGATGACAGACGCAAGTGGTGGAAAGTTCGGGACCAGAAGGGGCAGGAGGGATATGTACCCTATAATATCCTGACACCCCACCCTGGACCCGGGGTGGGCCGCAGCCACAGCCCTGCCCGCAGCCTGGTGAGACAGGACTCCCGCCTTGAGGGAGAAGAGGCTGGGGGATAGCGGGGGGAAGGTCGCCGGCCCCCGCAGGGCAGGAGCGGCGACTGGGACCTCAGCACGGCTTCTCCAGGAGCAGAGGGCCCGGAAGGTGGAGTACAGCCCTGATCCACTGCCCTCCCACTCCTCTTAGACTAGCACTCCCCCTCCCCCACCAACCGCGGCCCCTGCTCCCGTTCGGCCCCACTGGGACAGCTGCGACAGCCTCAACCACTTGGACCCTAGTGAGAAGGGTGAGTAGGAGGGGCCCTCAGGCGAGCGGCCCTTGTCCTCGCTTTCCAGGCAAGTAAGCCGAGGCTCAGAAAGGCCAGATGGACTCCCGGCCGGTGCCCCATCAGATCCAGCTAACTCCTGGGAAGGCGGGAGTCCCGCGCTCTGCCCAGTACCCCTCGTCCTGAGCCTACATTCCCTCCCTCCCGGTTTCCCGCAAGCAGAGAAATTCTGCCAGATGCTCAGTGTCAACGCGGAGCTGCAGGCGCGCCTGGCTCAGGGCCGCTCGGGTCCCACCCGTGCAGCCCCGGGGCCTCGCGTCCAGGAAGCGCAGCTCAGTCCACGCTCAGATGCCTCGGAGGTCCGGGCCTGGCTGCAGGCCAAAGGCTTTAGCTCGGGGTGAGTGGAGCGGATGACAGCTGGTCTGCTGGGAGATGTGGGCGCTGGGAGCCGAGTGTTCCCAGTGGGCCCAATGCGGGGTGGAGAAGTCGCGGATTGGCAGGTTTCTGCGGTTTCCGATCGGAATCCCAGTGAAGTCCCGCCCCTTTCAAAAGCAGGATGCAGCCCCCTCCCACCGGATGGAGTGCTGCGATTGGCGGGTGGGTGGGCCCACAAGACCCGTAGCGCATCTCCCGCCCTGGAGAGCTTGAATGCTGCAGATGGGACCAGCAGCTGGGCGGGAGAGCTGTGGCTGGCACCCGGGCCTGGCTGCGCCCCCCACTACCCGGCTCAGGACTGTGGAGGCACTGGGTGTGCTGACCGGTGTGCAGCTTTTCTCGCTGCAGAAGGAGGAGCTGCGGGCGGTGAGCCCCGAGGAGGGGGCGCGTGTGTACAGCCAGATCACGGTGCAGCGTGCGCTGCTGGAGGTGAGCAAGAGGCTGCTCATGCCTGCGCTTGGACGTGGGGGAGCCGGCGAGCCCGAGGGCTCGGACACCAGTCCTCATCCCCACCTGCCCTCCAGGACAAACTGTCAGAGCTGGAGGCGGTTATGGAGAAGCAGAAGAAGAAAGTGGAAGGCGAGATGGAGATGGAGGTCATCTGACCGTTCCTGGTACCTTTGCAAAGGACGAAGGACTCCCCACGCCCGGG
>NW_006159770.1:269632-273332 GCF_000334495.1 Tupaia belangeri chinensis
AGAGCGGACACAGACTCCCCACAGCGGAAGTAGATCCGATCCCTTCAGGGATCACCCACCTGTTCTGTCCCTGTCTGCCTGTGTGGGCAGACTGAACAATCCTCGCTACAGTCCCTCCTGGTTGACATGCAGGGAGGGGGAAGGGTGCGACAAGACAGTTTTCCAAAGCACCTGCAGCCCACCCCCGCACAGGGCCACCCGGGAGCTCCATGCATTGCGGTATGTTGCCCAGTCTATAAATGGCCTCCTTTTAGCAGTGTCCTCTCTGGTTTCTTGTCATCGCCCCCGCCAGGGAGCCAAGACCCTGCCCCTGGCCCTAGTCTGTCTCGTGGGAAGACAAGAACCAGAGACATGCCCCACCATAGATTCTCTCTAAACCCTCCTGTCCCCAGGCCCCATCACAGGCTTCCTCCTGACCTCCCAGCCTCCGGTCTGTCCAGCTCTCATCTTCTGAGCACCAGCCCCTTACCCAAACTCCTTCCCTGGCATCCCACTGCCTCCCAGCCCCATAGGTGGTACTTGAAGTCTTGAGTGACTCTCAACCTGCCTCTCCACCCCATCTCCCTCCTCACTGCCCTGTGCTTTCTGGTCCCGCCCTTCACACTCGCCCAAACCAGTTCAACCGCTGCTGTCTCGCCTGCCTCTGCTGGCCCGACGGCTGCTCTGTACTGCCCAGCTCACCACTCGGGAGGGGCGTGTGCTCACCCCCAGTCCCCACTTTACTTTGTCCACACTTCATGCAGAGGCTCAGCCACAGAGAACTGCCCCCACAGCACGCCACAGCTTCCAGGCCACTCTGACAGCCTGCCCAGTCCCTTGAGGACAGCTGGCCCCATCCCCCTGGCGAGCCCTGCGCTCCCTCTCCACTCTCCAGGTGGCCAGTGAGGGCTGCTTTGCTCTGGGTCCCACCTGGTGCAGACTGGACACGCTTCTGACCTCAGGAAAGTGGGCCTCTCTCCCTCAGTGTCTCCTTCCCCAGAACACCCACTGTCAGGTGGCCCGCCAAACCTGCTGGCCTCCCAGCCTCCAGCTGCCCTTACCTTGGAGTAGTTTCTACCTGTGCCACCAGATGGTGCCCTGCAGAGTCCCAAGGGCAGTCTCCAGGTGGCCACTTTGGCTCTCCTGGACTCCAGCTTAGCCGGCCGGCTCTCCCACACACCTCACGTAGCTCCCCGTGGCCCACTGGGTAACACCCAAGCTCCATGCAGCCGCGGCAGCTGAGAGCCAAAGGCCCAGCTCCAGATCCCTCTCTGAGGCAGGCCTTAGCTCACGATGACCTTCCTACATGGGACACCTCGCCCCTAGGGGGTGTCTGGCCACTTGTCACCCTGCCTGGGGCCCCGCACCTTTCTGACAGAGACAGCGGACACACACGCGGCTCCCTCCACACTGACCCAGGCGCACACTGAAAGCGCACCAGGACCTAGACAAGCAAGCTGGCTGTGGGCTGCTCCTGTCACAGCGGCTCGTTGGCGCAGACCTCCAGCTCTGCCTTCCGCAGCCCCAGAACTGTCCACCTTCACCTCCTCAGCCATCGCCCAGCCCCTGCCACACTCCTCTGAGATTTTGCCAGTCACCCCTTAGTTAACTGCACTGAGCCCCACAGCCACCGGAGGGACCTGTTAGAACCTCGATCCGCCTGTGGACACCCCTCAGAACCTGCCCCACAGCTGGGATCAGTAGTTGGCGCAATGGCTATGTCACTGGACTCCCATGTAGTCGACCGTGGTGCAAGTCCCAGACCCAGTGGCTTAAACTCACGCCGGGCGCGTGTGCGTGCGTGCCCAAGATCCCGAGAGGAGAATGGAGGAGAAGGGATTGCGGCGTGGCCATCCCTGGGTGGTGTGGTGGTGATTAATTGCTTCCTGTCTCTCTCCATCTTTCTGGCGAGCACACACGCACTATAGCAAAAACCTCTCAAAAAGAAAAAAGAAAAAAAAGAGCCCTGTCCCACAGCTCACGTCCTCCCAGGGCGGAGTGCCGGCACAGCCCTGCCTCAGCCTGGCAGGTGCTCTTCTACCTCAGTCCTCACACGCCCGTCAACGCCCAGAGAACGCGTCCCTGGAAGCCCACCCAGTGCGCCGTCACCTTCGGGGACCTGCCCATGCCAGCCCTCCAGCAAGGCCTACCCAGACCACGCTGTGCACACGCCTCCCTGTGGCACCCTCCCTGCGGGACTAGCACCCGAGGTCCACCTGCGTCCACTGGGGGCGGCCCGCCAGTCAGGCCTTTGCGTGTGCCCACAGGCTGCAAAGCCAGCCGCACGGGGGCGGAGGAGCGCACGCAGTCCGGGCTGGCTCCTACTCAGCTCACTAAACGCCTCCACTGGGACTGAGGCTGCACTGCCCGCGCCTCCTACAGAGAAGCCAAAACCGCAGTTCTCACAGGAGAATGACCCAGGCAGCGCTGGACCGACCGCCCAGCCCCTCCCTGCCCGCGGCCTTCACTGCCGTCCCCAGGGCAGCCCTGGCTGGGGCCCTCCCCCGCCCGCTGAGCCGGCGCCCACGCACTCCCAGCACCCACCCGAGTGGCCCAGGGCTGTGGTCCTGTCGGGCACAGCTGACAGGACAGCGCCCACTGCAGCTGGGACGCCTGGGTGCTTGGTGGCAACTTCACGACGTTTATTTGTGGTGCCGGTGCTTTGTCTCGAAAATACCTTCTCCCCCTGCCCCGGACAGTGGACGGGAGGGGGCAGCAAAAATAGACGACGGCCCCTATTGCACACGGACCCCATTCACAGGCCCACCCGGCTGGCCGGACTCTTGGCACATCCTTGGATCCCTGCTGGGGGAGGTGACGGAGGCATCACACGTGATGGGGACAGGGCAGCCACTCTGGTCCGGACACTGGTCCTTGCGCTTCTTGGTCCTCAGGTCCTTCCTGGTCCCCTCTGCCCTGGTCCCTCCACCCTGGTCCCCTCAGCGACATCCCCCTACCTGGCTCGGCCTCCCGCCTCCATCCTGGCCCCAGACGGCCCCCCCTTGGCTCCTGGGGGCTCTGTGCTCCCCGCCCAGGCCAGTGGTCCTGAGGGGAGGCTATGGCTTCTCAGACTTCCCCGAGCCCTGTCACTCGTGTGCTCGCGGGGAAGGTGCGTGTGGCAGAAGCAGCTGTATAAATACGGTGTGGGAAGTCCGGCCGCGTCACTTGGACAGCTTGCTGATGACGCGGATCAGTGCGGCGTTCTCGTCCTTGAGCCGCTGGTTGTCAGCCCGGAGGTCGGACAGGGCCTGGGGGACCAGCAGGTCAGCACAGCGACCCTGGGCCGCCCCAAGGAGCCCTGCCGAGCCCGCTGAGCCCGGGCCCTACCTTCAGCTCCTCTTCCAACTCCGCGGCCTTGCGCTCCAGGGCCCGGCGCTCCTGGAATGAACGAATGGAAATTCAGAACCAGGCGGGGCTGAGAAGGATGGGGAAGGTCAGGGGCCAGGTCAGAACATCAGCGGGGACCAAGAGGGCCCTCCTGATCCAGACCTGGGACAAGGCTGGGCCACCATGGCCCCATCCTCCCTGCCCCTACTCACGAATCTCTCCAGCTCCAGAAGGGCTGGCCTTTCAGCGAAGCGTTCCTGCCTCTGGTGGGGACAGAGCACGGGGTCAGGAGGGGGAGCGCGCACGGCTGTTAGGGCTTGAGACGCGGCTGGCCGGCTCTACCGGCTAGGCTCGCCCCACGGCCCTAAGGCAGGGCCCAGCTCAGACCCCGCCC
>NW_006159770.1:274077-280166 GCF_000334495.1 Tupaia belangeri chinensis
TCCCGCTGGCGCTGCCGGTGGGCCGAGGCGCTGCCGTCCGTGGCGCTGGGTGGAGGGACGAGTGTCAGGGCCGCTGCCCTGGCTAGGCCGCCTGACCCATCCCCGCCGCCTCCCTACCTGCATTCAGAGCTGCGATCCGCCGGCTCCGCCTCCTCCCCCTGCGGGGACAAGGTTCGACCAGATGCAAGAGCGTGACTGGTGGCCTGCCCGCAGCCCTCAACACCCGTCCCGTCCACCGTCCACCCGCACAGGATGGTCCCACCGGCCCTCACCTCCGCAGGGCCCCTCCGCTCCTTGCCGACCTTGCGGTGCTCCCTGGCAGCCTGTGGGCCCTGACCCTGCCCGTCGGGCGCCCCTGCTGGGGAGGGGACGGCATCAGCCCCCACACCTCTGGAGGCGACCCCACTCCCTGGTGCTGGGGCCCAGCCCACACCACCAGGAAGGCTGGAAGACCGTGGAGATGGGGGGATCCGCCGACCCGGCCTCAGGCCTCACCTCTCGGGGCAGCGCCCTCAGCATCCTCCACGCCAGGAACTCTCGGCCTCAGGGAAGGGTCCTGTGCTGGCTGGAGACAGGGAGGGAGAGCGCCCGGGTCTCGCCCCTGCTCGGCTTCCCCCTCCTGCTTACTGACTTCCCTGAGCCAGAGCTAGACCGCGTCCCACAGGGTCTACACTGCAGTCCACCCTAGTCACAGCCAGCCAGTGTTCCCGGCTCGGTGTGCATGACGTCTCAGGAAGGCCTGGAAACAGCCACCCTCCTGTGGATTCAGCCGCACCCCACGCCGGTCCCTCCCCACACCACCCCTGCACCCCACCCTCACCGGGCTCTGCAGGGCTGGCTTCTCTGGCTCCGAGGTCCTGCCCGCAGCCTTCTCCGCCTCCTTCAGGTCTGTCAGAGTCACACCCTGGCAGGGAGAGGGCACCGTCAGGGGACCGGGGCACCCTGCAGCCCCACACCCCAGGGCAGGCCCCGGGTCTGGCCGCGGCCCACCCCGCACCTGCGTGGACCTCCGAGATTGGCGCATGAGGCGCGAGCGAGCCTTCCGCTGGGATTCGGACTCCTCGTCGCGCACGGGCATCTGGTAGGACCTGAGTGGAGGTCCCCACCTCAGGGACGGTCCCCTGGGGCCCTGTCCCCCTTCCATGGCCAACACCCTCTGGGGACAAGTTTGATGCCAGCAGTCCCGGGGAAGGCCTGCCCTCAGGAGCCGGCCCCAGAGCCCTGGGACCCCCAGGTGATGTGGCCTTCTCCCAGCTGGGGCAGCGGGGGCTTCCGGCCTGGCCTCTTACCTCCGCCGGTCCCGGGAGTCTGCTGGGAGCGCCGTGGAGGTTGCAGGGACGTTCGGCTTCCCTGGCGACTCAGGCTCCGGGACAGTGGAGGGAGGCAGCGGCGGCTGGATGAGCCCAGAGCTGTAAAATCCAGGCAGAGTAACCACGCAGCCGCACCACACCCTGGGGACACGGCTGGCCCCAGGGCGCCCACCAACCTCGCAGAGGAGGCAAGGCACTAGAGGGGCCAGCAGGTGGCATGGTGGTTAAAGCCCTGGACTCCCACAGGGCGGGCCATGGAGTCCCAGACCCAGCAGCTTGAAAACCACACCGGTGTGGTGTGTGCCCAAAATCCCAAAAGGAAGAATGGCGAAGGAACAGGCGTAGCCGCCCCTGGGGGTGATTTCTCATTTTCCCTGTCTCTCTGTCCCTGTCTGGTGAGTATACATGCCTTATGGCAAAACCCTAAAACCAGTAAGGCCCAGGTGCTGGCTCGTCACCAAGATGAGTGTGTGTGCCCAGCAGGAGGACACACCACGCAGTGAGGCAGGGCTGGCGGGGGAGGGTGCACCCGGGAGGGGCGGTCTTGGTGGGCCTCATGGAGGAGGCAACATTAAACAGGCCTGAGGGGAGGCAGGAGGGAAGCAGGCCGGAAGGACGGGTCCCTGCAGCTGGGGGTAGCACCAAGCCTTGGGGCGCGGGGACTGCTTTGCTGTGAGCGCCAGCGTTATGGCCAGCAGGGAGAAGGCGGACCAGCGCAGGCTCATGCTGACCAGCCAGAGCCACACCTGCCTCCCACCCAAAGGGGTCTGGGCCTTGTACTCACTGGTCAGGGGGCTCTGGCACTTTCCGGGAGGGGATGGGGGTAATCCTGGCAAGACGAGGCGCCTGGGCCTGTGGAGAGAGGAGAGGGGAGGGTGCTGGCCGGGACAGGCAGGGCGGGCCCGGGCCTCACCCACTCACCTGAGTGCGGGTCCCTTCCAGCCTGGAGGAGGAGGCTGAGCGCTGCCGCCCTGTCTCAGGAGCTGCCTCAGGCCCCCGCCGTCCCGGGGGGCCCAGGGCACCGGAGCTCCCTGTCTTCTGGAGACCGAAGCGCCTGGAGAAGGGGGCCTCTTCGGGTAGCTGTGAGAAGGCCTCGGTCACGGAGGAAGGGCCCCTCTCAGAGATGTTCTTCAGTCCCAGCTCAACCCGCAGCCTGGGCAGGAGGCGCTGGGGCTCCAACCTAGCAGGGGCCCCAGCTTTCCCGCAGCCCACCCCGACCAGCCTCCAGGGTCCCGGCACAGGCCTGACTTACCACGGGGCTCTTGGGGCTGGAGGGCAGCGGGGAGGACACTCCATTGAGGGTTCTGGGCTCTGCAGGGGGCGGCTCTGCAGAGTGGTAACAGGGCAGGGCGGTGACAGCCTGCAGGTGCTCTGAGACCCCGGCCTGCCTCCTCACTCTAGGGGTCCAGGCCCCAGCCCACCCTGAGGTCCAGGCTCTGACCCCTCACCTGCAGGGCCATCCTCTCCCTCGTCTTCATCCTGGATGGGGGGGCCCCCTGCCCCTCCAGGCCGGCGCTCTTTGGACAGGTCCTGGAGGGAGATCTTTTCGCGGCTGCTCAGGCGACACACGGAGCTCCTGGCAGGAAAGCGGGGTGTTGGGCAGGGCCTGGGGCAGACTCCAGCCCTCCCCCAGCCAGGCCTGCTACCTCCGGTGTCTGCTGCTGGAGGGCGCCTGGGGCTCCTGGCCCCTGCTCGGGGAGGCGTCCTTTTGGTTCCGCAGCTGCAGGGAGAGAAGGAGCTGCTGCGGTGGGGAAGAGCACGCAGTCGCTCCCGGTCCCCTGGACTGGACCCCCTCCTCCGCGGCCAGGCACTGAGGGCCCCCGCGCGGGGTGCTCGGCGCCCCCGCCTTTCCTCCAGGGGGCGTGGCACCATGTGGAAGAGGAGGTGCCTGGATCCCCATGCAGTCAGAGCCCTCCCTGAGAAGCCCTGGCACTGCCCAGCCAGCCTGCTCCCCCTCTGGGCCCTCAGCACAGCAGGGCAGGGGCCGCCAGGGCAGGGCCGCCCAGCAGGCATCGCGCCTCCACCTCCGCATTCCACAGCGGTGCCCTCCCACCTCGGGGTGCCTCACAGCACCCCAGCCAGCCCCACACACAGCTTCCCACCCACGGCCCTACGTCTGCCTGGGCCCCAGGCCCCGGCCTCTCCGGCAGTGGGCGTCAGGGGATCTGGACACGGTGGCCTCACTCCTGACTCACAGCCTCCTGCTTTCTGGTCAGCTCCTCCAACAGGCTCAGCACCTCCTCATCTGCCAGGTCACAGGGACGCTGCCCCTGCGGGGAGGAGAGGGGCCAGTGAGCAAGCTGTGGGGCCTGCCCTCCCCAACCCCGCCACGCCGGCCCTCACCGCGTGGGTCAGCGAGTCCATGCCTCCCCCGTGCTCGGCCAGCAGGCGGCAGGCGTCCTCCACGCCCCAGTGGGCAGCTGCATGCAGTGGGGTCCAGCCGTCCCCATCCCGGAGCTCCGGGTCGTAGCCAGCCTGAAGGAGCAGCCTGGGGGCCAGGAGGCTCGGGTTAGGGCCTAGACGCGGCTGGACCTAGGTGAGGCTGACCTGGCACCTGCTGCTGCTTCCTGGGTGGGTGGGTGGACCCTCCCTGAGTCGGCAGCTCAAAGCAAACCCTGGCCAGCAGTGGGCTCTGAACCCTCCTCACACCACGGGGTGGCTCCTTTGCTGGTCACCCGTGCGCATAAGGAGTGGCCCCAGAGGAGGGGACGGGCTCCCTGTCACCCCTACGTCTATCCCGAGAACGAGCCGCGGAGCTGTGGCAGGGCAGCAGGGTTCTGGGCCCGGCTGGCTCACAGCCCAGGCTCCCGCAGGCCAGGCTGACCCAGGGTGCCCACGCGCCAGAGACATCGCTAGCTGCCCAACTTGGAGGAGGGTTTCCCGGATGTCCCTGCATGCCCCACGATCTGGCTCAGAGGCCTGACGACACTCTGCCCAAACAGTCATGCCCGAGGGATCTGGGGAGAAGGCAGGGCTGCACACGCCCAGTAACCCGGCCTTGGGGTGCGCAGAACAGAGACTGAGGATGACAGAGGCCCCACAGCCCCGCGGGAGACCTACTGCACCCCTCGCAGACGGACCGAGCGAGCGCGCAGCAGGTGCGATGGCGTGATGGCAGCCCTGCCCTGCTAACCCAGACTGCACCACGGCGCCCAGCAGACGGGGGGATCCCAACAGCTGCGACACACAGAACCCGCTCTCCACCCGCAACGCGACGGAGCCTGGGAAGGCTCCCGGCCAGCCTGGGGAGGCACGCCGTCCCAGGGAGCCCAGAGACAGTCTGCGGGCTCCAGCCAGGGTCGAAGCGCTTCCCCCACGTTCCCGGCCTGGCCCGTGCTGCCTGGCCGCCCCGGCCTTTGGCCCTGCCCTGGTCAGTTACCGCCTCCCCCCCATATCCTTCTGAACCAGCGGTTTCAGAGGGGACAAGGCCACCCCGGGAGACATCTGATAATGCCCAGAGACGTGTGGTTGCCATGGCGGGGTAGGGGTGTTCCTGGCACCCAGCGAGCAGAGGTAACGTGCTGCTCAGCACCCCGGCAACGTCGGAGCCGCCACAGCGTCTTACTGCCCACCCGTCCGTCCCCAGATAAGGCCAACACCAGAGAGGCAGCCGGGCTGCGGCAGGAGCTTGGTGAGTGCTGGGTGTCACGGCAGCGCTCCTCGACCTCGGCCTTAACGAGGGCAATGCTGAGGATGCCCTTCAGAACCGCGTCAGTCGCGGACCTGAGTGTAAACACCCGGGCGGAGGGGAGGTGTCGGCGAGCACTGCTGAGTCCAGAGCGCTCCCGTCCTGTGGCGGCGGGGCTGCCCACAGCATCAACTCGTTTTCTCTCGTTGCAGCCCTGACTCAGCTGGACACACGGTCACATGGCTGAAAACAAATCTCCCAGCATCCCCTGCAGCTAGGAATAGTCAAATCGGATGTCAGTGTCGAGTGGTGTGCGCCCCTTCAGAGGGCTGTTCTCTTAAGAGGAATTCACTACACTTGTTCTCTTTGCCCTCTGCCCCTTCTTGCCAGCTGGGATGCAGATACAATGGCAGCAGAGAAGCAGCTTCCTTGGACTCAGAGGCGGAAGTCATAGGCAGAGTGCACAGACCCTGGGGCTGCGCGTATCAGTGAGCGTAACCATGGGAGCACCCGGCCACTTTGTCAGAGGGCTCAGCGGGTGATCATCAGACCCAGGACCTGGGGTGAGACGCAGGGTGCTCAGTCAACAGCAAGAGCTACGCAGCTGGTCTCAGCCTGGTGCCGTCCGGAGTCGCCTTAAGTACCTCACTAGGAAAATCTGCCTAAAAATGAGTCAATTAGGGGGTGAGCAGAGCGGTGAGGGAGCCGCCTGAGCACCACGATCACGCTAAGCACTGTGACAGCACACAAGACAGCTGGCTGGGACCAGCAGCTGGAGTAATGGCTGTCGCTGGACTCCTATGTGGACGACCGCAGTTCGAGTCCCAGACACCGTGGTTTAAACTCACACCGGGCACGTGTGCGTGCGTGCCCAAGATCCCAAGAGGAGAATGGAGGAGAAGGGATTGCTGTGTGGCCATCCCCCCGGGGGCTGATTTCTCGCTTTCTGTCTCTCTCTCTCTCTTTCTGACGAGCGCAAGCGCCCTATAGAGAAAATCTATTAAAAAAAAAAAAAAAGAAAGGAAGAAAAAGCGCAGGCGAGGCAGGAGCTGCAGGGTAAGACTGGAGCAAAGTGCTCGCCCTGAAAAGGGGGCGCCAGAGACGGCCGAGACCCGGGGGCAAGGAGAGGGGGCACCAGATACGGCCGAGGC
>NW_006159770.1:280355-293102 GCF_000334495.1 Tupaia belangeri chinensis
CGGCGACCCCTGCTGAGTCCAGAGCGCTCCCGTCCTGTGGCGGCGGGGCTGCCCACAGCATCAACTCGTTTTCTCTCGTTGCAGCCCTGACTCAGCTGGACACACGGTCACATGGCTGAAAACAAATCTCCCAGCATCCCCTGCAGCTAGGAATAGTCAAATCGGATGTCAGTGTCGAGTGGTGTGCGCCCCTTCAGAGGGCTGTTCTCTTAAGAGGAATTCACTACACTTGTTCTCTTTGCCCTCTGCCCCTTCTTGCCAGCTGGGATGCAGATACAATGGCAGCAGAGAAGCAGCTTCCTTGGACTCAGAGGCGGAAGTCATAGGCAGAGTGCACAGACCCTGGGGCTGCGCGTATCAGTGAGCGTAACCATGGGAGCACCCGGCCACTTTGTCAGAGGGCTCAGCGGGTGATCATCAGACCCAGGACCTGGGGTGAGACGCAGGGTGCTCAGTCAACAGCAAGAGCTACGCAGCTGGTCTCAGCCTGGTGCCGTCCGGAGTCGCCTTAAGTACCTCACTAGGAAAATCTGCCTAAAAATGAGTCAATTAGGGGGTGAGCAGAGCGGTGAGGGAGCCGCCTGAGCACCACGATCACGCTAAGCACTGTGACAGCACACAAGACAGCTGGCTGGGACCAGCAGCTGGAGTAATGGCTGTCGCTGGACTCCTATGTGGACGACCGCAGTTCGAGTCCCAGACACCGTGGTTTAAACTCACACCGGGCACGTGTGCGTGCGTGCCCAAGATCCCAAGAGGAGAATGGAGGAGAAGGGATTGCTGTGTGGCCATCCCCCCGGGGGCTGATTTCTCGCTTTCTGTCTCTCTCTCTCTCTTTCTGACGAGCGCAAGCGCCCTATAGAGAAAATCTATTAAAAAAAAAAAAAAAGAAAGGAAGAAAAAGCGCAGGCGAGGCAGGAGCTGCAGGGTAAGACTGGAGCAAAGTGCTCGCCCTGAAAAGGGGGCGCCAGAGACGGCCGAGACCCGGGGGCAAGGAGAGGGGGCACCAGATACGGCCGAGACCAGGGGGCAAGGAGAGGGGGCGCCAGAGACGGCCGAGACCGGGGGGCAAGGAGAGGGGGCGCCAGAGACGGCCGAGACCTGGGGGCAAAGCGAGGGGGCGGAGAGAGTATGTCCTAGAACCACTGAGAATACACGTGCACCACGACCAGCAGATGGCAGGACGAATACGTCACTGGACTCCCACGCAGTCAACTGCGGTTCGAGTCCCAGACCCATCAGCTTAAAAACTTACATAGGTGTGTGCATGCATCATGCGGGTCCAAGATCCCGAGAGGAAAACGGAGGGAAAGGGACTACAGTGTGGCCATTTCTCCCGGGAGGGGGTGATTTCTCACTTTCTGTCTCTCTGGCAAGTGCACACGCCCTATAACAAAAAATCAAAAAATTTATCTCTAAAAAAATACATATGCACCAAGTAACCTGGCCTTGAAATATGGAGGACAGGGACTGAGGACAGGAGAGGAGACCAGGCCCACAGCCCCACGGGAGACCTGCCGCACCCCTCGCAAATGGCCCGAGCGAGCAGGTAGCAGGTGTGATGGCGTGAGGCGGCCCTGCCCTGCTAACCCACGCCGACGGCACCACCACGCCCAGCAGACGGAGGGATCCAACAGCTGCAGCCATACAGAACCCACTCAGAACCCAGCGCAGCGGAGCCTGGGAACTGGTAGCGAGGTAATGACTACACAGCCCCGGACACTTGGAAATTGAGGACACAATTCTGAACAATCCACGGGCCAGAAAATTACAAATTGGAAAATGTTTTATGTTGAATGACAATGAAAAAACTACACATGGAGACCAGCAGATGACAGTGGTTACATCGCTGGACTCCCACATGGCCAACAGCAGTTCGAGTCCCAGACCCAGTGGCTTGAAAATCACACTGGGCACATGTGTGTACATGCCCCAGATCCCGGGAGAACAGAGAAGGGACTATGACATGGCTATCCCCGGGAGGTGATTTCTCACCTTCCCTCCCCTGGGTGTTTCTCTGCAGTGAGCGCATGTGCTCCAAGGCAAAAATCTCTAAAACAAGAAAAAGACTACGCGGAAAATCATGAGTGCAGCTAAGGCGGTGCAGGGAGATGCCTGGCCTTACTAACTTGGCGAGGGAGAGGAAGGTCCGGGGAGCCGGGGTGGTGAGAACAGACGGGCCTGGCTCACCTCATCACCTCGATGTAACCCTTGGCAGCGGCCACGTGCAGGGCAGAGGCCCCCGTGCGAGGGTGCCGGGCCTCTGGCATGGCACCCCCATTCAGCCAGCACCTCGTATCATGAAGCAGCAATTCTTCCTCGGCCCGCTTGGCTGCCTCCACGTCCACACCTGGGAGGACGAGAAGATGTAGCAGGCACGTCACCGACAGGCTGGGAAACACGGGCCGCGCCCTGGGTTGGGGCGGCACAGCCAGGACTGGCCCCTCCCTCGGTGCTCAGAGGCCCAGACCCGCCCGGGGCCCCAGCTGAGCTCCGTGCAGCCCTCACGAAGGGGCTCCGGGTCACGAAGGCCTTTTCCAGGGATAACCGGCAACCTGGCCCTGCGTCCCGCGATCGTCCCTGTCGTCCAGCATAACCCTTCAGCTCCCCACACGTCCGAGCCACGGCCACTGACCTCATAGGGGGACGGGGGCCGCACACCCCGTCAAGGCAACGGCTGCTCCCCACCAGGTGCTGGCCGTGTGCGAGGCGCCACCGCCGAGCCAGTCTGGTAGGAAGCGGCCCGCGGCCCTCCCCATCAGCACGTGTCACCCCGTCTGGCCATTACACTGCGCTGTCGCCGAAGGCAAGTCCTGGCTTACCAGTAAACGAGTTGACTTTGGATTTAAACTGGCGTTGAGGCTGAAGTCTCACTCTGCTCACTGTCACAGAGAATCTCGGCTCTTTCTCAAGTTTAAGTTTATTTTATTCGTGACAATGAGCACCACACCCACAGGGCCTCCTCACACCTGAAGCCCTTCCCCAGCCCTCCAGCTCACTGAGTCTCACATGCGCATCACGCTCAGGGGCTGAACCCAGCAGGCTGCGAGGCTCCGGCTGCAGCGTCAGTCACGGCCCCCTCCGCCAGGACAAGAATCGAAATTGCCGGTGCTCTAAGCCCTGGGACCGAGGCAGAAGGGGTCTCCTCTACAGCAAAGGCCATCACGTCTCGCTCTTCAATCGCGAAGCCTCACACTTAGGGAGTGCAGTGGAGCGCCCTGCAGCCACTGCAAATGGACCACAATGCACGCGGGGCCTCGGAGGGTGAGGCAAACAGGGCGGCTCCCCGTGGACACGACAGCATTGTGATGGACAGGTAGACAGGGTAAATGAGATACACTGTGGGCCAGCAGGTGGCGTGGTGGTTAAGGCACTGGACTCCTCGCACCAGGTGCAAGTGCATCCCGGGAGGAGAATGGAGACGGGATTGCGGCATGGCCATTACTCCTGGTGGCTGACTTCGCGCTTTCTGTCTCTCTGTCTCTCCAATAAGCACATGCACCCTACAGCAAAAGTCTCTCTTAAAAATAAAAAGAAAGAAAATCACAAATCACACAGGGCATGTGTGCATGCCCTAACCACACCCAGAATCTCAATAGAGTGAGAAGGGATTGTGGCATGGCCATGCACCCCGGGGGGTGCTTTCTCACTTTCACTCTCTGACTCTCTCTGGTGCACACACCCTATGGCAAAACCCTTCTAAAAATGTCTATGCTGAGAGTAAGTCAGGACAATCCCTCCTGTTCTGCTCTCTCCTAAACGTCCCTTCTGTGCTCACTGGACTCCACTGCACCGCCTGCCAGACCCCGCACGCCCACCCGGCTCACAATGGCCGGGATGCCCACGGCCACAGGCCTGCGCCCAGGAACGTGTCTGGTCACATCCTCCTACGTGTGTACACTGGCAGCTTCTGCCACGAGGCTCCAGGTGGGACTGAGAGAGGCAGCCCCCCAACATGACGTGGCTCACTGCAAGCCCAGCCCCGTCTGTCCAGGGCTGCCATCTGGGGCCACCTCGTCACAGCCTTCGACTCCAGGGATGTCCAGGTAATGGGGTCCCAGCTGGGAGTGCAGAGTCATGGAGAATGCTGGGGACAGCACTGGAGACACAGTCCGGCTCCTACCAGCCCGTTAGAGAGCCACCTGCTCAAGCCTGTTACAGCCGAATGCATCTCCTGCAGGGAGGCGTTGGCGGAGCTCACTGACCCCCCTTCCCTTCCACCGAGGGCTCTCGCAGCCTGTGCCCTGGCCACGCCCAGCCCCTGACGGTCTGCAGGCTGAGCTCTCGGCCAGGCTCTGGCAAGCTGTGCGTGGGAGCCCGGGCGCAGCCGCTGTCTGGACCTTCTGCCCTGACCACACCTTGACCTCCCCGTCCCACCTCACCTCACGAGGTCCCAACGTGACCGAGCCCACAGCCTGGGTGCCCACTCCGCTCCGGCATGTGACCTCGGGGCAGGACGGTGGCTCCCAAACCCAACAGAGAACTGGGTGCTCTCGCTCCTCAGACACCTTATCGTGCTAGAGGGCAACGCGCTCACCAGAAAGAGACAGAGACAAGAGAAGGCGCCCAGGGCAGGCCACACTACAAGCTCATCTGGGATGTGGAGCACGCACACCCAGCGGGTTTCTCAGCCGCCAGGTCCGGGACTCAAACCCTGCATGTGGCACGTGGGGCCTGGATGCCTTAAGCACCGGGCCAGAGCCAGCCCAAGGTGCTCTGTCTTAGCCGAGAGTCCAGCTGGCGTGCGAAGCCACCCGAAGCACACAGCTCCCAGAGAACCTGCCTCCGATGAAGCCGCTCAGAGCCCTCGACTGTGCGCCTGGGTCAGACCATGCCTGAGGATACGTGACTTCAACCACATGGCCCGCAAACTGCCTTTCAGAAACGTGTGGTAGGGACCAGCAGGTGGCGTATTGGTTACATCACAGGACTCCCGCGTTGTCAACCTTGGTTCAAGTCCCGGACCAGGCAGCTTAAAACTCACCCCAGGTGCATGTGCGTGCATGCCCAAAATCCTGAGAGGAGAATAAAGGAGAAGGGATTACAGCTTGGCCATCCCCCCAGCCGGGGGGTTACTCCTCACTTTCTATCTGTCTGTCTGTCTCTTTGGCAAGCAAACACACCCTATGGTAAAAAATCTCTTTAAAAAAAAAAAAAGAAAAACTGTGGTAAAATACACATACAAGTTTCCATTTAACCATTTCTTTTCTTTATTAAAGTTTTTCTTCCTTCACAGGGCACATGCCCTCACCAGAGACAGAGAAAGAGAGAAGTCACCCCACAGGGATGGTCACACCGCAATCCCTTCTCCTCCATTCTCCACTTGGGACCTTGGGCACGCACAGGCATCCGTCCATTCTCCACTCGGGACCTTGGGCACACACAGGCATCCGGTGTGTTTCAAGACGCCAGGTCCAGGACTCAAACCATGGTCGGCCACGTGGGAGTCCTGAACCTTACCTGCCATAGCACCTGCCGCCACGGCGTCTAAGCATTTTGGACGTGTGCGGTGTGGAGTGCAACTACAGTACCACACAGCCCTGGCCCACCTCCGCCATGCAGAGCCAAAGCCCCACCCACTGGCCAGCACCTCCCGCGTCCTCCCTGGGGCGACATGTCCTGCGCGTGCAGCCTGCTGTGGCCTGCTCGGGCCGTCGGGCCGCCCCCCGCCGGCAGGCTGACACAGCTCCACTGGGTACTCACCCTTGTCTCCCACCTATCTGTGGACACGCGGGCCTCCCACCTTGCCGTGGCTTTGCTGCTACAAGCATGGGGTGTGCACCCTTCCCTCCGGCCTGAGTGCCACGAGAGGTTCTGGTCCCGCAGCACCATGCCTGAGCCCGCACCATCCCGTGAACGGAGACCGCCAAGTTGCACAGAACTACGTCCAGGCGCAGAACGGGCCGGGTGGACCAGGGCCTCTCGCTGAGCAAAGACCCAGAAGAGGGGAGCAGCAGCAAGGTGGGGATAGCAGAGGGGTGCTGACCCCTGCCGGCCAGCCGCCCAGCCGCCCAGGTCCCGGCTTCTCCTTCCTCTACGCGTGTGCTACAGGTGGGGACAGCCCTTGCCCTCCATGCAGAGGGGTGCAGGGTGCAAGCCGGGGCCTGCCGACCACAGCCCCACTCTGGGGAGCCCGTGTGGAGCCAGTGGGATGACGAGCAGCGTCCCGCTCCCAGGAGCGCAGTCCAGGGTCCCTCCAGAATCCCTGGCCTTTGCTCCTGGCTGATCCTAGAAGCCAACACCCCAACCAGCGAGCGCTCGAGACTTCTCCTCGTCCCAGAGCGGAAGAGAGGATCCCTCTGGGAAGTCATGGGCAACTTCACAGAAACACGGACTGTCAGAAAGTCCCTGGGTCCCTGGGAGCCACTCCTGTCCCCCCAAGGCTCAAGGGAGGGTGAGGACTGTTCCTAACTACGGGGAGACTGAGCAGATGGGGGGCAGGCTGCCGACGGGAGGGGGAGACGCTGCACCTTCGCTGCTGGGGTACTTCCGAGTAAGGTGAAGTCACCATCCTGCAGCCACCTCGAACTGCCTGAGACTGTGAAGGCAAGGGAGGGAAGGCAAGGAGAGAGGAGACAGGGACAGACAGACAAGGACAGGGGACACGTTTCCACGTCTGTGGGGAGCGCACGGGAGCGCCCAGAGCCAGAACGGATGGCTCTGAGTCACGTACATGCGATGCCCCCGGGCAGAGCTACACAGACGGGCACCAGACGCTGTTCCCTGGGGCTGGGGTGGGGCTGAGGGGCGCAGGGCTCTCTGGGGGTTGAAGAAAACACTCTACAACAAAGTGGGGCCTGGTGCCTTGACCTGTGAACACACTAAAGCCACTGACCTGCACGTGGCATGGGAGAACTGCAAGGCGTGTGACTTACTCTCGAAAAGCAGTTGAGGGCCGGCAGATGCCTAATGGTCACACTGCTGAACTCCCACGGAGTCGACTGCAGTGAGTCCCGGACCCGGCAGCTTAAAACTCATGCTGGGCGCATGTGCGTGCATGCCCAAAATCCCGAGAGGAGAATGGAGAAGGGATTGCGGCGTGGTCACCCCCTCTGGGAGTGACTCTTGTTTTCTGTCTTTCCAGTGAACGCACACGCCCTATATCAAAAGACTCTCTTAAAAAACAAAGCAGTTGTAAAACACACGGGGGCAGGAGCCAGCACGTGACATTGTGGTTAAGGCACCAGACTCCCATGTGGGTCAATCACGGTTCAAGTCTCAGACTCAGTGGCTTGAAATTCATGCAGGGCGTGTGCGTGCATGCCCAGAATCCCAGGAGAAGATGGAGAAGGGACTGCGGCGTGGCCATCCCCCGGGGGGTGATTTCTTGCTTTGTCTCTTTTTTACATTTACCAGTTTGTTATATAGGATATTTCAGAGGGTACAGATGGACAGGTGTATGAGAGGGCCAAGTGGAGCTAAGTACGGGAAGGAGCTTCCATGCTCTCCCGGAGCTCCGCCCTCAGGGACTTCCCAGCCCCTCCATGCAGGCGAGGGTCCAGAAGCTGCCAGAATTCAGCCGTCTGGGTTTTTATGGAGGCCTCACTACACAGGCACATTCGCCTGCATCACAGGTGAGGAGTGACCACTCAACCTTTAGTCCCTTTCTCCTCCTCAGGGCTTGGGAGCAGGTACTGAAAAACACAACTAGAAGAAAGAGTTTAAAAATAATTGAAAAGTGGGACCAGCAGTTAGCATAATGGCTATGTCACTGGACTCCAACGCAGTCGACCGCGGTTCACGTCCCGGTCCCGGTGGCTTAGTACTCACGCCGGGCGCGTGTGCGTGAGTGCCCAAGATCCGCCGGGCGCGTGTGCGTGCGTGCCCAAGATCCCGAGAGGAGAATGGAGGAGAAGGGATTGAGGCGTGACCATTCCCCCGGGGGGGTTGATTTCTCGCTGTCTGTCTCTGTCTCTCTCTGGCAAGCGCACGTGCCCTATAGCAAAAACCTCTAAAAAAAAAAAAAAAAGAAAGAAAGAAAGAAAGAAAAGGAAAGCTATCAAATTTACAGAAAAGGTACAAGAGCTATAGAAATAACTTTTCCTGAAAGACTGGAGACTAATTTGCTGCTGTGCTACCCGCAGCCCCCTGGGCACCTTCCTGCACTTTCTACGCACCAGGACATTACCCGCATCACCATGGTATAGCCACTGAAGTCCGGACGGCCTGGCTTTCTGTCTCTGATCTCGCTGTCTCTCCAGCAAGCACACCTACAGCAAAGATCTCTAATAAATAAACACGGGCGGGCCCGCGGGGCCGTAGTTAAGGCCACTGGATCCCGCACGGCCAGCTGCCTGTTCAAGTCCAGGACCTGGCAGTTTGAAAACACACTGGCAGGACCAGCAGATGGTGTGATGGTTACATTACTGGACTCCCACAAAGTCGACCCTGGTTAGAGGTTCGGATCCGGTGGCTTAAAACTCAAACAAGACGCCTGTGCGTGCCCAAGATCCTGAGGAGAGTGGAGAAGGGACTGCAGCGCGGCCATTCCCCCTGGGGTGATTTCTCACTTCCTGTCTCTCTGTATCTCCGGTGAGCGTACACGCCCTATAGCAAAAATCTCTCAAAAAATAAAAAAAGAGAACTTGTGTGTGTGTGTGTGCCCAAGATCCTGAGGAGAGTGGAGGAGGGAGGCAGCGTGGCCACCCCTGGGGCCGCTCTCTTACTTACCCCTCTGGCAAGGCCCCGTGGGCGCCTGGGGCAGTCACGTGGTAGCTGCAGCGTCCCGCACCGCAGCCTCTCCAGGTAAGGAGGCAGGGCGGAGGCGGGAGGGCCGGCTCCACGGCCGAAGGCGATGCTCCCCGTTTAACCACAGGCGGGCTCCCAGCCTGGCCCTGTCGCCGGGGGTCCCCTGCAGGCAAGCTCCTTCCCGGTCAGTCACGCTGCCAGGAGGCGGGGGGGCCCAGCCACCAGCATCTGCTCCTCGCCAGGCCCCTCACCCCCGAAGGCGCTCTTAAGCCAGGGCAAGCTCTGTGCCCACGCGGAAGCCTGACAGCTGCCATGGCACGGCGCCAGCCAGCCCTGACCTTCTGTTTAAATAAGAATTATTTATTTTCGTTTTGTTTATTCATTCATTTATTTTAATTTGACCAGAGAGAGAGAGAGAAAAAGTGAGAAAGCAAGCCACCAGGTCCAGGACTTGAACCGTGGTCAGCCATGTGCCAGTGTCCAGTGCCTTAACCACCACGCCACCTGTTGGCCCCCATCCTTGTCTTACTAAGTAAGAAAACCTCTGGGACAAACCTGGAGTCAAACTGTCAGCCCCTACGACAGCCGGGAGGCCAACCCATAAAATCAGGTGTCAGAAGCCACACCCGCAATCCCACACTGGCAATCCGGCAACCTGGGGTGCCCAGGGGTGTCCCTGGGCACCACAAACTCCCTGTCCTGCCGCTCGGCGCCCTCCCCACCTGCTGCGGTATCTCTGGTCCCACGGCCCCACCTCAAGGGCTGAGCGCCTGGTGACACGCAGCTGCTTCCCAGGAGGTGGGAGGTGGTCAAGTCCCTGCGAACCTGCTAGAAGCCAATGCACACTTCCCCGAAAATGAGCACGGCCCGACAGCCTCGGGGTTCCCAGACCCCACAAAGCCCGACAGTGCCCTTGTTCTAGCCCTGGGGACAAGAGCCCTGTGGCCTGCTCAGGACAGAAAGCGCCCCCCACGTGGGGAGGCCTGCCCCTCGCTCGGCTCCAGTGCCCTGTACGGAGGTACCTACCCCCCACAGGGGTGGAGACCATGGCATGGACAGCCAAAGGATCCTGGGAAACAGGGCGGCCATGAGGGGCCCCACCCCAGAGGCCCACCTCGGCTGGCAATCTCCGCCCTGAGCAGCCCTTCCATGGCGTCCGACTCGGCCAGGTCCAGGGCCAGGTCCCCATCGCTGTTGACAGCGGCGATGTTGGCCCCGTGGCTCAGGAGATACCTGGGGGAGGAGGGTCAGGGCTGAGGGTCCACCCCCACGCCCCAGGGCCAGGGCCTGCCACCCCGCCCCGCCTCACCTGGCAATGTCCAGGTAACCACAGGAGGCGGCCACGTGCAGGGGCGTCCAGCCCTCGTTGTCCGCCTGGTTCACCGTGGCGCCCTGCTCCACCAGGAAGCGCACCACCTCCAGATTCTCATCGATGCAGGCCTGCAGGGCAGGGCACAGGGCAGTCAGCCCACACCTGGCCCAGGCCAGGCTCACCTGCAGGCTCGGCAGGGCGGGCTCCCGATGGGGCCTGTGAAACAGACCCGGGACCCTGTTCCAGCTGGCCTTCAGAGCCCACGCTATTTAAGACAGCGCAGGCTGCTGGACCGGGAGGTCAGTCGGCGGCTGGCGGGGACACATGGACCACAGCCGCCTGCCAACAGGACGGGGACAGGAAAGGGTGTGCACCCTGCCTGCTCGGGACCCTGCGGGGGCTCAGCAGGCCGCCTACCAGGGAAGCCCCCAGCCCTCCCCTGCACCCAGCAGACACTCTAGGAACTGCCCGAGCGAGGCTGGGCCCCACCCCAGGGGCAGGCTGTGCGGGTCCAGGCAGGGTTCCCGGGGCCAGGCCTACTGTGCACAGGTGCTTCACCAGGGCACTCGGGCCACGTGTCCTAATCCCCCACTGCTGGGAACAGGGTCCCGGGGCGAAGCCCTCACCCAGCCCGTGCAGATGCGGGGGCACCGGAACCTGTGCTGGTCTGAGGGCTGTGGGCCTGGACTGCGTGTGCTCAGTGTGGACGAACCCCCACTCCCTCACCTCTCCCAAGCCGCCCATCTGGAGACGGGAGGAAGCTACAAGGGCCAAGAGCATGAAGTCATGGAAACTCAGGCTGCTAAGGGGGGCCGCAGCGCCCTGGGAACGGGGTGAACTCTGGGCTCCGTTTATTTCCACCGGTCGTCATGGCGCAGGGGGAGGGCCGAGCAGGGAATCAGGCCTTTCCCTTTCAAGGACCTGGCCCAGCGCAGGCATCCATGTGAAAGATGCGCGAGGCCTGGGCACCAGGGACCCCGAGTCAGCCCGCCCTCCCCCGCCAGGCACCGGGCCCCAGCCCCGCCCTGGTCGGACCTCGGAGTCCTGGCCCCAGCCCTCCCCCCAAGCCACTACCCACAAAGCAGCGGGGGGGCTGGGGCCGTGTACCAGCTGTGAGGGGTGCACCCACCAGGGCAGGGCTGAGCTTTGGGGACCTGTCACGGAAGGCCTCAGGGCAGAAAGCGCACCCTACACGGGGAGACCTGCTGCCCTCACTCAGGAGCCCCTTAGTCGGGGTGACCAACCGTCCCTGTTTACCGGGGACCCAGGACCTTCAGTGCTAAAACCAAGCCAGTCCTGGGCAAGCAGTCTAAGCTGGTCACCCCACCCACACCTGGCAAAACCTCCCCCCTGCCTCGGAGGGCCTCAAAGGCCTGCAGAGGGAAAGGGGGTTTACCAAGTGCTCACCAGCCGGGGAGTCCCTGAAAAGGCACCTGACAGGCTAGGCAGGGCAGACCCTGCAGGGCTCAGGTCAAGGAGGAGCTCAGCTCTGGGGGCTGTGGGGTGCATGGAAGGGGCATGGTCTGAAGAGCAGGGTGGGGGGCAGGCAGAACCTCGCAGGGAGGGCCCCAGAGGTGCAGGGGTGGGGGCAATGGAGGGAAGGGGCCTGGGGGAAACAGGATTCTGCTCATCTGGGGCCTTGCGAGAAGGGGCCTGGGGTGGAAACAGAGGGGCAGCAGCTCCCTGTGAACACCTACTGTGCATCAGGCCAGGCAAAGGGGGCTCCCATACATGCCCCCCTTCACCAGAGCCTGCCAGGGAGGGATGCGGGGGAACGGGCACTGAAAACCGAGGCCCCCCAAGAAAGGACGAGGAGTTCCTGAGGTCAGACAGAGTCCCGGGACTGGAGAGCTGGCCTCCCCAAGCATCCTCCGCTCCCCCCCGCCCCGGGCTGCACATCCCTGGCCGGGTCATCCCGTCCCCAGGTTCTCCTGCAGTGACAGAGCCCAAGGCATCTGGCGAGGAGAGGGCTCCAGGAAACGGGGGAAGCTACCCCAGGAAAGGAAGCCGCTCTACAGCCAACTTCACGGAAGTAGGAAGAAGGCCTTGGAGAGGGAGGGGACAGGGACTCCAGCGCTGCTGAGCCTGTCTGTGGTGGCCCCAGGTGGGTGGCAGCGTGGAGACGGAGGACCAGAGAGAACCCCGGGAACGCTGGGTGGCTCTGGCTCTGGGACACAGATCTCTGGGAGCAGCAACCAGGTGTCTGCAACAGGACCTGGGCCCAGGCAAGAGGCTGCAGGGTTCTAGACACCTGGGGAAAGCGACGTGAGGGAGGCAGGGGCTGTGCACAGGCCACGGGGGCAGTGACGGGAGACCATGACCAGGCCTGGGGAGGGGGCCTGCAGCCGGGAGGAGCTGGTGCGCCAGGCTGCCCAGAACGGGGGCGGCTGCAGGCCTGGCCTCAGGCGGGGAGAGGGGAAGAGAAGCCGCGCTGAGAGGCCGGAAGAACGAAGAGGGAGCCCAAGTTAAGAGGACATGGCGGTGGAGCGGGAGAGGCGATGGCCGGCGTGCCCCAGATGAGGCCCGCACCTGCTCGCAGGAGACAGGGTGCCCGGAGCAGGGGCAGCGGCGGCACAGGAAAGCGCATCCTCAGGCGGAGCCCGCGAGACCAAGGGGAAAGAAGGAATCGGGAAGAAGCGGCACTGCGGGCTCGGGCCAGAGGCGGCCCAGGCCAGTGCGGAGGGGCACGATGCACCTGCCTGGAAAGGAAAGCCAGGGCGGAGGTGGCGCAGGGCGGGCAGGGCCAG
>NW_006159770.1:293675-302895 GCF_000334495.1 Tupaia belangeri chinensis
GCCCGCCGCGCCCCGCCCCAGGGGTCGGCCAGCCCCGCCCCGCGCGCTGACGTCACGCCGCCGTCCAAGGTGCGCTGGGAAATGTAGTCCGCCGCCCGGGGAACGGACTAGAAATGGCCCAGTGGGGTGGCGGCGGGGTCGACGGAAGACGCGGGGACCGCTGGGAAATGAAGTCCGTACGCAGGAGTTGCTGCCGGCAGCTCTCCAGGCTCGCTCTGCCCGTGGGCACTCTGGGAAGTCCGCGGGTCCAAGGGGACAAATGGAAACGGCCTGGGCGAGAGCGGCATGCTCGGGGAACGCTGGGAAATGGAGTGTAAAGCCTAGAAAGGAGTCCTCGGGCAGGCCGGGAGATGTAGTTCACTATCTAGCGGTAACCCCACACCCCACCCCGTCCTCCCCGCCACACACTCAGGCACACGCAGACACACACACTCCGGGGGCTGGTGGGCAACCGACTACCTGCCCATGAGGTGAGAGTGCAAGTGGGACAGACCTTAAAATATACAGAACTTGGGACCAGCAGCTGGTGTAATGGCTATGCCGCTGGACTCCCATGTAGTCGACTGGGGTTCAAGTCCCGGACCCGACGGTGTAATCACGCAGGATGCGTGTGCTTACGTGCCCAAGATCCCAAGTGGAGAATGGAGGAGAAGGGATTGCGCCGTGGCCATCCCCCCTGGGGGTGATTTCTCGCTTTCTGTCTCATTTTGACAAGTATTTGCTATAGGGCACATGCGCTTGCCCGAGAAACACAAACAGAAAGCAAGAAATCACCCCCAGGGAGGACGGCCACGCTGCAATCCCTTCATCTCCGAATCTTGGACACCCATGCACACAGCCAGCGTGAGTTGGTTTTTTTTATTTTCTTTTTGAAAGGTTTTTTTGCTATAGGGCGCATGCACTTGCCAGAAAGACAGAGAGAGACAGAGAGACAGAAAGTGAGAAATCACCCCCCAGGGGGGATGGTCACGCTGCAATCCCTTCTCCGTTCTCCTCTCAGGATCTTGGACACACACGCCCATGCGTCCGGCATGAGTTTAAGCCACCAGGTCTGGGACTCGAACTGTGGTCGACTACATGGGAGTCCAGAGACATAGCCATTATGCTAACTGCTGGTCCCCGATTATTCTTTTTTATTAGAGAAGCTTTTGCTGTAGGACACATTTGCTCACCAGAAATAGAAAGCGAGAAATTACTCCTGCCCCAGGATGGGGGAGGGTGGCGGCCATGCCACAGTCCCTTATCCAGCCTCCAGGTAAGATTTTGGGCACACATGTGCATGTGCCCAGTGTGAGTTTTAAGCTACTAGATCCGGGACTCGAACCACGTCAACTACACGGGAATCAGAAACGTTACCATTATCCCTTCTGCTGGTCCGATATAAATAATTCTTAGCAAAAATGTTTGAAGGAAAACAGCAGTTAGCATAATGGCTATGTCGCTGGCCTCCCACGTAGTCGACGGCGGTTCGTGTCCTGGACCCGGTGGCTTAAAACTCACGCCGGGCGCGTGTGCATGCGTGCCCAAGAACCCGAGAGGAGAATGGAGGAGAAGGGATTGCAGCGTGACCATCCTCCCTGGGGGGTGATTTCTCACTTTCTGTCTCTATGTCTCTGTCTGTCTGGCGAGCGCACGCGCCCTATAGCAAAAAAAAAAAAAAAAAACTCTCAAAAAAATGTTTTAAAAAGGGGGGGCAACAGGTGGCATAGTGCTTAAGGCGCTGGACAGCTACATGGTCGACCCCGGTTTGAGTCCCAAGCCTGGCTACTTGCTCTCTCATTTTTCCTCTCTCTCTCTCTCTCTGTTTCTCTCTCCAGTTAAATCAAAATACAACATTGGGCCAGCTGGTGGTGTGGTGGTTAAGGCACTGGACACTCCCACATGGCCAACCACAGTTCAAGTCCCGGACCTGGTGGCTTGCTTTCTCACCCTCTCTCTCTCTCTCTCTGTGAGTGTGTGTCTCTCTCTGTTAAAATTAAAATAAATTAATAAATACAATTAAATAAGTCAGAAAATTAAAATATAACAATGAGGGGCAGCAGATGGTATAATGGTTACATCGCTAGACTCCCATCTAGTCGACCTGGGTTCAAGTCCTCGACCTGGTGTCTGCAAAGACTAGGTGCGTGTGCGTGTGTGTGCATACCCACAACCCCAGGAGGACAGTGGAGGAGAAGGCCTGCGGCGTGGCCATCCCCCCTGGGGGGGGATTTCTTTTTTATTTTGGAGAGGTTTTCGCTATAGGGCGCGTGCACTCGCCAGACAGACAGAGAGAGACAGAGAGACAGAAAGCAAGAAATCACCCCCCAGGGGTGATGGCCACACCGCAATCCCTTTTCCTCCATTCTCCTCTCGGGATCTTGGGCACGCACGCACACGCACCTGGCGTGAGTTTTAAGCCACTGGGTCCAGGACGCGAACCGCCGTCGACTACGTGGGAGGCCAGCGACATAGCCATTACGCTAACTGCTGGTTCCTTGGGGGTGATTTCTCACTTTCTGCCTCTCCGGCAAGCACATGAGCCCTAGAAAAAAAAATGCTGGGAGATGAGGTCGGGGCAGTCCCCGACATCCTGGGACACGCCAGCCCCAGGAGTAGTCCCCGACATCCTGGGACACGCCAGCCCCAGGAGCCCCGCTGGTCCCGGGCAGCTTCTCCAAGGCACCCAGGAAACAGGGTTCAAGGGCAAGGCAAGTCCGAGTGCCCGCGGGTGAGCTCTGGTCTCACCAGGCGAAGGCACCCAAGGGGCGGGTCCACAGGCAGCACTGGGACCTTCAACCATCCCTCCTCCAGCTCCTCAGCCGGCCGTGGCGCCCTGGGGACCGTGGCTGGGCCCCCTGTGCTCTCACAAGGCATGCTGGGTTCTGCAGTCCAGGGCAAGAAGGTCCGGACCACAGGACACCCGAGATGCACACACCTTCGCCCTCACCCTGGGTACCCAGCACCTACACCGAAATGGGCCGACACCCACCAAGATCGCACGAAAATGGGGCCAGCAGGTGGCGTGGTGCTTAAGGCTCTGGATTCCCCATGGCTGACCACAGTTCCAATCCTGGACGCAGTGGCTTGAAAATCACAAATAATAAATAAATAAATGAATAAATAAATGTAAAAAAACCAGAAAGATGACAAAGTCTGAACAGAGGCAACAGATCTATTCCCACGGGGAGAGGGAACAGCCCACCCCGTTCAGAATCTCTGGGCTTGTGCTGGAAGTCACTGTGGTCCCTGAGGCCTGGGGCAGCTGGGCCTGGACACCAAAGGCTGGTCCGGCGCCTTTGACATGTGAAGCCCTGGAGCCCCGACTTCCCACACATGCGTGCCAACCCCGACCACAGGGAGGCGGAAGGTAACGCTTCGCGGCGCGGGCGGGGCTGCATGCATCTGTGCCCGCATGGACTCTCATGTGCTGCGTAACGATGGTTCGGAGGAAGAAAGCCCCGTTCGCGTCCGTGGGCCCCGGAGCGTGGACTCGCCATGCGGCCCCAACGGTGAGAGCTGTGCTAGGCCGTTCACACGATGGCAAAATCACCTAACGGCACGTTTCCCAGAATGCACCCCTTGCCGAATGAACACAGCTGCGTGTGCCCTGGTGTCTGTGGCTGGGTGCGTGTGTCCGTGGTCGTGGACGTGGTGTAAACATGCTCGCATAGATTTTTACTTGCAGGAAACACGGACTGGGCACCTGTTCAACCCACCCGAGGAACTATGGGAGGTGCCCCGAGGGGCGGGTCAGCACTCCACGCTGACTGCTAGCTTTGAACCCTACCTTTAATTGTACACGTCTGCCCACACGCCGGCAGCTGGCGTGGTGGCGAAGACCCTGGACTCCCACGTGGCTGACCACATTCGAGACCCGGACCCAGTGGCTCGAAGGTCACCGGCTGCAGTTCCCGAGAGAATGGGGAAGGGGCTGCAGTGTGATGACAGGGTGACTTCTCACTTCCCCTCTCGGTCTCTACTGAGCGCACACACCCATGGGAAACCTGCAGCAAGAACACCAACCAACCAAGGGTGTCCGCTCCGCTCCGTGGTTAAGAATTGCAACTCTGGGGCCCAGGTGGTCCTCGGTGTTGGTGCAGCTGGACCCACACGGGAGGGGTCACGCGTGCAAGCCCCGGCACTTCCCTGAGCACATGGGGTGTACACACATACCCATGTGTGCATACCATGATCCAGACCGACCTTGCCCGGGGGCAGACTATGGCATGGAGACATATCGGGGGTCTTCCTCTGTCATTCTATCATTCTCTCTCCCTTGCTCTCTCACAGAAAGAAATAAAGAAACTTAAAAACAGGGAAGGAGCCTGGCTCCGGATTTGCTGGTCTTGGCTGACTGCACCCTGCCGCGGGTGACCCGGGGCTCTGCTCCCGCCTGGCTGTGGGGACACAGTGTGGGCTGTGCACGCCGTTGTGTCCCACCCACGAACTCGCTCCGCGTGGGCTCTCCCGGGGAAGGCGTCTCCTGCTGACGGTGTGATTCTGCTTAGCCTTGGAACCTCAGGCCCTCCTCAAGGCTGGCGAAAACAATCTCAGCAAGATAGGAGGAAGATGGTGTTCCCTCTGCCCCTGCAGTGGCAGGACAGCCACCAGAGGTCAACAGGGGACAGCCACAGTCATGCCAGCGGACCCTCCTATCCAAACCAGACGGGCAGAGTGGAGGGCAGTTCTGCTCGGTTTGCTTCTGTGTTGCTTTTTCATTTGCCAAGGGGCATGTGCGCTTGCTGGAGAGAGGGGAAGTGAGACAGCACCCCACCACGGGTTCACAGAGAGAAGCCACGGCCCCTGCCCGAGTTCTCTCCGTCCGCTGTGGGCATGCTCACAAGGCCTGCTGTTTCTTTCTCTCTCTTTTTCTTAAAAGAGAGATTTTTGCCATAGGATGTGTAATTGCTGGAGAGACAGCCAGAAATCACCCCCTGGGGGGTGGCCACACTGCAATCCCTTCTCCTCCATTCTCCTCTCTGAGTCTTGGGCACGCACGCACACGCCCGGCGTGAGTTTAAGCTGCTGGGGTGGAACCCGAACTGCGGTCGACTACGTGAGAGTCCAGTGATGTAACCGCTATGCCCTCTGCTGGTCCCCGGTGTGTTTCTTAATGACGAAGTTGGCAGCCACCTTCAGCACCAGGCCACGGCAGGTACCACGATTTTTTTTTTCTTTTTTTTTTGAGAGGTTTTCGCTATGGGGCGCGTGTGCTTGCCAGACAGACAGAGACAGAGAGACAGAAAGCCAGAAATCACCCCCCAGGGGGGATGGTCACGCCGCAATCCCTTCTCCTCCATTCTCCTCTCGGGATCTTGGGCACGCACGCACACGCGCCCCGCGTGAGTTTAAGCCACCGGGTCCAGGACACGAACTGCGGTCGACTACGTGCGAGTCCAGCCACATAGCCATTACGCCAACTGCTGGTTCCCGGTATCAGGATTTTAAGACTGCCCTGCGACGTGTCTTGTGCAGTGGAAACGCTGACAGTGAAGAATGAGCTGTTGAAGACACCCCGCCGACCTGCCTTGTGAGTGTCAGTGTACCGAACTCTCCCTGGGTCCGCAGACTCTGACGGAAAGGAGGCTGTGGGATGCTACTCTCCAAGAACGCCGCAAAGCCACCTGCAGTGGGGACCCTCAGGCCAGCGCAGCGTGGGCACGTGACTACAGAAGCAGGACTCCATCCCACACAGAGCCAGGCCCGGCTGCCAACCGCCCGCTGCGGCTTCGCACGAACTTTGTCCTCCCCCCCTTTATTGTTGTCGCTGTTGTTGCTGTCACATCCGCACCCCTTCCCCACCACTGCGGGATGTCAGGCCACTCCAGGTGCTCAGTAGGCCTGGCCCCCAAGACCCTGGTGCTATGGTCCTGCTAATGGCGGCAGAGCACACGGGGTCTGCATGCCAGGTTAGGGAGGGCCGGGCTGTGTCTGCCGCCTTCCTCAGGGCCAGGGCCCCGGCTCACGTAGGGAAGTGCCCAGAGAACTAGGCAGCAGAGGCCCCACTGCTCTGCAGGGCAAGGAAGCCATTGAGATGCTTCCGAAAGGCTTCCTGCGGGGCGGGGCAGCTGGGGGTGCACCACTCTGGTCCCCTCCCCTCTGTGGGACGCCTCGGAGATGCTAGAACTCTAGGGAGGGTCCCGTGCCCAGGGGCGTGGCTTGTAGATGAAGCACAAGGGGACGAGTAGAAGGGGCCTCAGTTCTCTTGAGAGTTTTTTTTTTTTCACTATAGGGCGCGTGCACTCGCCAGACAGACAGAGAGAGACATAGAGACAGAAAGCGAGAAATCACCCCCCAGCGGGGATGGTCACGCTGCAATCCCTTCTCCTCCATTCTCCTCTCGGGATCTTGGGCACGCACGCACACGCGCCCGGCGTGAGTTTTAAGCCACCGGGTCCGGGACACGAACCACGGTTGACTACATGGGAGTCCAGCGACATAGCCATTACGCTAACTGCTGGTTCCCTCACTCCTTTTTTTGGGGGGGAGGCGATTTTTGCTATAGAGCGTGTGAGCTCACCAAAGAGACAGAGAGTGAGAAATCACCCACAACCCCTTCTCCTCCATCCTCCTCTCAGGATTTCAAGCACGCATTCGCACGTATCTGGTCTGAGTTTTAAGCTGCCGGGTCCAGGACTTGAACCATTGGTTGCCTCCGTGGGAGCCCAGCGACATAACTGCTACACCATCTGCTGGTCCCTTTTTATTTAGTTTTTTTTTTTTTTTTTTTGAGAGATTTTCACTATAGGGCACGTGCGCTCACCAGACAGAGAGAGACATAGAGACAGAAAGCGAGAAATCACCCCCTGGGGGGATGGTCACGCCGCAATCCCTTCTCCTCCATTCTCCTCTTGGGATCTTGGGCACGCGCGCACATGCGCCCAGTGTGAGTTTTAAGCCACCAGGTCCAGAATGCGAACCGCGGTTGACTACATGGGAGTCCAGCGACATAGCCATTACGCCAACTGCTGGTTCCCTTATTTAGTTATTTTTAAGACTTGCCCAGTAGCAGACCTACACAGTCACTGATGGAAGTCTAGACCGGAAGTCACGGCAGAGCGGCACCAGCTGGGTGTTTGTCCCTGAGCCGCCCCGTCCAGACAACTCCACGTCGCTTTTGGTCTGACCTGCTTCTGCGTTTCTTACCCTCGATCCACCTCACGCAGCAGTCTCTAGAAATTACCCCTTTAAAGTAAGCCCTAGTGGCCCTTGGTACTGTCTTGGCTTATTTCTGGTGTCCACAGAGAATAACCAACTCTGTGAAAATAATAATTAGTGCAGCTTGTTTCTTTTTTTCAATTTTATTCATTGTCATTGCTTATTGTTTTTATTTATTTTTATTTTATTATTTTTGTTTTTTTGGAGAGGTTTTTGCTATAGGGCGCTTGCGCTCACCAGACAGACAGAGAGAGACAGAGAGACAGAAAGCGAGAAATCACCCCCCAGGGGGGATGGCCACGCCGCAATCCCTTCTCCTCCATTCTCCTCTCGGGATCTTGGGCACGCACGCACACGCGCCCGGCGTGAGTTTTAAGCCACCAGGTCCAGGACGCGAACCATGGTCGACTACGTGGGAATCCAGCGACATAGCCATTACGCTAACTGCTGGTTCCCTTGTTTTTATTTTTTTGAAGTTGACCAGAGAGAGACAGAGAGCAAGAAGGAAAGTGAGAAAGCAGGCTGCCAGGTCCAGAACTTGAACCGCAGTAGCCGTGTGGGAGTCCTGGCGCCTTAACCACCACGCCACCGGCTGGCCCTATGTTCTTTAAGAATTATTTTTATTTAATTTTATTCATCCTCATTATTTTATTTTATTTTACTGAAGTTGATCAGAGACAGAGAGAGAAGGAAAGTGAGAAAGCAAGCTGCCAGGTCTGGGACTCGAATCGCGGTCACTCGTGTGGAAGTCCAGCTGCCTTAACCACCATGCAACCTGCTGGCCCCAGTGCAGTTTATTTCTAAGCAGAATATGAGTGACCTAGCTGGAGAGGAGGCAAACATGCCTTTCTTTCGGGGTGACCAGGTACAGGGGTCTCTTTTATTTGTTTTTTTTGACAGCAAAAGACAGATTTTGGAATTCAGTGACAATTTCCACTAATCTGGCCCCAAAAGACGGGACAGGGGCTATAGGTGGGGTCTACAGTTTTTAGGATGGTGATTGGAAAAGGAAGATTTTTGTTTTGTTTAAGGAATTATTTTGCTTAATTTTTTTTTAATTTTAATGTAACCAGGAAGGGGCAGAGTGAGAGAGGGAAAGTGAGAAAACAAGCCGCCAGGTCAGGGACTCGTACCGCAGTCGACCATGTGGGAGTCCCGTGCACTTAACCACCACAACATCTGCGGGCCCCAGAAGAGGACTGCTGAGATCAGAAGGGAATGGACTCTAACAGCCAGGTGGAGGCCTAACATACATCACAGAGATACTCCACTGCTATGCGGCAGGGTGTAGGAGGGACCCGTTACCAACGGCCTGTCTACACTCGCGGGCGTGACTCCCTCCAGGCCCTCTGGACAGGATTTTGGGAAAATGGGGAAAAGCAGTCTGTCCACCCAGTGTTCTTAAGCAGAAACACTGAGCCTGGGTGAGACAAAAGGAAGAAAGTGAGAAATCGCCCCGGGGATGGCCACACCGCGACGCAATCTCTCCTCTTCTCTAGGGGTCTGGGGCACGCGTGCACTTGCGCCTAACATGAGTTTTTCTTTCTTTCTTTCCTTTTGTTTTTCTAGAGAGACTTTTGCTATAGGGCGCGTGTGCTTGCCAGAGAGAAAGCGGGAAATCACCCCCTGGGGGGATGGTCACGCAGCAACCCATTCTCCTCTTGGGATCTTGGGCACGTGTGTACATGTGCCCGGCATGAGTTTTAAGCCACCGGGTCTGGGACTGGAACCATGGCCAGCTATGTGGGAGTCCAGCACAGTAACCACTTTCTGGACCCTGTTTCATGATTTTTTGGTTTTATTTGGTACATGATTCAGTGGCTGGATTCTAAAGTACAATTTAAAAGGTTTTAGGACTGGTTTATCATTCCACGGTCAAGTAGAAATTGGAATTTATTAAGATTTATTGGGTCCCGATTCCGACGACTGGAAGTCCGAAGGTGTGGAGCCAGCACCAGGCTGGCTTCCGGTGCTGCATCACGTGGGGCAGGAGCAGAGGAGGGCAGGCTGGCAGAGAGCAAGCTCCCCACTTCCTCCGCCTGGCCCCCTGGACTCCAGCAGCCGAGGGGAGAGGGTGCCC
>NW_006159770.1:302920-304519 GCF_000334495.1 Tupaia belangeri chinensis
CGTGGCGCGGGACCAGGCTTCTAGAGCACGACCTCTGTGCCAGCCACAGCGTCCTTCCCGGCCGCGCGCCCACCGCCGTCAGAGCCCCCGCCCACCCTGGAGTCCGTTCCCTTCGGCCATCACCCCACTGACCGACCTCCCAGCTCGCCACACACCGGCGCCCTTCACGCCTGGCTTCTCGCCCTTGGCACCAAGCTTTCAGCAGCGTCCGTGCCGCAGCACGCCCCACACACGTCCCTGTGCACAAGGCCACAAGCCCCCACCGCGTGGACAGGCCACCTCGTTCCTGCCCTTCCGCGGCGTGGAAAGCTGTGTGCACGTGTTCTCAGCTCCCTTGGGCACAAACCTAGGAGCGGAATCACGGGTCACCAGGACCTCAGCCTTCCGCCTGAGAAACGCCGGGCGTTTCCAGGGAGCTGCAGCGTCACCATCCGCCAGCCGTGCAGGGGTGCGGCTTGATGGTTTGTTTTTATTTTCGTTTGCTATAGGGCATGTGCACTCACCAGAGAGAGACAAAGAGACAGAGAGACGGGGAAAGTGAGAAAGCACCCCGGGGGGGGGGGTGGCCTCCTTGCAATCCCTTCTCCAGCTCCTCTCCAGATTTTGGGCACCCACGCCTCTGGCGTGATGGTCAAGCTGCCAATCTAGGACCCAGACTACAGTCAGCCCTGTGGGATCCAGCCGGCTTCATGGCTGGCACAAGGTGTTAGTTATTTTAGAGATTTTTTGCTGCAGGGCACATGTACTCTCCAGAAAGACAGAGAGACAGAAAGTGAGAAATGGTCCCCAGGAGATGGCCACACTGCAATCCCTTCTCCTCTAGTCTCCTCTCGAGATTTGGGCACGTGCACACACGCGCCCAGCACGAGTTTCAAGTCACCAGGGACTGGGCCTTGACCGCGGGCGACCACGTGGGGGCCCAGCACCCTAACTCTGCTCCTACACCCCTGCTGCGCTGACCGACCTCCCCGCTGCGCATCAGCAACACCAGAGAACTCGCAGGTGCCTGAGGGCGGGCGTTTATTTAAGATGTGGACGTGGACGGGGACAAACGTCCACGTGCCTCACGCTGGGCCTCTGTCGGGGCGTCCTCACTTCCAGCGTCCTCCCACACGGCCCTTCCCTGCCCCCTTCCGGCTGTGGGGGGAAAGGAGGTGTGTCAGGACGGGCCTCTCCCGGCTCTGAGATGGGCCCAGCGCTCGCTCGGAGCAGGGAAGAGAGGGCAGGAGGGACGAAGCCACAGCCAAGGCCTCCTCCCGACACAGGCCGGCCGCCCCTTGTCGTGGGGGCTGTGCCGCGCCGGGTCGAGGCCAGCGTCTCTGGTCTCCCCACTAGACAGCAGGTGCCCCCCAACTGCAGCGGCCAGCTCTCCTGGCGTGCCCACGTCCTCTGAGGACAAGGTCGCTGTCTCCGTGCCCACCCGCAGTGACAGCCACAGGGCGAGGGGACCGAGACCTGAGAGGCGGAGGAGACCAAGAAGGCCCGAGCATGGGAGTGTCCCAGTGAGGGACGAGGACAGGGAAGGGACAGGGGCTGGGAAGTTTCCCCAGAGGGATGGGGCGTAGGGCAGGCGGGGCGGGGCGCAGGGGCAGGCAGGGC
>NW_006159770.1:305024-307678 GCF_000334495.1 Tupaia belangeri chinensis
GCGGTTGTAGAGCACGTTGATCTGGAGGGAGGCAGGAGCGGTGCTGGGACCAGGCCTGGGCCCCCCCCCCCCCCCCCCCCCCGCCGCTGCCCGCCGCGCCCAGGTTGGCCCAGGCGCCCCCTGGGGGACCCACCTCATACTTCTGCTGCTTCAGCTTCTCCATCAGGTCGAACTTCTCGGACTCCAGCTGGTGGATCCAGTCCGACAGCTCCTGGGCCTTCTCCCTGCGGGGTAGGACTGTGTCGGAAGGACTCTGGCCCAGAGAGGTCGAGGAAACGCTAAAGCCACACAGCAAAGCTCAGCCTTGGGAGCTGCTGGTGCTGTTTTACGAACATTGGAGGCCAGGGGGTTTCTCACGTCCAAAACGGAGATCTCACCTTCCCCAAGGGAGATGGACGTCACAGCTAAGAGCCAGGCTCAAGGGCTAGCCCTATGGCACAACGGTTACAGAGACCTGGATCTTACATGGCAAACCACGGTTCAAATCCTGGACCCAGCAGTTTGAAAAATACAGTGGGCGGGAACCAGCAGTTAGCGTAATGGCTATGTCGCTGGACTCCCACGTAGTCGACCGCGGTTCGTGTCCCGGACCCGGTGGCTTAAAACTCACGCCGGGTGCGTGTGTGTGCATGCCCAAGATCCCGAGAGGAGAATGGAGAAGGGACTGCGGCGTGACCATCCCCCCCGGGGGGTGATTTCTGGCTTTCTGTCTCTATGTCTCTGTCTGTCTGGCGAGCGCACGTGCCCTATAGTGAAAAACCTCTCAAAAAAAAAAAAATACAGTGGGCGCGTGTGCAAGCATGTTCCAAATCCTGACAGGAGGACAGGATAGAGAATGCAGAAGGGACTGGGCCCTGGCTGCACCCACAGGGGCACTCTCCCTCCCTCTCTGGGACACACACACCATGACAAGCACTCAGCTCGCATCCCATGCTCTGGGTTGTGACTATGGCCAAGTCACTTCCTTCAAAAATGTAGAAGTCAAATAGTGGAAGAGAGGCAGGCTGCCTACCTAATACTGCTCTCCCGTGTCAGAAGTGGAAAGAACTTTGTGTAGTAGGCCTACTTGAGAAGTGCCTTCTCGAGCTCCCTAGCAGGGAGAGGTGGTCAATGGAATGAAAGTAGGGCACTGGGAAGAGCTTTCAGAAAGGCTCTATGGCTCTTTTCTTGCATCTTCTTTCTGCTGCTTCGATGCTATATGTGATGGCTGGAGCTCCAGCAGTCATATTGGACCATGAAGTGAAAAAAAAAAAAAAGCTAAAACTGGTGGAGCAGAAAAATGGAGCCTGGGTCTCCCATGATTTTGCAGAGCTGACACACCAGCTGTGGATTTCTTCTGGACCTACATGTTTCTATGTGAGAGACTGAAGCCCTATGCTTTAGGCTGCTATGGTTACATCAGTTGCTAGAGACCAGACTTGCTCTTAACAGGTAAAAATGTACCGCTTTAAGCTGGTGGGGCTGAGACGACGCCCGTGCAGGGCCTGGCACAGAGCGGGTGCCCGGGGAGCACGCTGCTCCTGCTGTTCCCTGTCACCTGCACCTTTGTGTCCTCTGGCCAGCTACCGGCTTTCGAATGCCCTCCCCCAGGTGCAGCCCACTTAGAAAAGCCCCAGCCTCTCCTGCACCTCCGTGAGTCCTTTCTAACACGTGCGATGCAGGAGCTTCGGATCCTCAGAAACAAACCCAGATTACAGGATCAAGGCCCGGGGAATGAGCGCGAACTGCTTGTCATTTCCCGCGGGTCCAAACCACCACACAGGCGTGGGCACAGGTGGCCCCGAGGGTTTCCGAGAGCTGACCGCACAGTTCTTCCCAGCCCTGTGGCGTCCTCACGCACGGTGGGAGCGTTTACACGGCGGATTGGGGCAGCGGTAAGTCTAGCCCTGTCCCCTGGGAGCGGCCGCCGACCCACTTCAGCGCACACTCCTGCACCAGCCCCCCGGACACACGTTCCAGCTCTTCCAGTGGCTAGCTGTGCAACCCTGGAAGGTTACTGAACCTCTCTGTGCCTCGGCCCCTCCTCAGAGCTGAGAAATCACCCCCCAGGGGGGATGGCCACGCCGCAATCCCTTCTCCTCCACTCTCCTCTCTGGATCTTGGGCATGCACGCACACGCGCCGGGTGTGAGTTTTAAGCCACCAGTTCCCGGACTCGAACCGCGGTCGATTACATGGGAATCCAGCGACATAGCCATTACGCTAACTGCTGGTCCCGCCAGAGTTCCTAATGTAATGTAAGGTTGCAAGTCTGCTGAAGGTGGGGTCCCTTCCTGAAGTGCTAGGGACTGCAAGCGCTTTGAATGGGGATCTTTTTGGGTCTGGGATATTTGCACACACATGAGATATCTCGGAATTCCCTCTGCTCCGCCTACGTCATACTCGCGCAATCTGAAGGTAGCCCTGCGCGACCCGGCGCATGGGTCAGGTGTGGGATCTGCCGCGGGAGGCGTGTTGGCGCTCAAAACAGTCCCGACCTCCGAGCAGTTCGGAACTCTGGCGCGCTCGGCCTGCGCACTGCCCGCCCCGCCGCAGCTCCAGGGCAGTCCTCGCTGCCTCATCTCACCCCCGGGAAAGCGAGCCCAGAGAGGTCAGCCCTGCCCGAGGCCCACAGCTAGGAACAGCCGGCCCCTTCCAGCGTGAGCTGCCAACGCC
>NW_006159770.1:308650-310434 GCF_000334495.1 Tupaia belangeri chinensis
TGGGGGTGGGGTGGTGGGGGAGTCCCTTCCCGGTCCAGCTTCTGGAAGCCACCTGTGGTTTTTGCTTTTTCTGGGCCCGTGGCTCCCAGTGCCCTCTAGTGGTGGCAGAATGACAGTGACAGCCCACAGCCCCCTTACAAGGACCTCGGGAAGACATCGGGCCCACTGGGATGGCCGCCATGTGCCGCCTCACGCCCGCGAAGCCCCTTTGCTGGGAAAGGAGCCCTGGGCATGGGGGCCATCATCCGCCTGCCACCCTGCCTACTCCTCCTCTTAGAGGTGGTGTGAGGGGCCAGCAGGGGGTGTGGTGGTTGAGGCCCTGGACTCCCACATGGCCAATCACGGTTCGAGTCTCAGTTTCTCACTTTTCATCTCTGCCTGGTCCAATTTTAAAATAATAAATAAAATTAAACAAGTAATTATTTTTTAAAAAGTGATACAAGGGGCCGGCAGTGGCGTAGTGGTTGAGGTGCTGGACTCCCATATGGCCACCTATGGTCTGAGTCCCAGACCCGGCCACAGGAAAATCGCAAATCACACTGGGTGTGCACGCGTGCCCAAAATCCCAAGAGGAGAAGGGACTACAGTGTGGCCATCCTCCTGGGGGGTAATTTCTCACTTTCTCTGTGTCTCTCTGTCTCTCTCCAGCAAGTGCACGCATCCTATGGGGAAAAATTTTAAAAGATCTGAGAGCATAGAACCAGTAGTTAGTGTAATGGCTATGTCGCTGAACTCCCACGTAGTCAACTGCAGTTCGAGTCCCGGGCCTGGTGGCTTAAACTCACACGGGGCACATGTGCGTGCGTGCCCAAGATCCCGAGAGGAGAGTGGAGGAGAAGGGACTGCAGCATGGCCATCCCCCTTGGGGGGTGATTTCTCGCTTTCTATCTCTGTCTTCCTGGTGAGCACACACGCCCTATAGCAAAAACCTAAAAAAAAAAAAAAAGGTCTGAGAGCCAGCTGTGCCTGGTGGTTGAGGCAGCTGGGTCGAGTCCCAGACCCAGCCGCTTGACAGACACACGGGACATGTGTGTACGCATGCCCAAATCCGGGAGGAGAGTGGGGAGAAGGGACTGCCGCGTGGCCATTTCCCCGGGGGGTGTTTTCTCTTTCCCGCTCTCTTCCAGTGGGCAAACACACAGCAAGTTAAAAAAAAAAAAAAGTTCCAGTGGGGACCCCTCCTTCAGCCCGAGGTAGTCATTTTCCAGGCCTGAAGCAAGGGACCGCCTTGACCCCCCCCCCAGCCGGACAAGCCAGCGGTCAGTTCCATGGTGCGGACAGGTGAGCAGTCAGAACCATTCCAGGACCGTGCAGCAGGCGGAGAGAGGCACGTAGGGCGGCTGTGCCCCCCTGGGAACCAAGGAGCCCAGCCAGGACTACAGCCAGGACAGTCGCAGGCAAACCGGAGCTGGCCACCCGTATCCACAGGAAGGTGGGCCGAGGGTTGGGGAGAGAAAAGCCCGATGTGTGCAGCAGTGTTCGAGCCCCTTGGTCCCGCTATGCCTGATGCAAGCGGCCCCTGGACTCGTTCTAAGA
The DNA here is from genome assembly GCF_000334495.1 of Tupaia belangeri chinensis. NCBI lineage: Eukaryota > Metazoa > Chordata > Mammalia > Scandentia > Tupaiidae > Tupaia > Tupaia belangeri. Next base: position 310,187 of record NW_006159770.1, read on the forward strand.
GTCAATACAATTCTCTTTGTGTTGAATCTAGTTCGGGTTGGGATTTCCGTCCCTCCCATAGAAAGATCCTTGAATACGGGGGCCTTCGCGCGGCCGGAGAGGACGAGAAATGGGAAGTGGGGCGTGGAGGTCGGGCTAAGACGAGCCCGGCCCGGCCGGGGCGCGGGGGGACTCACCGCCAGCTTCGCCTGCCGCTCGCGCTCCTTCTCGGTTCGGAAGCGTTGCTGCTCCGCCCTCTCGGCCCCGCG
>NW_006159770.1:311049-314548 GCF_000334495.1 Tupaia belangeri chinensis
CCCCCCCCCCCCCCCCTCCTGCCGCTCGCGCTCCTTCTCGGTTCGGAAGCGTTGCTGCTCCGCCCTCTCGGCCCGGCGCCGCTCCTGGGGAGGGAGAAGACGGAATGCCCGCCTCGCCGCGCAGAGCAGGGCTGCGCCCCGGGCTCACACTGCGGAACCCGCTCTCCTAACCGCGACGGCGGGCGGGCGGGCGCAGGCGCGCCCCACTCACGATGCGCTCTTTCAGCGCGATGAGCTCCTCCTCCTCCTTCTTCCGCTGCTCGAAGTGCACGTCGATGAGCGTCTGCAGCTCCAGAAGGTCCTTCTCCATGCGCTTCCGGTGGATGTCCTACGGGACGGGCGGGGAGGCCGCTGCGGACCGTGCCGGGGTCTCGGGCCGCACCGGGAGCCCCTCCCCGAGGCGTGGGCCCGCCGTGACCGACAGTTCCCAGCAGGGGGCAGCAAAGCACCGTGCGCCCTCACGGGGCCGCTTACATCGAAGTCCACGCGCTCCCCTTCCGGGATCTTCGGAGGGATCAGAGGCGGCACCACCGGGCGGCTGGGGTGGTAGAGGTGTGAGGACCGTGAGCAGCGCGGCCCCTGGCCGGACCCCGCTGCCCACAGGCTAGCCCCTAGCCGCCCCGCGTGGCGTCGGCGCCCCGTCCAAATGGAGACCGGCTTCCGAGAAGACTGGTGCGGTCCGAGGACTCGTACACGCGGCGGCAGCACGTGCAGGTCTCCGAAGCCAGCCACTGACTGGCTTGATGAGCACACTCAGAGTGTGCCGTCGCGCGCTCAGAAAGTCGTGTTACTGCTCCGCTGCGCTTTATTTAACTTGCCGTAGGGCGCCGGCGCTCAGCACAGGCAGAGAGGGGCCTGAGAAAGAATCCCCCGGGGCTGGCCACCCAGCTGTCCCTCTGCCATTCTGCTGCTGGGATTCCCGAGCCCACCCGCACGCAGCCCGGTGTGTATTTCCTTTTGTTTTAAATTTGCTACGGTGGGGGGCAGTGGCCGGTGGTGTGGCAGTTAAAGGCACTGGACTCCCACAGGACTGACCACAGTTCCAGTCCAGACCTGACGGCTTGCTTTCTCACTTTCCCTCTCTCTGTCTAGGTCTCTCTTTGGCCAAATTAAAAATAATTATAAACAAACTTAGTAAAAATAATTATTTTAAAATAAATGTTAATAATTTGCTATAGGGGTCATAAGCTTGCTGGGGGGAGACCATGAGAAAGCATCCCCCAGCAGGGGTGAATGGTCACGCTGCAACCCTGTGTGCTTTTCAAGACACCTGGTCCGGGACTCGATCTACACAGTCAGCCGTGTGGGATCCTGCCACCTCAAGCACCACACCACCGGCTGGCCCTGGTATACCTTTTACCTTCTTTATTTTAAGGTCCCTGCCATGGGACAGGTATGCTTGCCAGAGAGACTGAAAATGAGAAGTCACTCCCCAGAGGGCTGGCCACACCCCAATCCCTTCTCCACTCTCCTCTTGGGGTTTTAGGCGCCTGCATGCGCCTGACATGATTGGCCGCTGCCAGGCCCATGAACCTTAGCTGACCCCGAGGGGCTCCAACCCTTCCCATGGCCCAGCGGCTGGCCCCCTGCTGTGCCTGTGGCGCAGTCCTGTCTCCTGCCACTGGGTGCCCCACTTCCTCGGAATCCCCTCCCCTTGCAGCCTGGGACAATGCCTCGTCCTGGTGCCCTCCTGCCTTTCTGGCTGTCCCATCTCTGACTTGTCCCCTGTGAGCCCTACAGAGTTCTCCTGTGTCCTTCCCTCCTTACAGGACACTCGTGCCCAGGCCACGTGCTGGCGCAACTCTGTGATCCTGAGCCAGGCAGCCAGGCTCTCCCGGGCCCAGGCTTTCCAGGCCTCTGCTCAGGCCTCCCTAAGACTCCAGGGAACCTTCTGCCGCCACATTCTCACCCTGTCTCTGCTGTGCTCGGGCCAGTCCCTGGACTCCCCACTGTCCAGGACTGGCATTCAGAGTCAGGTCCCTCCGCCCAGCGCCCGCTCTCGCTCAGACACGCACACTTGTGGCTGTTGCCTTGTGTGTGCTTCCACACCCCCGGCGTCTGTGCTGCACCCTCTGCCACCAGGCCCCAGCCCTGGCGTACTCTGCCCCGGCCAGGCCACGCCTCCCCCCTGCCTCACCCCCACCCCCCAGCTGACACCTGCCTCTCTGCCTCCTCTGCTCCAGACCCTCCCATGGCTCCTGGTGCCCTGGCCTCCACGGCCCTACCTGATCTTGCGTCCCACACTGGCCAGTGACATTCTTACCGCTGCCTTGCGGATTCCCACCTCCAACTCTGATGGCTGTCCTCTTGCACCCCTGCCCCAGCCGCCATGTCACCTCCTCCAGGCCTCCTCGCCCCAGTGAGCTCTCACAGTCCTGCCTTGCCGGAGTGACCCGTGTGTGCATGTGCATGCGTGTGCGTGCACCTGCCCTCTGGGCCGATCTGTACACAGCCGCTGGACTCGGCACACACCTCACGGCTTTCTCGCCTCCGATGTCCCTTCCAGTTCCTTCGGCTAGCAAACCCCTGGTATCTCTGGACTAAGCATCACCATGCCAGGAGGCCTTCCTCGATTGCTCCCTCCCGCATGCTCATTGTCTGGGTCTGCCTCAGTACAGCTCGGGGCCCAACCAGTCCCAGATCCCAGGACCATCGGGAAGGGCCGACTGTGCTCCTCTGCTACCCGCCTCGCCACCTCTCCGCCTCTCCCCTCCGTCTCCGGAGTCCCAAGGACCTCACCTGGGTTTGGGGCGCTCCTCCTCTGTTGGTGATGGGGGACATAAAAAGATAATTAGCAAGAGTTGGCAGTAGGCCTGACCAGCCCGGGGAGAGCCCCCCACCCCAGCCTGGCCCCAGGAGCCAGGGCAGGCCCGTCCAGTTCCAAGGGAGGGGCATCTGGAGAAGGGCGGAAGGCTGTGGGTGGCGTAGGAGGAAGCCGTCACACGCGTCAGATATACATTCAGAGCTGTGTGGGGCCCCTGCACCCCGGGAGGCGAAGCCCCGGCCCCCCTCCTGCTCTGTACCGAGTCTGCTCGCCCCATTACCACCTTGCAGTGCAGGGCCCTGTCTTCCTTCAGTGACCCAGGGGCTCTGTCCCAGCCCCTCCCCCGGGGACAGACGCCAGGTCTCAGCCCTCTGAGCCCCTCGCCACCCTGCACCCCAGGCCCCAACCTTTGAATGTATATGGGGAAGGAAGAGCAGACGGGGCGGGGCGAGGCTGAGGGGACAGGGCGGCCTCCGCAACATCCAACCCTTCTCTCCACTTTCCCCTCCGGGAAAGAAGGCTTGGTGTCGGTCCCTTTAAGAAGAAGGGAAAGGGTGTGGCGATTTCCCTTCGCGGCCCCGACGGCGCGGGCTTAAAGGACCGGGCCTAGGGGTGTGGCGTGCAGGGGGTCCTCCAGGCGGTCGGGCCCCGAAGTCGGTCTCGGGAAGCGAAGCAGCCGCGGTTACCTCGCTCTGCCGCCGGCTCCGGCTCCTCGGGGGCTGGGGGTGCGGGAGG
>NW_006159770.1:314671-323884 GCF_000334495.1 Tupaia belangeri chinensis
CCGCCGCCCGCCGCCCGCCGCCCACTCACCTTCCGCCTGCTCCCTGGGCACCACGTGGAGAGAAGGCGCGGTTAGCGCTGCTGGGGGGCGCCCCACTCCGCCCGCCTCCCCAGTCACTCACTCATACTCCTGCTCCTCGGCGTCCGACATCCCGGGGCGACCTAAGGACGAGAGGCCGACTGGGCGGGGGCCGGGGCGGGACCGCGGGGCTGAGGGAGGGGCCCGCGGGGCTGAGGTCAGCAGGGCTGGCGGGGTCCTGGAACCGAGGGAGGGGCGCCAGAGGCCTGGGCTCAGGTCGGGGGCAGAGGGGCTGGGGCCCAGAGCTGGCACAGCCCTGAGGCTGCAGGCCCCGCCCCCACAGCTGTCCCCTTTGTCCTAAAACAGGTCCATGGGAACCCGACCCGAGGTGGGATTAGGAGGAGGCATTCCAGAAGGGACAGCAGCCTGAAGACAATAGCTGCCCCACCCCCAGTGGCTATTTTGGGGGGATGTCATTGCCTGTGACACAGAGGACATTTCCTAAGAAGGGATTTGAGGGGGTGCTCCTGGAGGGGTTTGTCACCCCCATGCCTCGCGTCCCATGTGGCTGGTTCTCCCCACCATCTCTTCACCTTCAGCCGCACCCATGGGGCCATGTCTAGTAGGCCTCACCCTGGCCCTGAACACTCAGCGGTGCTGCACCCGACAGAGGCAGACGGTTAAGAGACCCCCAGTGCCCGGCGGTCCTCCAGGGCCTTGGTCTCAGCCCCAGTGCCCAAGCCCGGCATCCCAGACTGGCAGATTCTCAACCCCAATTTTTTTCTTTTTTTTTTTTTTTGAGAGGTTTTTGCTATAGGGCGTGTGCACTCGCCAGACAGAGACAGAGACAGAAAGCGAGAAATCACCCCCCAGGGAGGATGGCCACGCCACAATCTCTTCTCCTCTTTTCTCCTCTCGGGATCTTGGGCATGCACGTACATGTGCCCGGAGTGAGTTTAAGCCACCGGGTCCGGGACTCGAACTGCGGTCGACTACATGGGAGTCCAGCCACATAGCCATTACGCTAATTGCTGGTTCCCGACCCGATTCTTGATAGTCCAGTGTGAGCTCAGACATCCTAAGAAGCTGGTCCCCACCCAGGTCTTAAGACCACCTAGATCCCAAAGCCTCAGGGTTGAGCCCAGAACCTTGCGTCAGATGCAGACTCCAACCAGAAGGGGTTGGCGCCCCAATCCCGGAAACCCCAGACTCCCTGGCCCCTCTCAGCTGTGATGCCCTCAGGGTCCTACCCCAGTCCTGGGAGCTGGAGTAGCCAGCCTCCAGGCCCAGACAGTTGGATTTCTGACACCTCAGCCCGGCATCACCATGTCCACAGCCATGTACCCCAGTCCTTCCCCTGCCTTCCAGGCCCCCAAAAGCGTGAGTCTCCCAGATCCTCAAACCTCTAGGTCACACTCCTGCTAGTTACACACCCCTCCCCAGACCTCTGTCTCCCCAACTCTCCAGCCCTGCCCCCTCCCCAAGGACAGCCCACTGGACCCTGTTACCTAAGGTTGGGCCGGCAGCTGCTGGAAGTGGGGGCTGAGCGTGCTGGGGAGCCAGAGAACAGGGGGTTTATATGTGAGGCTCAGCCCCGCCCCTGGGGGGGGAGAATTCCTGTGCCCTACCCCAGGCCCAGCTCAGACTGCCCTGCCTGCCCTGGCTCTGGCTCAGATTCCAGGCACCCTCTGGCTGCTCCACAGCCCCCGCCCTCAGCCACAGGGCGCCCTGGAGCATCACCCCCCCCCCAGTGCTCCTGCTACCTCCTCTGGAGCACACAGCCCCATGGTCTGAAAGCCCTGTGCAGCACACAGTAGGTCCTGGACGACACTTCCGTCTGCAGGCCTGTCCCCCTTCCTGGGTCTCTCAGCCTCTATTTCTCCACGTGTCTGTGTCTCTAAGTCTCTGTGGCTCTCACATCTGTGCATCTCTGTGTGTGTCTGTCTCTGTCCATCTCCCCCTTCCCCCCTCCCCCACTCCTTTGTCTGCCACCAGGATTCCACCCTGATGACAACAGGCCTAAAGTTGGGAAGCAGGTGTGTGGGGGAGGGAGAGGGCGGTCACTCAGGCCTGCAGCCCTGGCCCTCGCTATCCCCACCTCCATCTGGTGCTGGTCTTTTTTGGTATCCCCTACCCCCTTCCAGCCCAACCATGACCTTGAACTCCAGGGAGCAGCCTGGATAGCAGCTTGCCACCCCCCGCAGACCTCGCTCCTTGCCTCTCCTGGCCTCCGTCTTTCCGTTTGGATACTTCTCTTGGCTCTCTCGAGTCTGTCTCGAGCTCTCTCTGCATCTCTGTGTCCGGGCCCCTTAGTGTCTCTGCATGTCTGCCCTCGGTGTCGGCCAGCGCTGTGGGCTGTCTGCTGTGAGCCCGTTTCTGTGTCTCTGGTCCAGGTCTCTGTGTCCTGTCCATGTCTCTATTCTGAGCTCTTTCAGGGTGCCTCTGTGTCTCTGGAGCTGTGCTTCGGCCTTTTGTAGGGTTGCTGTGTCGTCTCTGTTCCGTCCTGTCTCTGCGCCCCATCCATGTGCCCTTTCCCGCTCTCTGGGTCTCTGGCTTCCCCCCATTTCGGTGTCTCTGTGCATCTTTCTCTTTGGACCCTGCCCTGGGCATGTCCGTGCACCCATGTGGCCCCTGCCCTGCTGTGCGGCTCGCAGGCTCCCTGAGCCGGTTCTGCTTCCCCCCGGCGTCGCAGGCGGGTACTAGACTCCAGGCACTCAGCTCCGGGTCCCCCCGGCGTCGCAGGCAGGTACTAGACTCCAGGCACTCAGGTTACGCTTTATTCACCCCGGCCATGCTCGCCCCGCCCGCCAGGCGGCTCAGCCCTCAAACTTCTTCTTGCGGCCCTCCATGCCACTCAGCGCGTCGATGTTCTTGCGCCAATCTCCCACCTCTCGGATCTCCTGGGGGCGGCATCCGAGTCAGGGCCCCCGGCCTCCCACCGCCCGCCCCGCTGCGCCGCCCGCCTGCTGCCCACTGACTGCCAACGCTGCCAGCGGGCGGTTCTAGGTCGTCTCTAGTGCCCCATTGCCGGCCGGTTCCCCCCATGCCCCATGCACTTCCGTGTCCCTCAGGCACTTCCCGCCGCTCCATGCACTTCCTGTCTCCTTTCAGCTCTCCCTATTATCCCAGCCTTCCAGCCCATGTCCCCTCAGGCCCTTCTCTCAGGGACTTCCTGCAGCCCCGCGCACTCACTTCCTGTCTGCTCCTACTTCCGCCCCTCTTGCATTTACTGTGTCTGTGCTGGCCTTCCCACGGAGGGCTCCTTACTGGCTGCTGCTCTGGCTAGCTCCAAGCTGGCCTCAGGCTAGGCTCCCCCGCCCAGCACCCCTTTCCTGGCCCCGCCCACACTCACCTTCTCAGTGTCCTCCTTCTTCACCTGCTTGAGGTGGGCCCGCAGGTCCAAGGACTCCTTAGCGCGGGTCCCCAGCAGCGCCTGCATCATGGCGTCGGCAGAGATCCTCACCCTCCGCAGGGTGGGCCGTTTAAACTTGCCCCGGAGGTCGAAGATCTTCTGGGTCAGATCGGCGATCTGGGGGTGGCCATATGGGGAGCTGGGTGCCCTTCCCTCTGCGTCCCTCTCACTGCACTGCTCTGCCATGCTCTCCTCCTGCCCCATCCTGCCTCCCAGCACTTCAGGCTCTTCCCAGCTCGGGCTTCCAGTCCAACCATCCAATCCTGGGACTCGGAGGCCTCCCTGACACACCTCAGCCTCATCTTCCAAAACACAGCACGGCCCAGTTCAGCCACGTGCAAGTCACAGTTCCCTGAGCCCCAAACCGTCTGCACACACACGTGCTCTGCTTCCCCGCTATACCCTTCTGGCCTTGGTGTCAGGGGTGTGCTGCCAACAGCATTTTGTAGGGTCACGCTGAGATCAGCACTTCCCAGCCTGCAGGCTCCCACGGCCCGTGTCCCACCTCTGTGATGTTCTTGGTGACTTTGGCCTCCACGTCGTATCTCTCTTCATCCACCTTATCCACGCGGGCGTGGAGCTGTCGGCACAAGTCCTGGTGGAGAATGTGGGCTGGGCTGTAGGGGAGGCTGGAGCACCTGGCTCCTGGCTCTGAGAGAGGAGGGACTGGGGGCTGGGACGTCTGGTCCTGGAGGAGGATCTAACAGGACAAGGGCTGGAGGGACAACCTTTGGGTCTCGGACTGTAGGCAGCTTCAGGCCACATGTCTGAACTCCTGAAAGTAAGGCTTGCCATGTTGGACCCCTGGGTTCTGAGCAGGAGGTGGGGTGGAGGGGCTAATAGTGACTACTTCTGAGGCCCAGGGGATGCAAAATGAGAGAAGCCTCAGGTCCAGGCTGGCTGGGCAGGGAGCTCGCACCTGCAGCTCCGCGAAGCCCAGCCCACCCAGCTCCAGAGGCTGGCAACGCGTGCTCAGAGCGCGCCCCTTCTCTCCGCGCCGCTCCTCCGCCTCCCGCTCCAGCTCCTGCTTCGCAATCTGCAGCATCAGAGTCTGCGGAAGGCGGGAGGGGGCCGCAGCCCACCCAGGACAACGGGATAAAGACCCCCGCGGAAACCGCCTCCACCTCGCCTACTCTAACCCAGGCCTCCTCTGTATTCAGAGATCACCCTTCGAGGGAGAGCTCTAGCATCCCAAAGCCCTGTCCCGCCCCCAGCGAGGCGCTCCACGTAAGCCACGCCCCCAACGACTAAGCCCCGCCCACCCGACGGCAGGCCCATCCAAGCGTTCAAGCTCCGCCCCTGTTTCCTCTGCCTGCTCCTCTCACCTTCAGCTGCAGTTTCCTCGAGGCGGAGATCTTGGACTTTTTCTGCCACGGTGAGATGGGGCAGGAAGGTTCAAGGAGAAGGATTCGAAGGTACATGATGGAGGGGCTGCAAGATGCTTCCTTCCCCTCGATTAGTGGGTCGGGATTTGGGCCCGCGTCCAGTTCGAACGCAGGCGGGAAGCCACGCCCCTCACACCCATGCACCAATCTGTGGCTTTGACTCTGATTAGGTACCGCCCACCCACTTCAAAGCCGGCCCACGGGCAGCGGGGCTCCGCCCAAAGACCGCTCTCCCGAAGCCCGGCCTCCGCCAAACCCCGCCCTCCAAGCGCCGGTCCGCCCGGGCTCGGTCCACGACCCAGGCCCCGCCCCCATCTGAGGTCCTGGCTGGTCCCGGTGGGCGGGCCCCGAATCGCGCCCCGCAAAGCCCCGCCCACCTTTGCGTGCGGCTCGGTGGCGTAAGCGCGGTAGTTGGCCGAGGAGCGGCGTCGGACCGGCGCCGGCGCCGGGCGTGGGTCTCCCGCCTGGGGTTGGGGAAGCGGGGCCCCATCACTACCGAGACCCCACGCAGCCATTCCCCATCCGCTCTCCTAGGGCTGCAGCCTCCCGCCCCAGGCCCTTCCCTGCAGTGCCCGCCTGGGGCTGGGTGAACCGGCCCGATCAGGACCGAGACCGCACGCGGTCCTTCCCCTTTCGCTCTCCCCGGCTGCAGCCTCCGACCCAGGGCCCTCTCTTTAGTGCCAGGAGGTCCCAGCCCACGCTGTAGCGTTCTCACAGCATCGCTGACCCTGGTGGGAGAGAAACGGGCGGGGAGTAACGGTGGTCAGAGTCCTGACGGTCTCCTAAGAGATCCTAGGGGCCCATCTGACCAAGAGGTCGCATCGCAGGCTACTCCTTGCTCGGGTCCCAGGAGTGGCTCCCAGACTCACCCCCTGTCCCTGTCCAGGGATCTCACCCCCGCCCCCGCCTCCCAACTCCATTCCCAGGGGTCCAACCTCGCAGTTCCCAGGAACCGAGATCGCCCCACACCCTAGCGCCCTGGGGCCTCCGGGGTCCTGGTTCAAGCTTCACTCACTCATCTGCCATGCAGAGACTCAGATCGGGGGTCCAGAGACAGAGAGGGGGCAGGGGGCTCTCAGTGGCAAGGGGTGTCCGCGGTGACCTTGGAGGTCTGCAGTCTCCTCAGGGCTGCTCAGGCGCCAGTGAGGACAGAGATAGGACACTGAGCAAGGACAGAGACTAAATATACTGGGGCCCCCTCCTCCCCGGCCAGGGTGCGAGATAACAGGGCGCGTGCCCAGCAGGCCTGAGCGCCAGGCCCTCCTCCCTCTGAACAGAGTCCCAGCCCTCCCCTTGCCTGCCCAGGAGCCCCAGCCCCCAGCCCTCCTCTCTCCCACCCCCGGTGTCAGGCCCCCAGCCCTCCTCCCTTGGACCTGCCCAGGCTCACCGCAGTCTGGGTGAGGTCAGTGTGGGGCCCCAGAGCCCCAGCCAGGCAGTTAGGTCCAGAGAGCAGGGCAGGTGTCCTGGTCACAGCAAGGAGTTAAGGCCCGCAGGCTGGATCAGCAAGGTTTACTGAGGTGGTGTCCCACCAGCAGGGCAGGGCAGGGCAGGGCGGCCTGTGCCAAGGGGGCAAGCCGGCCTCCTCCCTTTTGGGGTTCTCTTTATCGGGTTTTAGACCCTTCGTCCACCTAGACTAGGTCCCCTTGGACTGCCTCTGGCGGGTTCCTTTTTCTTTGGGCTTGTTCACCTTGCTGTAGGGAGTCAGTTTAAGTCAAAGATGGTCCTTTGTTATTGTTTTAGAGAGGTTTTGCTACAGGGCACATGTTCCTGCCAGAGAGGCAGAGAGAGACAGAAAACAAGAAATCACCCCCCAGGGGATGGCCACGCCGCAATCCCTTCTCCATTCTCCTCTCAGGATCCTGGGCACGCATGCACACGTGCCCAGTGTGAGTTTAAGTCACTGGGTCCGGGACCCGAACTGCCGTCGACTACATGGGATTCCAGCAATGTAGCCATTACGCCACCTGCTGGTCCCTTTGTTGTTGTTTTTAAGATTTATTTCATTGCATTTGTTATTCTTTTAATTATTTTATTTAACTTTTGTTTATTTTACTTATTTTAATTTGAGCAGAGAGGAAGAGGGAGAAAGAAAGTAAGTTAGAAAGCAAGCCACCAGGTCCAGGACTTGAACTGCGGTTGGCCGTGTGGGAGTCCAGCACCCTTCACCATGTCACCTGCCAGCCCCTTGTTGTTATTCTTTAATTTTTTAAATTTGACCAGAGAGGGACAGAGAGAGCAAGGGAAAGCAAGAAGCCACCAGGCCCGGGACCTGAACTGCACTCTCCCATGTGGCAGTCCAGTGCCCTAACCACCACAGCACCTGCCCCCCACACAGCCCTCCTGAAGTGTCTCTGTTCTCCCGCTTCTCCCTCCCACTATCTGCCTCACAAGGTCATCACCCCTGCAGCTCCTCGCAGAGTCCTTCGGACCCACCCCAGTAGACTTGGACCCAGAGATCTGGCCTTCTCTCCACCACTCGGGCCTCCCTGCTCCTACCCCTGGAGGCAGATGGCCGACAGTTAAGACACTGGGACACAGAATAGGGCTGGAATCTTTACTCGGGTGCTCGCGGCCTCCCACCCGTCAGGAGGGGCCAGGGTCTGAGGCAGAGGCTGAGACTCAGGTCAGACCTCCAGGCCTGGTTCCTTGAGTCCCAGGAGCAGAAGGCAGACTCCCAGAGGCATTCAGGACTGGGAGGCAGAAAGGATCCGAACCTCCAGCCTCACCTCCCGTGCAGCCTGCAGAGCCAACTGCAGAACTCCACGGGGAGTCTTGGGTTAATTCCAGGACCTGGCTGTGGAGGTCAGAGCTGCGGGCCATGGCGTCCAGGGTCGGGTCAGACTCTGGTTTCCGGGGTCTGACCAGAGACCAGCTCGGATGGAGCCACAACCTCGAAGCCTGAATCCCGAGTCTCTGAGACCGAGGCAGCGCCTGGCCGCTGCTGGGCCGGGTCCTCCAAGGGCGGGCTCGTCCTTGCCAGGAGCAGGGCCCCGGATTCCACCGCCAGGCGGGAGGCGTCCCGGTCCTGGGCAGAGTCCCCCGCCTTGTAGAAACGCGCGAAGGTCTCTGAGGGCCTGGCCGCCGCCTGCGGGGCGAAGCCAGCGCCCCGCGCCAGCTCCCCCACCCGGGCAGAGAATGCCCGCAGCTGCTCCGGCCGCAGGTCCACCAAGTACCTAGCCCGGGAGCAGGGTGTTAGGGACGCCTGCGGCCCCCGCGCCCACACCCACCCCCAGCACCCCGCTGGCTCACTGGGCTAACTCCACCGTCAGGGTCCCTCCGGGGGCCACGCAGGCCGCGAGCTCAGGGCCGAGGAGATGGACCATCCTGCAGGGGGGAAGCAGGCTGACTCCCACGGTCCGCAGACGGAGCATGCGGGGACGTGGGCTCCCAGCGAGGAGCTGGAGACCAGGCCTCCGCCTGGGGGAGGGGGTGCTGTGGCCTGGGCTCCCGGCTCAGAGGGCAGAGGACTGGGGACCCAGGTCTGGAAGAGGTGGGGCCGGGCCCTGAACCCCTTTGAGGGTGGAGGGGCTGGGGTCTGGACCCCGGGGCTACCAGAGGAGGCGCTGGGGGCCCGGGCCCGGGTCTGCGGGAGGAGGGGCTAGGGGCTTGGATCTGGAGGAGGTGGAGCTGGGGCCTGAGCCCCAGGTCTGAGGGTGGAGGGCCTGGGGCCTGGACCCAGGGGCTGCGGGAGGAGGGGCTGGGTGCCTGGGCAGCCCAGGTCTAAGGGGGGCCCTGGGCCCTAGACTCCGGGGCTGGGGGTGGGGCCTGGGCTCCTGGGTCTGGGGGAGCAGGTGTTCTCTCACCCGCAGGCCACGTAGAGAAGCTGGAAGCGGCCCTGGTAGCAGCTCTTGTGGTGCAGAGTCCCAGCGGAATCCAGGGACAGGAAGTGGACAGTGAAGGATCCCCGGGTAGGGGCTGCTGGAGAAAGGCCAAAGGGTCACCCCTGGACGGTGGAGCCATGAGGGACAGGAGCCCCGACAGCGCCGGCAGGGCTGGGCAGCGTGCAGTAGGGGCCTGGAAAATTCTGGGAAGTTCGGCCCAGCAGACAGACTGACTTCACGGATGAGGCTCCTGAGACTCAAGGCGAGAACCGAGTGCACGGCCAAGGGGACAGCCCAGAGAGTGGACAGACGGCGGGAAGGTCGCGCTAGGTCTCAGACCGCAGCACAGCCAGAATCGGGCAGGGCTGTAGTGTGGAGCGAGGACCAGCACGTTTTCCGCCAGCCTAGGCCTCTGCAGGTAGGATTAGAATTCTGGTGCAGGGCGCTGAATTCTAATTCAGGTGGTGTGGTGGCAGAGGCCCGGACTCCCACAGGGCCGGCTGCAGATGGAGTTCTGGGCTTACCCTCTCTCTCTCTCCTTCCTCCCTCTGGTGAGTCCACGTGCCCTATAGCAAAT
>NW_006159770.1:324393-333474 GCF_000334495.1 Tupaia belangeri chinensis
CACGTCCCCTGTAGCAAATTTAAAAACAATGATGATAAATAAATAAATAATTCTAAAGAAAGATTCTGCTGGAATTCAGAGTCTTAAGGACAGGTCAGGAAAGGGGAAACAGAGTAGGTGAGGTCACTTGCTCAGGCAAACCATATAACTGTGTCAGTCCAAGCCGGGGCCTGAAATGCCTGGAGCCAGAAGTCGGGGCTCCCCTGAGGTCGGAGCTCACCTGAAGTCTGGGCCTCTCCTGAAGTCCGGGTGTCCCCTGAAGTCGCGGGCCCCAGGGCGTCATCCCCGCGCTGGACCCTCCGTTCTCCCTGGGCGGCTCTCGGGCGCCCCCAGGCGGCCACTTCGCGGAACAGCTCTGTCACGTTGTGCTGCGTGATGTCTCCCGCGGTCTGCGGGAGGGGGGGGCGTGGCCGGACAACGCGGTAAGCCCGCGGAGGCGGGGCCAGAGCGGCGGGGCGGGGCGAGAGTTTGCGTCCAAGGCTTCAAGTCCCGAGCCGCCTCACTCCCCGGGCTGGATTTCGGTCTCAGAGCAGGAGCCGGGCCTAGGTCGCGGAGGAGGGGCCCGAGCTTTGGGGGCGGGGCCTCGCAGCCCGCCGGCCGCACACCTTGACCGGCTGGGTGTTGCTGGTCCGCAGGAGGCTCTTGTCGTCCGCTTCGATGCCGAAGGCCACGAAGGGTCCCGTGGCGATGTCTCCCCAGTAGCCCCGTGCTGCCACGCGCTCCCCGCGCTGGGGAGGCGGGGAGAGAGGAGGCGCTGAGGTCCGTGCTGGGACTCCTTGCTGGGTCCCGGAAAGGAGCGGGGAGGGGGACGCAGAGGGGACACGCACGTGGCTGAGAAGGCGACCCGATGCCAGCGTCCGGTTGGGCACATGGTAGGCGCTGGAGTCTCTGAGTTCAAAGGCGACGCCTGTGTCCCTCCAGCGTCGGAACTCGCGGGTGTGGATGACTTGAGCCTGGGGTCCGGGAGGGAAGGGGAGGCCTCGCGAACCTGCAGCCGGGCGCCGCCCCCGGACCCGCCCCGCCGGCCCGGCTCCCCCCCGCCGCACCCCGCGGTCGTGCAGCTTCATGCGCAGGTCCCAGTCGCTGACACCTCTCCGGGCGTCGTAGCGGGAGCCCAGGTAGTGGCGCAGCCGCGAGTCCCAGAGGCGACTCATAGGGAAGACCTCGGGCCCCTTCTCGCCGCCGGCCCAGAAGCGGAACACCGCCTCCAGGGCGTCCCGCTCGCGGAACTGCGGGTGCGCGGGGAGAGGAGGAAGGGCTTGCAGGGAGGGCTGCTTCTCGCTGGGCTCCCAGGGCTGGGAACCGTCTCCCGTTTCCTGGACGAGTAAACAGCTGAGAGCGGCCGCCCCCTGCCCTAAGCCGAGTCCCACCGTGGGATTCAGACGCCCGAGCCCCGCGCCCGCCGCATCAGCTCGAATTCTCCTGGACTGCGCGTTCCGTTCTTCCCGGGCCTCCCAGACCCCGAGCGGTGACCCGACCAGGGGGGCTGGGCTGCGGCACCTTGAGGGCGCCCAGGCTGAGCCAGGGCAGCTGCTCCGCCAGGCGGTCGGGCTCCGGGACCAGGTGTGCCAGGCGGTCGGCCTGGGCACGCACGAAGGCGGCCGCCGGGGCGCGGAGCAGCGCGTTCCCCCACACCTCCAGGAAGGTCTCGGTCCTCTCTAGGGGAAGGAGAGAGAATGGGGGGCAGAGGAGTGAGCCCGGAATCAGACCCTTAATGTCTTGTCATTATTGGAGAGTCATATAACGTGCAAACTCCTCACCTGTCCCAGTAAATACCGCACCGTGAATGGCAGGCCCTAGCCTAGGGCTCCTCACTTACTCCTGCCCCAGCCCTCACGGAACCCAATCCTGAATTTACTGTCTAAAGTTCTCTTGTCCTTGAAAAAGGGAAAGGTGTGGGCCAGCAGGTGGCATGGCGGTCAAGGTACTGGACTCCAGTTAGTGGACCATGGTTCCAGTCTGGGACCCAAAGGTCATGCATGTCCAGAACCCTGGGAGGAGAGTGGAGGAGGGACTGTGGTGTGGCCATTCCTCCTGGGGGATGGTTTCTCACTGTTTTTGTCTCCTGGTGGGTACATACACCCTATAGCAAAAAAACTCTCTTAAAAAAGGGGGGGGGGGCACCAGCAGATGGACACATCACTGGACTCCCACATGCCTGACCAGGGTTTGAGTCTTAGACTCGGCCTCTTGAAACTCACGCTGGGTGCATATGCATGCATGCCCAAAATCCTGAGAGAAGGGATTGTGGCATGGCCATCTCTCTGGGGAGTGATTTCTCGCTTTCTGTTTGTCTCTGGCGAGCACAGGTGTCCTATAGCAAAAATCTCAACAGAAAAAGGAAAAGGTGACCCATAACTTCAGATGGAGATGAGGTGTGTGTGTTCAGATGTTACACTGTTGTGCTGGCCAGTCCTGGGTGTGCTGGAAGGCTATGTGTGTCAAATAAAAAAATTTTTTTTAAGTTACACAGTTGCACTGTTTCATTTTATTTCTCTAAGAATCTTGCCAGTGGGGATTACACACCTTCAGCTGTATGTGATACACACCCAAGCACACACATAGGCATCTGTTATACCTATATATTGTATAAGCTGTTTTGCTTTAGTTCTTTAAGAACAGGGAACCAGCAGTTAGTGTAATGGCTATGTCGTTGGATTCCCACGTAGTCGACCGCGGTTTGCATCCCACACCCGGTGGCTTAGAACTCACGCTGGGTGCGTGTGCGTGCGTGCCCAAGATCCCGAGAGGAGAATGGAGGAGAAGGGATTGCGGCGTGACCATCCCCCCTGGGGGGTGATTTCTTGCTTTCTGTCTCTATGTCTCTCTCTGTCTGGCGAGCACATGCACCGTATAGCAAAAAACCTCTCAAAAATAAATAAATAAATACATAAATAAAAAGAACCATGGGAGCCAGCAGGTGGCCTGATGGTTAAGATGCTGGATTCCTATGTGGTTGGCTACGGTTCAAGTCCCAGACCTGACAGCTCAAAATCAACCGGGAATGTGTGTGCATGCCCTAAACCCCTAGAGGAGACTAGAGAAGGGATTGCAGTGTGGCCATCTTCCCTGGGGGGTGATTTTTTCACTTTCTCTTTCTCTCTCTCTGGTGAGCACACATGCCCTGTGGCAGAAATCTAGAAGAGACCTATGTGCCTTTACTTAGTTGTTTAGTTCTAGTTGCTCAAGAATCTTAGCATATATTGTTCTATATACTATGGAATATTACTCGGCTACAAGAAACAATAAAACCCTATCATCTGATTCAAAGTGGGAGAATATAGAGGACTTACTGCTGAGCAAAGTGAGCCAGACTCTGAAAGACACACACGGTATATCCCCACTCAGTGTGCTCCAGAGGTCTGCACTCTGGCAGAAAGGGAGCGATCTGGAGGTGTGGTAGCAGACAGGACAGTGCGGATACCAGAGACTGTCAGGGAGGGGAGTGGGTGGTGGAGGGTAGGTAGGAGGGCCAAAGGGAAGAGACATTTAACAGACAAAGTAATGTAAAGTTCTCTGTTGGAAAAAAAAAAAAAAGGTTCTGTAATATTTGCTTTATAAAAATAAAAAAGTACAAAAAATGAGAAAAAATATATAAAAAATTAAAAATATATTGTGCAATGTATTCTGAATGCCCTGAGCTATTAATCACAGTGATCATCTATAATTATGATAAAAATAGTAATCACGGGACCAGGAGGTGGTGCGGTGGTTGGAGCACTGGACTCCCGCATGGCTGATTGTAGTCTGAGTCCTAGACCTGGAGGCTTTCTTTTTTTTGGGGGTGGGGGTGGGGGGAGAGGTTTTTGCTATAGGGCGTGTAAAAGACAGATAGAGAGACAGAAAGCGAGAAATCACCCCCCAGGGGGGATGGTCACGCCGCAATCCCTTCTCCTCCATTCTCCTCTCGGGATCTTGGCAACGCACACACACGCGCCCAGCATGAGTTTTAAGCCACCGGGTCCAGGACACGAACCGCGGTCAACCATGTGGGAGTCCAGCGACATAGCCATTACGCTAACTGCTGGTTCCCTCCTATGGCAAATTTTAAAATAATAATAAATAAATAATGTTAAGTAATCCTTTTTGGGACCAGCGATGGCATAATGGTTACCTCACTGGATTCTCACATAGTTGGTGGTTTAAACTCACACCCAGCACCTGTGCGTGCGTGCCCAAGGTCCTGAGAGGAGAATGGAGAAGGGATCACGCATGGCCATCCCCCCTGGGGGGTGAGTTCTCTCTTTCTGTCTCTCTGTCTCTCTGGCGAGTGCACGCACCCTATACCAATGAAAATCTCAAATAAATAAATAAATAATTCTTTTTTAAAAAATTACTGCACTGTATTGAGCCTACATCGAAACCCAGGCGCCATGTCCTTCTCACCGAATCCTCTCAAGATTCCTATTGGTGGAGAAAGTTTCAGGAGCCTTGTTTTATAAATGGGGACGTGAGAAAAGCCAGAACCTGAGCAAGCAGAGTCAGGTAGTCCAGAGACTTTGTTCTAGGAACTAAGCTGACGCTGTTACCGGGAGCGTCCCACCTGCCTTCCCGCGGCGGAGGACCAGCCACCTCTGGAAGCCTGACCGCTCCCGGCCCTTCCCACAGGAGACTTGGAAGGCTTAGGTGGTCGCGAACTGTCCCGGGTACCATGCGGCTTTCTCCTAGAATTGTCTGTGGCTCTAGGAGAACCTATACTTAGTCCCATTTACAGGTAGGAAAAGCCGAGGCTCTGAGGTCGCAAATCATGGAACAGTACACTCGTCAAATACGTGAACGGTACGGGTACGGGTGGAATGCCAGAAGCCTGCAGAAAGCAGGCCAGGGAGGGGGGCCAAAATGCCTGCATCCTACCAGCTGACCTTGCAGCCCCATCCTCTCAGGCTCCTCCAGGGCCAGGCTGAAGAGCAGCATGTGTCGGGCCACTGCTTCCAGGTTGTTCTCCAGCACATAGAACTGGAAGGATGCAGAGGGAGAACAGTTAGGGACCTGCTTCTCCTCCAGGAGACCCAGGAGAGGGGGGCTCGGCCTCCTCCTTCCACGGACCCAGGGGTCCTATCTCAGCCTCCTCCTTTGGACAGACGTATGGATCCCCAGAACTCGCTGTCATCACTAGGGCACCCCCTTCCCCTTCCTTCCCCATGAGACGCGGGTCGGAGCTCCCAGCTGCTGCATCCCTAAGACCCTAGAGTCCAGGCTTGTTCCAATCTGGAATCTCATTCTCCTCTTCCCTCAAACACTCAGGAGCCTGTTTCTCATCCTCATCCCTCTCCTCCGAGGACCCCAGAATCCCAGCTCACGTTGAACTTCCTGCGCGGCCAGAGCGCAGCGCGGGCCAGCGTTCGCAGCAGGTGTCGCCCGTCTACGGAGCCCAGCAGCAGCACGTCTAGCTCGGGGGTCGTGTGCTCTGTGTCTATTTGTGAATCTGGAGCTACAGGAGGACCTGGCAAGGCGACAGCGGGCCGGGGCCTGCGGTCGTCTGAGACGCCCCCTCAGCCTCTCGGCCAGGCGCCCCCAGAAAAGTGGACTGCAAATCCCAGCAGACCTTGCGGTTACGTCTGCGTTCTAAAGGAAATGGTGCCTCTATGCATTCTGGGATTCGTAGTCCGCAGAGAGGATACTGGGGCGCGCCCCTGCCTTCGAGCCTTGAAGAGCGTTGGCGCGCCCCCTGCCGCCCACTCTGGACTACAGTCCTTAAAGGCCGTCTGCGCAGGCTGCGAAGGCAGCCGCGGTGGCAAACCGAGTGTGGCCCTGGGCTGGGGGACTCACTTTCAGCCTGCAGGTCCAGCGCCGGGGACAGGCCCCACCAGGACACGGAGCCGAAGCCCGTACCCGAGCCCGCCGGGGTGGTCATCGCCCTGCGGGACAGACATCTTGGGAATCCCCACACACGGCCAGCCCCGTCCCCTCACCGACCCTCCTCGCCCTTGGCCTCGACGTGACATCCCCTCACCTTTGTCCTTCCAAATATCCCGGGTCGCTCCCACCCTCCCTGCTTGCTGCTGGGCTGGGGTCCTGCGCACCTCCACAACCGCTGCCCGGAGCCCCCGCCGCTTCCGATCAATCAGCCAATGGGAGCATGTAGGCTTGCAGCCCTGCGACCAACTGGCCAATAAAAGTGAGCGGAATACTCCCAATAGGAACTTTTGGCCAATGGCAGAGCTGGGGGGCGGCTCCGCTCTTGAGTGTGTGGACGCGGTCGTCATAACGACGACCCGGCGAGAGGGGCGTGGCTGGGAGTCTGGGATGTCTTCTAGGTAGGTTCAAATTCCTGGGATGCGGGAAGCCTGGGCTGCTTCAAATTGGAAAAGAACTGGTGGGGCCAGCAGATGGCATAGAGGTTAAGTCGCTGGACTCCTAAATGGCTACCCTTGGTTCAAGTCCCGGGCCTGGCAGCTTCAAACTCACACCAGGCTTGTGCCCCGTGCCCAAGATCCTGGGAGGAGAGTGGGATTGCGGCGTAGGCATCCCTGCCTGGGGGGTGATTTCTCACTTTCCCTCTCACTGTCTATGTCTCTCTCTTCAGTGAGCATGCTCTAAGGCAAAAACCTCTACCAGAAAAGAACGGATGGAATCCTGAATCCACATTACAGGTGGCCCAGACTTCAGAGGTGGCCCAGACTTCAGACCGCAGGGTCTGCCGCCGGGTTTCTCACCCAAGGGCACTGTCTGATCCTTAATTTTTTTTTGGAGAGGTTTTCACTATAGGACACGTGCGCTCGCCAGACAGAGAGAGACAGAGACAAAAAGCGAGAAATCACCCCCTAGCGGGGATGGTCACGCCGCAATCCCTTCTCCTCCATTCTCCTCTCGGGATCTTGGGCACACACACAGGCGCCCCTGGCCACCAGATCCGGGACGCGAACCGTGGTCGACTACATGGGAGTCCAGCGACATAGCCATTACGCTAACTGCTGGTTCCCTTGATCCTTCATTTTTCAAGGAATGTTGTGAGCTGGTTGTTACACAGTCATTAAATATTGAATTCCAGGGGGCAGCCGGTGGCATAGTGGTTAAGGTACTGAAGTCTCGTGTGGTTCAAGTCCTGGTCCTGGCTGCTTGAAACACACTGGCACATGCACATGTGTGCCCAAAATCCGGAGAGAAGAATGAAGGAGGGATTGTGCCATGGCCATCTCCCCGGGAAGGATTTCTTGCTTTCTGTCTCTCTGTCAGGAGCGAGTGAGATAAGCAGGGGTGGCTCTCCTCAGTCTGACCTGCCCAGTATGCTCCAGGTCCTGGAGCTGAGCCCCACCCACCCTGTGTCCCAGAGCAAGGGCAGGCCACCAGGCAGCTGATTGTTTATTTGGCCGGGGAACAGAGCGAGCAGGGTCAGCTGTGTAGGAAGAGGGGCATTGGGGACAGAGCAACAGCAGACTGGGGTAGCTGATTGTCACAGCAGAGGGGAGGGCCCTGCCGCACTGGGAGAGGGGAGGGAGTGCTTCCCTCCCAGCAGGGGTCCCTGGGGCTCGCCAGATGTCCATGGGAGGGGGTGTGTCCAAAAGTCCTCCTGACCAGTGCAGTAGGGGTGAGTGGGCAGGGCTGGTCAGGGGGTCTGGACAGGGGTGGAGGTCAGTGGCCACAGAAGGCTTAAAGGTAGGCTGGGCCGGCTTTGGCCAGTCCCGGGAGTCTGGAGCTGGGCCAGAGTCCTGGCTTGGCCAGGGCTGGGGTGGAGGTCAGGGCGCAGGCAGCAGCCGAGCTCGGGCAGGGGGCCACAGCGAGTGCCACTGGGCGATGGGCCTCCGGGGGCTGGCCAGCATGTCTGCCCAGTGCCGCAGGGCCGCCCCTCCCGCTGCCGCGCCCGCCCCTCCGGCTGCTGCCCCTACGGCCACCCTCCCGATGGCCTCGTTCTTGCCCAGCTTGTCGTAGTCCAGCACTGTCAGCTCCACCTGGACCTTCTGGGGTGGGCGGGAAGGGAGAGGAGACAGGCGCTGAGGGCCAGGCAGGGGGAGCAGCTCTGGGGTCCTGGGCAAGGACCCCTCTCCCTCCCTGACCCAGCGCAGTGCCCCCCAGTAGGAACCAAACAGGTTTCTAAGGGGTTAAACCTCGGGCCCCTGAGGGTGTGCTAGGAGCCTCCTGGGAGCAGCTTCCTAAGAGGTTCGAACCTGCGGAACTCTGACCTTAGTGGAAGGACCAGCCCCATGCTTAACAAGGTTTCCGATGGGGCTAGGGCGCGTATCTCGGAATCTCGGTGTCAGTGAAGGGAGGCAGTGGTCTGGCCTAGGGGCGGGGCGTGGAGGTTTTGGAGCGGTCCTGCTTAGAGAGCCCCGCCTCCTGGTGGTGCTTGGGGGGAAGGATGCTCAAGCCCCATTTTAAGGAGAAGCCTTGAGTGGCTGGGCCTCCTGGTGGAGAGCACCCTCGCCCCAGGCCCTGCTTTCGGGTGGGAGGCTGAGCGCTGCGGGCTGGGACAGGTCGGGCGCACCTGGACTTGGTCACAGGGCACCTCGAAGCTGAACGCCTCGTTGTAGTAGGGGTTCAGCGTGTTCTTCTTGATGGTGGTTTTCTTCTTCCGCACCTTCTTGCCGCCTTGCAGCAGGTGGACCTTGACGTAGGGATCTGGGGGAGGGGGGGAGTCTCGCAGGCGGCAGACGGCGGGGAGTGAATGCGGAGTCCCCTGGACCAGGACCAGCGTGGTCGGCCCGCACACCCTCAGCCTCCCTCCCATGACAGCCGGGCCTCCCTCTCCCCGGAGCCCTGGGGCCCTGAGCCTGCCCGGCCCGGCACGCACCCCCTCTGCCAGCGCCCACACACCTGACAGTCCGCCGACGTCCATCTTCTTCAGGTTTTTAGCCTCCAGGACGACGACGGTGAGCTTCCCGGCCGTGGGCACATAGCGGAGGGAGAAGCAGATGTCCCCCAGTTTCTCCTGCTAAAGGACGGCGAGGGACCTAGCACCACAACCCCGTTGCCCATCCGCCCTCCGTGTGACCCTTCTCACCCTGCACCCCGGAAGGACCCAGCTGCGGGACTGGGGGCGGGGCGCCGTGGGCGGGGCCTGGCTCGGGGGCGTGGTCGAGCACGCTCACCTCCTCTCGCGGAGCCGCCTGGAGCTCCCGCCCGGTCTGCACAGGCCGCCCCACA
>NW_006159770.1:336264-336897 GCF_000334495.1 Tupaia belangeri chinensis
GCCCCCTGGACCAGGACCAGCGTGGTCGGCCCGCACACCCTCAGCCTCCCTCCCATGACAGCCGGGCCTCCCTCTCCCCGGAGCCCTGGGGCCCTGAGCCTGCCCGGCCCGGCACGCACCCCCTCTGCCAGCGCCCACACACCTGACAGTCCGCCGACGTCCATCTTCTTCAGGTTTTTAGCCTCCAGGACGACGACGGTGAGCTTCCCGGCCGTGGGCACATAGCGGAGGGAGAAGCAGATGTCCCCCAGTTTCTCCTGCTAAAGGACGGCGAGGGACCTAGCACCACAACCCCGTTGCCCATCCGCCCTCCGTGTGACCCTTCTCACCCTGCACCCCGGAAGGACCCAGCTGCGGGACTGGGGGCGGGGCGCCGTGGGCGGGGCCTGGCTCGGGGGCGTGGTCGAGCACGCTCACCTCCTCTCGCGGAGCCGCCTGTAGCTCCCGCCAGGTCTGCACAGGCCGCCCCAAGTCCACCGAGCTCATGGGGACCCGCACCTCCCCGATGGCATCATTGCGGGAGAAGCGGTCGAAGTCGAACACTGCCATGACCAGCACCCTGCCCCCCAGCTCCACGTAGGGGACCTGGTGGGGCACAGAGAGGGGAAGCGGGTGCAGCGCATCCAGGCGGGG
>NW_006159770.1:336908-340477 GCF_000334495.1 Tupaia belangeri chinensis
GGGGGGGTCAATGGAACCACGTGGGGAAGTCCAGCTGTCCGAGCGGGGAATCTGGACCAGTGGAACCCAAGGGAACAGCTCTGCCCCCACCAGGGTCCGTGGGACCTCCCCCAGGCTGCTAGTCGCCACCTGAGCTGCTGAAGGGGTCAGGCCCCACGCTCCCCGTGTTCTGGGGCGAGCCCGCAGAGCTCACCTTGAAAGCGAAGGTCTCCCCAAAGTGCGGGTTGAGCGTCTGCCGATGCACCTTGGTCTCGTGGCGCCGGCGCTTGTCTGGCAGCAGGTAGACTCGCACGTAGGGGTCCGAGGAGCCACCCAGGTCCAAGGCTGCCAGTCCCTCAGCTTGCAGGATGCCCACCAGCAGCTGCAGGTGCCCAGGCACGGGAGGCCCTCACCTCAGCCTGCCCCCAGGGATCGGGATGTCCTGGAGCCTGCCCTCCTCCACACTCACCTGGCCGCTCTGGAAGTCATAATCCAGGGAGTACTGCAGCCGTCCTAGCTCCTGCTTCTCTGCTGCCTGCTGCCCTGGCCCCGGGGCCGGCTCCAGCTCCTCCACTTCGGGCTGCACCTTAGGGAGCCAGGGCAAGGGCAAGTGAAGTCTTCCCGCCACTGCGAGTGTGCGCTCCGGGCCCAGAGCCATCGGTGCTCTGAGCACTCACAGGCTAAGCAGGGTCCGCGCGCTCAGTGACGCCTGCCAGGGCAGCACACAGGTGGCAACGCACCTGCAATACAGGGCTCAGTGTCTCACTGGGGACGTCTGCTTGGGCGGGACGGTGACACTCAGACATGGTGTGTGTCTCTGGCCTACAACAGCGAGTTGCCCACAGGAAGGAGACAGGAGTTTTCTTTGTTTTTGTTTTCTTTTATTTTTTGGAGAGGTTTTTGCTATAGGGCGCGTGCGCTCGCCAGACAGAGAGAGACAGAAAGCGAGAAATCATCCCAGGGGGGATGGCCACGCCGCAGTCCCTTCTCCTCCACTCTCCTCTCGGGATCTTGGGCACGCACACACACGCGCCTAGCGTGAGTTTTAAGTCCTCAGATCTGGGGCTCGAACCAGGGTGTGCCGACTACATGGGAGTCCAGCGACATGGCCATTCATTGCATGATTTGCTGTGCCCTGGGTCACCTCTTGGAGGGCTCTGACTCAGCAGGCCTGACGCTAGATCTAGAACGTGTAGTCGTCAAGTCACAGAGGTGATCCTGCTGCGAGCGGTCTCCGAACGTCCGGCTGAGGGACGAGGGTGGGTACAGGACCCTAATGGGCACCCCCGAGGGGTAGTAGTTACCACAGTCCTTCTCAAGCAGGAGGGAGGAGATACTATGTTGCTGGCCACAGCTTGCGGCTCAGAGAGGGACACTGAGTTTCCCGGGAACGCCGCTGGGAAAGGGCCCTGGTTGCAAACCGAGGACTCCGGCCACAGGTGAGCACCCTGCTGCGTTCCTGGAGGTCTGATGTCCAGACCTTCAGGGACCCTGCGCTTTCTGTGGCAGGGCCTCTTCCAGGATACTCTCTCCTCGTCTCAGCCACTCCACAGGTTCCAGAGGACTAGCCTTGCCGCCGTCCGACCCTGTCCCTCTCCTGCTCAAAGCATCTCCATGTGGGTTGGCCCAGGAGCTAACGTGCTCCTCAAGGATGTGGACCCACAGGGCAGATGGACATGCCAGGTGCTCAGGTCTGAGGCCCTGGCTGGTTGGGGGGTGGAGACCCTGTTGAGGATACTTGTCTCTGTCTCAGAGAAGAAATAACCTTTAATTAATTAATTTATTTTTTGAGAGATATTTTTGCTATAGGGTGCGCACACTCACTGGAGAGACAGAAAACAAGAAATCACTCCCCTGGGGGAATGGCCACACTGCTGTCCCTTCTCCTCCATTCTCCTTGGGATTTTGAATGCGCGCACACATGCGCCTGGCACGAGTTTTATGCTGCCGGGGCTGGGACTTAACAGCAGTTGTCCACATGGGAGTCCAGGGATGTAACTATTAGGCCATCTGCTGGTCCCCAAAATAAATTAAAAACGAATTCATCAGGAAGCATGTTGACCCACCAGAGAGACAGACACAGAGAGAGGGAGAGGGCAAGAGCACCCCTGTCCTGGGGAGAGGGGTCACACTGCAATCCCTTCTCTCTTATTTCTTCCTCCCGTCAGGGTATGGCCATGCACACGCCTGGTGTGTTTTTCAAGTCAGTGTTTTCGAGACTTGAACCGTGGGCTTGGCCACGTAGGAGCCAACTGCCTTAGCCGCCAGGCCACAGAGCGGGCCCAGGAGACAGGTAAACTTTCCAGAAAGTCTCTCCGCTGCTCTGCTGGTGCGTACTGCTGAGCTGGGCGGGTACCACTCCAGGGACGGCGTCTGCACCTGCACTGGCCATGGAGCCCACCGACTTCCTGCCCCGGCACCACCAGGAGCCTGCGTCCGCCTCATCCTCTGGCTAGGCCAGCTTCCTCTCTGCTCAGGTCACCTGGGTCCCAGCACAGAGGTCACCTCCACCGCGAGCCCTGGCCTGCCTGGGCTGTCAGGTGCCTCCTCCATGCTCCTATCCCAGCCGGCCCTGCCTCCACTACACCAGCTGGCCCTCCATGGGGAGCAGGGTGCCATGTCAGCGACGGTTCCCCCACCAGACTGGAAGGTGCCTGCAAGCAGCAGCCAGGTCTGCCCAGCTCCACCACACACCACAGGGCAGAAGAGGGAATAGGCGCGCCGGAGGAACGGGGTAGGGACGGACACGGGCACTGGGCGGGCTTGCGGGGCTGGGCCGGGCCGCACCTTGTCTATGTAGCTGTGGCCCAGCTCCTTCACTTCCTGCAGGTGCACCTGGGCCTGCACCTGGCTCTTGCCCAAGCGCCGCCGACAACGCTTCCGGTAGAGGCAGAGACAGCAGCTGAAGACCAGGAGGCCTGACACCAGCACGATGGTGGCCAGGGCCCAGGGGGGCACTGCGGAGGGAGATGGCAGCGCTGAGCTGGGCAGCTGACCTGCGACGCCCGCTCACTCGTGGGGCCAGCGGTGGCCTCCGTGGCCCTGCAGCCGTTCCACTCGACCCCGCCTTTCCTCGCGACTGCTCTCACCAGTAAGGTGATTTGCTGCCCTGACCCAGGTCGGCTCCACCCACACTTGCTTATTAGTTCCAAAGTTCCCTCCAACCCACTTCTAAGTCCTGCTCCACCCCTGCTGTTTTTAGAAGCTGTGATCCCGGGGACCAGCAGTCGGTGTAATGGCTATGTTGCTGGACTCCCATGTAGTTACCGCGGCTCGAGTCCTGGACCTGGTGGCTTAAACTCATGCCAGGTGCGTGTGCGTGCATGTCAAAGATCCCAAGAGGAGAATGGAGGAGAAGAGACTGTGGCGTGACCATCCCCCCCCGGGGGGGGGCGATTTCTCGCTTTGTCTCTCTGTCTCTTTTTGGGGAACGCACGTGCCCTATAGCAAAAACCTCTCCAAAAAAAGAAGAAGCTGCGACCCTCCCCAGGCGGGCAGAACTGTCAAGACCTTATTCCATGCCACGCCCCCGATCTGCTGCTGGTTTTTCTTGCAAACCTGTTCGTTCCTTTCTCCTCGTGTCATTCAAA
>NW_006159770.1:340522-353278 GCF_000334495.1 Tupaia belangeri chinensis
GTGCCATGTCAGCGACGGTCCCCCCACCAGACTGGAAGGTGCCTGCAAGCAGCAGCCAGGTCTGCCCAGCTCCACCACACACCACAGGGCAGAAGAGGGAATAGGCGCGCCGGAGGAACGGGGTAGGGACGGACACGGGCACTGGGCGGGCTTGCGGGGCTGGGCCGGGCCGCACCTTGTCTATGTAGCTGTGGCCCAGCTCCTTCACTTCCTGCAGGTGCACCTGGGCCTGCACCTGGCTCTTGCCCAAGCGCCGCCGACAACGCTTCCGGTAGAGGCAGAGACAGCAGCTGAAGACCAGGAGGCCTGACACCAGCACGATGGTGGCCAGGGCCCAGGGGGGCACTGCGGAGGGAGATGGCAGCGCTGAGCTGGGCAGCTGACCTGCGACGCCCGCTCACTCGTGGGGCCAGCGGTGGCCTCCGTGGCCCTGCAGCCGTTCCACTCGACCCCGCCTTTCCTCGCGACTGCTCTCACCAGTAAGGTGATTTGCTGCCCTGACCCAGGTCGGCTCCACCCACACTTGCTTATTAGTTCCAAAGTTCCCTCCAACCCACTTCTAAGTCCTGCTCCACCCCTGCTGTTTTTAGAAGCTGTGATCCCAGGGACCAGCAGTCGGTGTAATGGCTATGTTGCTGGACTCCCATGTAGTTACCGCGGCTCGAGTCCTGGACCTGGTGGCTTAAACTCATGCCAGGTGCGTGTGCGTGCATGTCAAAGATCCCAAGAGGAGAATGGAGGAGAAGAGACTGTGGCGTGACCATCCCCCCCCGGGGGGGGCGATTTCTCGCTTTGTCTCTCTGTCTCTTTTTGGGGAACGCACGTGCCCTATAGCAAAAACCTCTCCAAAAAAAGAAGAAGCTGCGACCCTCCCCAGGCGGGCAGAACTGTCAAGACCTTATTCCATGCCACGCCCCCGATCTGCTGCTGGTTTTTCTTGCAAACCTGTTCGTTCCTTTCTCCTCGTGTCATTCAAATCCCACCCCAGGATGCCGACCTCCGATCCCAGCCGGATTTTACCAGCCTGCCACCCCGCGCACACCCGTCCAGATCCCGCCCCTCGAAATCCTTGCCAGGCTTTTCCTCTGCTCAGCCCGGCTCTCGCTCACCTGGGCGGTGGCCGATGCGACTGGAGTCCGGAGGTGTGTCGGGCGCTGGAGGACCCGGGGTTGGGGGCTCTGGGAACATGGTGACGGGGTCCTACGGTCCTTTCTGCAGAGGCACCAGGCACCCCAGTTCCCCAGACCCACCCCAGGCATCCACTTGGTCCTCCGAACAACAGGGAACTACAACTCCCATCAGCCCCCTGCGTGATTGGCCAGACGCCGCGAGGCATATCGGGAGCGGTAGGTTCAGCTGATCGCGACGGAGGGCAGGTGCTTTGGGAGAGCCTGGACCGAATTCAATCCCAGAGGGACGCCCTTCCCTCCAAGGCACCCGGGCATCCAGCTGACTTCTGCGCCTTCCTCGCCCTCCCCACGCCTGAGCCGGAAGTGGGAGAAGGCGGGCGTGGGAACCAGCGGACCCGTTGCCCAGAGCAACGACCTGGCTCTACTCGGGCGGGGTGGGATCCACGGTTGTCCGGGCAACGGCCTGTTGCCGGGACAACGGGTGGGGCTGACGCACGGAAGCGGCGTCCGGGCGGGGCAGGTTCGCTCCAGGTACCTGAGACCCCCGACCGCCTGCGGAGCTCTGCTCTGCGTCTGGCCCTCGGAGCTGCGCCGCCCTGTCCCCACCCCTGCCGGGTGCCCCTGCTAGCCCCACAGCCTTCTCGGTCTCGGTCTCTCGCGCATCCCCAGCTCCGACTTCACACCTGTTCCCGCGGCCGCCTCGATCCCTGCTTCTCTCTCGGCCCCAGATAGGCGTCGTCCCTATTTCTGCCTGTCTCCCACCCGTCTGTCCCTCGCCCCGGGGCCCTCTGCCTGCTCTCCCCTCGTCGGCCTCCCGCCTTTGTCGGTCCCCACACCCGACTGGCGTCGCTAAAACGCAGGCTCTCGATTTCAGGCTCCAGTCTCCCGTTCCCGCCTCTGGTCCCTCCCGGCGTCCCCCCAGCACGCACCCCACACCCATCCCCCTGGGGCCAAGAATCAGGATGGGAGGGGGGGAGGGGTCGGGGCAGCTCCTACCTGCTCAGCGGCCAGACCAGACCCTCCCGGGAGAGCCGAGGCGCCGCCCGCCCGGCCCCGTGTTCCTCCCGGGCAGGCGGAGAGCCCCGCCCCGTCCTCGTCACCCCCCGCCCAAACCCGAGAAACCGATGGCGCTGGGATGTGTTTCCGGGTGCCTTAGAATGCTCTGCCTTCTGTCCAGCCCCGGGGCATCCACACCCGGTCCTCGGACCCGAGACCCCTCTGGAGACCCAAGTACTCGGGCGCCCTGTCCTTACGCAGCCCCGACGTCATCCTCCACGTCCCATGTTCCATGTCCCAGGAGGCCACCCCATGCTGCCAGGCCCTGGACACAGCGCTGCCCCCTCCGCTGAGCGGCGCCGCCACCATTTCTGAAGTGCGGAACTGTGTGTGCCCTTAGTCCCCGGGGCGTTTGCCTCAGCACCCAGACATCGGGGACCCACCCTAACGCCCACTTCCATACCGTTTCCATCTACTAGGGCAACCATCCCTGGGGAGAACGAGGCTTTAATAAATTACGGGCCAGAAGGAGCAGTCGGAGCGTGGGTGCGGGGGGACGGGCACAGGCCCCATCAGCCCAGGTCACTGGTTTCCCAGGGCAGCAGCCAGGGCCCTGCCCGCCCTGCTCTGGGCGGCCTCCGATCCGGACTCTGGCTCCCCCGGCCTCAGACCCGGAATCCAGGTTCCAGCCCACCCTTGAGCCCTGCAGCTGGCCCCTGGGGGACTAGGAGACCCCAGCTGCGGCTCGTCTCCTTCAGGGAGCCTGGCACCCGGCCCCAGCTCCTGCAGGGCTCACACATTTGCGCCCCTGCCCCTCCCCCTGGGCAATCAGGATTGGGCCCCAGCGCCCCCCTCTGACGGAGCCGGCACATCAGCAGAGCGGGATGCAGGCTGGGCCCCGCAGCCTAGACCTCTAGGTCATGGGCCCGGATGGCGGCCGAGTTCTCGTAGACGAGCCCCGCAGTCCTGTGGCCGGCGGGCTCCTGGGCGGCTGGGACTGACTGCTGGAGGAACCGCAGGATGCACTGGTGCAGGAACACGTACTGGGCCTGGGGGGCACGCAGGGTGAGGGGTGCCCTCCCGCGGCCTGGCCCACGCCCCACCGCGCCCGCGCATCACCTCGGTCTGCACCATCAGTGGCCGGCTGTCTCTCATCCTCTTCACGAAGCCGAAGGGCCCCACGAGGCCCTCACACTGCAGCTGCCGGAGCAGGACGTCCAGGGCGATGAGGGTGCCCGTGCGGCCCACACCGGCGCTGGGCAGGACAGAGAGTCAGCACAGGCGGGCCGCCTCTGTAGGGCCCAGCAGGGATCTGCTTGGGAGCTCTCCGCAGGCCGCAGTCTGAGCAGGGTGTCCTGGGGTAGGCGGTGCCCATCCACCCAGACCCTCCCGGGGCAGGCCCTGCCCTGGGTGCCGGTGCCTTCCACCCATCCCAAGCCTGAGGCTCTTAGCCCCCCACTTCTCAAGCCACTGGTCTGGGGCTTGAACTCAATCGGCCACGTGGGATCCAGCTGCCTCTAGTACCATGCCCCCCGCCCCACTGGCCCATCTTATCCTCATTTTCTTCTCTTTCTTTTTAAGTGTAGTTTCTTTTCTTTGAGAGAAATGGAGGGAGCGTGCACCCCAGCACTCCTCGCCCCTGCCCCTCGAGCCTAGCCTCCGCAGCCAGGTCCCAAATGCACTGCCACACAGGCGAGACAGGGACCCGGCCTCCCCGGGCCGGCCAGGCTGCCCCTGCACGCTGTCTGGCCCTCGTCCTCCCCTCACCTGGTCTGTGCCTCCCCCATCTTCTACGACCCCCTCTTCCTCCATTCCCCTGAGTTCCCAGGGAGCCGTTTTACCCCACTTGCTGAGCCGAGCCCCAGCCCCGGGCACCCCCCCCTCCGAGGGAGCAGATGAGCAGATCGGGGTGGTCCCCACCTGCAGTGCACAATGGGCGGGCCCCCCTCCACGGTCTGGTCCAGCCACTGCCGGAGCATCTTCCAGAAAGCCAGCAAGGGGTCTGGGGAGTGGGGGACGCCATGGTCTGGCCAGGCCAGGTAGTGGAACTGACGCACGGACAGAGTGCTCTTCTCCTCCAGCTGCAGGGAGGGAGAGTGCACAGGCTCTGGGGATGGGGGCTGAGTGGCTGGTGGGGGGTTCCCCGGGCAGCCCCTCAGGGCCTTTGTGGGGAGTTCTGGGTGGCAGGCTGGTGGGGACGAGTGGAGGACAGGAGGGTGGGGGCTCACATGGACGACTTGCAGGTCCCGCACAGCCCAGTCCTCCATCACCTCCTCACCCACCAGCGTCACCCGCAGGCACCCATGGGTGCAGGGCTGAGCATCCAGAGGCCAGTAATGCTCACACTTCACCTGGGGGAGGGTAGGAGAGGGTCAGAGAGTAAGAGGCCCTTCCATTCCAGAGGGGGTGATCCCCTGCCCAGGCAACAAGGCAGGACGTGTGGGCTGGGAGGCCCCTCCACCCGCTTTGTGCATGGACCAGCAGGGGCCTGGGGGTGCTGGGAAGGGAGCACATGGAGCACGTCGGGGCCTGCTGTGGCCCGGAAGGACGCGCGACCCCCGAGGCTCATGTTCCAGGGCACGGCTGTGGGAGGGTGTGCTCTGTGCGGTGGGGCCTGATGGAAGGCACCGCCCATCATCGCGGGGCCTGGGAGGG
The DNA here is from genome assembly GCF_000334495.1 of Tupaia belangeri chinensis. Taxonomy (NCBI): domain Eukaryota; kingdom Metazoa; phylum Chordata; class Mammalia; order Scandentia; family Tupaiidae; genus Tupaia; species Tupaia belangeri. The sequence continues at coordinate 345,304 of NW_006159770.1, forward strand.
ACGAGCACAGGAAGTGTCCCTGTCTCTGTCTCTCCGTCTGTCTCTGATGCCGACCTCACACCTTTGGACTTCCGGCCCCCAGAGCTGTGAGCCGAGCAGGCCTCTGCCCCAGATATCTGTCGGTCACGCGGTAACGGGCAGACAGGACGATACGGGAGGCATCAGAGTTCCCGGCTGGGGTCTACCCTGAGGCCAGTGCCAAGATGGAGCCCCTCTCACCCGACCAGACTCCATGCAGTTGGTCAGCATGACCAGGGTGTGGCTCTGCTGCTCCCACACCAGGCGCCAGAAGTCGCCCACGGTCTGGGGCAGGGGGCCCTGGGCTGCAATGAACTCCTGGGAGCTCCAGAGGCCCTGGAGGAGAGCAGGGGTCAGGCGCGGTCCTCAGCCCCTCCACCCTCACCTCTCCCCTCCCAGCGCGACCTTACAGGTATGAAGCTGGCATTGATGTAGTCAGAGCCTGGTTCCCCGGGGATGGGCTTCAGGGGCACCCGGGACCAGTCATCTAGAGAAAGGAACCAGTGTCAGCGAGGTAGACAGAGTGGTGAGAGGCGGAGACCGGGAGCTAGCAGGGCTCGAGAAGGCTGGAGGGCCTCCGCTGCAGGGGCCAGGGAATTCTCGAGGGGACCCACAGTGGGAGGAGCATGGTCGCTCGCAGGGCAGGGAACAGAGGGGGTGTAGCACTGAGGTGCCCACCAGCTGGGCCGGGGCAGCGGTGGGGCCGCACTCACAGGGCAGCACGTTCCTGTAGCGGTTCTTGGCGCTGTTCTCTGGAGCCGAAGCCACCGTCTGCGGCGGGCTGTGGCCCTCCGGGCCCAGTTGCTGGGGGCAGAGACAGAGGCATGGTGTGGGTTTCTCTGCCTTCCCCCAGGGGCGGCCCTGCAGCTCTGGGCCTTCAGCATCACCCCATCTGTCCTCTGTGCCCTGGGACCCTGCAGCATTGCAGAGCCAGCACATACGCATGTGCGCCACTGTTGGTGAGCCGTGGCGGGGGACCGGGGGCCGGCCAGAGCCCCTGAACAGACCTAGCCCCACGGCCGGGTAGGAAGCCGGGGCCCCTGGGGCAGCCTCACATTCCAGCCTCAGCAACTTGGAGAACATGCTGGGAGTGTGTGCCCAGAATCCCCACGGGCGGGAGGAATGGAGGAGAATGGATGGTAGGGCGCCCTCACCGGCGGGAGGTGCCATCTCCCCTTTCCTCTCTCTGGGGAGCACATGCAGCCTCTGGCCACTTAAATAAATCAGTAACTAGGACCAGCTGCTGGTGTGATGGTTAAGGCAGCTGGATCCCACATGTCAAACAGCCATATTCCCATCTAGCAACCTATAGTTTTAGTTTTTAAATTTATCTATTTTATTGTATTTATTATTATTGTTCTTCAATTTGATCAGAGAGAGGAGCTAGTGAGAAAGCAAGCCTCCAGGCTTAGGACTTGAACTGTGGTCAGCTATGTGGGAGTCCAACACCTTAACCACCACACCTGCCAGGCCCTTGTTCTGTTTTTTGTTTGTTTGTTTGTTTGTTTGTTTTTAAGAAAACAGACCATCTCAGTGGGAGCAGGTAGCCTCTTTGGGACCAAGTATTCGTTATTTAGAAACTCCAGAGATGGGACCGGCAGGTGGCATGGTGGCTAAGGGCGCTGCACTCCCACGTGGCCGGCCACAGTGCGGGTGCCAGTCCTGGCGGCTTGCCTTCTCACTCTCCCTCTCGTTCTGTCCCTCTCTGATCAAATTAAAATAAAGTTAAATAAAATAACTCGGTGGACAGCTGCTTGGACTGCACCCCAGAGGGTGGGGAGGGCCTGGGGCGTGTGGGGCAGGGAGGAGCTCGCTGGCCTGCAGCCCACCTGGTATTCTTCCGCAAAGCCACAGTTGCTGTCCCTCTCGTTCCTCCTGACGTGGTCGGCAAAGTCCTCTGCCCAGATGTCCCCAGGGAAGCTGCAAAGGGCGGGGGTGGGAGAGGTCTCAGCCTCCAAACTCTGCTCATGGGAAGGAAAAGGTGTTTCTGTTTGGCAATGCCACATCTGGGTGCATGCCGCAAAGAAATGACCACGAGGGCGCAGAGATGTCTGCAGGTCGTGCTGGCAGCCTGCCAGCCATGCAGCCTCCCACAGTGGACACCAGAGGAGCAAGACGTGCTCTCTCCCCCGGGAGCACCATTCGGCCCGAGAAGGGAGGAGAGCCAGCTGCGGGCTACCACATGGACAACTGGTCGACCGCCAGCCGCCCCCCCCCCCCACCAGGGCATGCACCCTATAGCAGTTTTTTTCCCGAGAGAGAGATTTTTGCTCTAGGGCATGTGCACTTGCTGGAGAGACAGAGACAGAAAGCCAGACATCACCCCCTACCCAAGCGTGCATGGGCATGCCGATCCCTTCTCCATTCCTCTTGGGATTTTGGGCATGCCCATGCCTGGTGTGAGTTTCAAGCCCCCCGTCCAGGACTCAGACAACAGTCAGCCGTGTGAGAATCCAGTTCCTTAACCACTACGCCACCTGCTACCCCCCAGCAGTTTTTTAAAATGGTAAATTGGGGCCAGCAGGAGCTGTGGTGGTGGTCAAGGCACTAGACTCTCACATGGCTGAATGTGGTTCGAGTCCTGAACCTGGTGACTTGCTTTCTAAATTCTCTCTCTCTCTGTCTCTCTCTGGTGAGTGCATATGCCCTATAGCAAATTTAAAATAATGATCATAATAATAAATAAATAAAATTTTGGAAAGATTTTTGTTATAGGCATGTGTACTTGCCAGAGAGACAGAGAGAAAGAAAGCAAGAAATCACCCCTGGGGGAATGGCCACACTGCAATCCCTTCTCCTCCATTCTCCTCCTGGGATCTTGAACATGCATGCACATGTGCCCAGTATGAGTTTTAAGCCACCAGGTCCAGGACTCAAACAGTGGTCGACTACATGGGAATCCAGTGACGTAGTCCTTACGTCATCTGCTGGTCCCAATAATAAATACAATGAAATAATTTGCATCCTAGGACCGCCCTCTGCATATCAGCCAGGTGCACATGCGTTTCCCTGTGATTGTGGCTGGTCTCCCACATGGCTGACCGCAGTTGGAGTCGTCCTAGACCAGGCGGCTTGAAACTCGCATCAGGTGCACGTGCATGTGTGCCCAAGATCCCAGGAGGAGAGCAGAGAAGGGACTGCCATGTGGCCATCCTGGGGGTGATCGCTCACTTTCCGCCTCACTGTCACTGTCTCTCTGTCTCTCTCCAGTGAACACATGTACCCCAAGGCAAAAACCTCTAAGGAAAACAACAAGAAGAAAGTGGACACCACATCCCCACCCCTCCCGCTCAGCCTCACGTGTGTGCTGGAAGGCCGTTGCCTCGAGGTGCAGCTCGCCTTGTGCCCAGACCATCACGCCCTGTCTCCGGCTTCCCTTCTCTCCTCCCCCTGCCCCACCTGTTCTCTAGATCAAATCCAGGGGAAAGTAAAGTGTGTGATTTTGCTATGTGCACTCTCAGGAGAGAGACAGAGCAGAGACAGACCGCATCCCCTGGGGATAGTCACGATCCCTTCTCCATTTCTCCCTTCTTTCAGGACTTTGGGTGCATGTGCACACATGCTCCTGGCATGTTTTCAAGCTGCCAGGTCCAGGACAAACCAGCCAGCCATGTGGAACCCAGCTGCCTTAACCACTATCCTGCTGGCTAACCCGGGACACTCTTTTTCTTTTCCTTCTTTCTTTCTTTCTTTTTTTTTTTTTGAGAGGTTTTTGCTATAGGGCGCGTACACTCACCAGAAAGACAGAGAGAGACAGAGAGATAGAAAGCGAGAAATCAACCCCCCGGGGGGGATGGTCACGTCGCAATCCCTTCTCCTCCATTCTCCTCTCGGGATCTTGGGCACGCACGCACACGCGCCCGGCGTGAGTTTAAGCCGCTGGGTCCGGGACTTGAACCGTGGTTGACTACGTGGGAGTCCAGCGACATGGCCATGATGCTAACTGCTGGTCCCGAGCCCGGGACACTTTCTGACGCGGACTGCCGGCCTGACCTAGTGAGGGTCGCGGGGTATCTCACAGCTTCTCCTGCACCATTCACTGTGTACCCAGCTGCCCACTCGCTGAGGCTGGGATGACGATCTGCCTCTCAGGAAACTGGTGCCCAGTGTGGTGGCATCAGGGGTCTGATGGGAGGGCACTGTCCAATCGGTGGGGTGGGGAGGGCGAGCTGAGTTCGGTCTTCTTATCTCCCCCTCTGCCTGCCGGCCGCGGTGGGCTGAGAGCCCAGGGCTGGCGGGCTGCCAAGCCCACACCTCTGGACTTGCGGCCACCGGAACTGTAAACCCGCGCCTCATAACCAGCCACCTCAGGTGTTTGTTCGGCCCACCGCCGCTCGGCGTCCTCATCCACCGCCCGCTGTGCATGCTTCGTGTTACTCCAGCTCGGCCCGGAACGCTCTCCCCTCCTCCCACCAGCCATCCCACCCAGCACAGTGAGTCCAGCCCCCTTGCCACTTAAGCCAGTCCTCAGAGGAGCCCTCGAGCCTCTCTGACTCTCCTATGGCACCCACATTCTTTAACCAGTTCTGTTGTTTAAACTCAACGTTTCTCTCGAACCTGGCCACTTCTATTTTTTTTTTTAGAGATTTTTTGCTACAGGGCATGTTCACTCTCCAGAGAGACAGAAAGCAAAAAATCACCACCCAGGGGGGATGGCCACGCCGCAATCCCTTCTCCATTTTCCTCTTGGGATCTTAGGCATGCATGCACACACGCCTGGTGTGAGTTTCAACCCGCCGGGTCTGGGATTTGAACCACAGTCAACCATGTGGGAGTCCAGTATGTAACCATTGCGCCACCTGCTAGTGCCAAGTCTGGCCACTTCTAATCACCTTCTGGTCTAAGACCCAGTTACCTCCTCCCTAGATTACTACAGATCTCTTCCTGAGCTCCCATGTCTGCCTCTGCTTCCTCAGCATGTCCCGCGTCACTGAGCTGTTCGAAGCCCTCCAAAGGCTTCCCATGGCAGAGCGGAGCCCAAGTCTCCACCTGACCTTCCTCTGTGAGGCTCGACCTGACTGGGTCCCTCCTGGTGCCTCTTTGACCGCACTGCCTGCCCCTCCCTTCTCTCCCTTCGCTCAGTCTCAGAGAGGCAGCGTCTGCCCCCCCTTTCTGTCTTCTTCCTCTCCCTTCTTTCTTTTTCTCTCTTTTCGATTTCTGCCGTCGGACACATGTACTAACAGTGAGAGGAAGGGTGAGAGATCACCCCCAGCGGGGACGGCCACACGGCGAGCCCTTCTCCGTTCTCCTCTGGGGATTTTGGGCGCACACACGCCTGGTCTGGAACTCGAACTGTGGTCGGCCATGTGGGAGTCCAGCGCCGTAACCACCACGCCACCTGCCAGCCCGCACTGTTCTTTACATGCCACAGGACGTCACGCCTCAGGGCCTCTGCGCTTCTGGCGCTCTGCCTGGAGAGCTGTGGCACGGGTGGCACCGCCCTCACCTCTGATCTGCACTCGACCTTAGTCACCTTTCACAGCCTCTCCCTGGGCACCCTGAACACCCTATCTAGAACTCGCTCCCACTGCAACCCCCGATGGGAATGGAAAGCCTCTGCTGGGCTCCCTCCCTGGCGCCCCCTCTTGCCCTTTCCTGGGGTCCCTCCCTGGCGCCCCCTCTTGCCCTCCAGTCCCCAAGTATACAGCCTCTGCTGGGGGTCATGGATGTCTTCCTGTGCTAGAGTGCAACGCTCTGCGAGGGCAGGGGGGTGTTTAACTTCCCGCTTCCTGGCACTTGGGACAGCCCTGGTACACTCGAAGTGCTCAGGTCACGCTGTGGAGGCTGGCCTGGTGGCAGTGGGTAAGGCGGCTGGACCCCACAGAGCCGACAGCACAGTCTGAGTCCCAGATGTGGGGCTTGGAAAACATGCCAGGCACGTGTGCATGTGTGCCCGAAATCCAGAGAGGAGAACGGAGGAGTGGGAACTGCAGTGAGGCCGTCCCCCAGGGGTAATTCCTCACTTTCCCTCTCACTTTCTTTCTCTGGTGAGCACACATGCCCCACAGCAAAAATGAAAACAAACAAACAAACAAACAAACGAAAGTTGTTGAATGAAGAATGGAAATCCCAGAGCTGGGCCAGGAACTGATGCCAGGTCCCTGGCCGGCCGCCTGCGGGGTGACTCACAGGGAAGGACGGCGCTCCTGCCCCCTGAGACCTGCCGGGTGCACTGACCCATCTCTGGCGCCCGGGACCAGCAGGCACTGTGACTACCCAGCAGCGACAGCCGCGCTCCCAGCACCTGTGCTCACCTGAAGACCAGGCCCCCAGGTGTGGCTTTCTTCTGGTTCCCATTCCTGGACAGACATTGAGATGGAAGGTTCCGTGAGTGAGGCTGGAGCAGGGCTCTTCCCCTTCTCCCTCTGCCCCTGGCCCCCAGCAGGTCCCACACTGAGTCTCACCTCCTCTTCAGGAAGAAAACGAGCAGGGTCACCAGGATGATGAACAGGAGGACGCCCACCACAGCCCCAGCAACGACCCCTGGAGAGGTGAATAGGGCCCTTCGAGTCGGCCCAGTCCCCACTCACCCACGCTCAGGGGCCTGCAGGGGAGACCAGTGACCGAGGACACACCTGGAAGAAGCCCACCTCTCGGAGCCTGGTCCAAACACACCGTCGCTTTGGCAGACCTGGTGCTAACGGTGGCTCTTACCTCTGCTCACCTAAACCAGGGGCTCAAGGAGGGTGGTTTTGTTCCCAGGGGCCACTGGGCAACAGCGGAAGACATCTGGGCTGTCACCGCACGGGGGCAGGGTGCTCATGGGAATGGAGCCCAGATGCTGCTCAGGGGCACCTGCAGGCTGAGGCAGCCCAGAGCAAAGCTGGCTGGCGCTGGGTTAGGCTGTGCCGTGCTGGGTTGGGGAGCGCTTCCCTGCACGGAGACCCCCTCTCTCAGACGTCCTGTTGCCAGGGAAGTGCTCCCCAGCATGCTGCCTCAGGCCCTGCTTGGTCCAGGCACTGCTGGGCACAGCTCTCCAGAGTCCGCGTCCCCCAGACCCACGTGTGGCCTGGCTTAAGGTAAAGGGAGCCATAACTGCACTGTAAGGAGGCAGGGCAGGGGTGACGGTTGCTAAGGAGAGGGACTGCCAGGAGACGGGTGCGCTCCTATGCTCCACCGTGGTGTGGTGCAGCCTGGACCTCAGCCTTCCAAACCGTGAGCTGAATAACCCCATTCCTCTTAGGCCAGCCTGACTCAGGCATTTCCGCTGGCAGCAGCAGAGTACACGGGAACTGACACCTGGCCAGAGGGTGACCTCGAGCTCACGGCCCATCGCCATCAGCCAGAAAGGCCTGTGGGCTGTTGGGACCGGTAGGTGGATTCCCACATGGCCGACCGTGGTTTGAGTCCCAGACCTGGAGGCTTGCTTTCTCAGTCCCCCCCACCCCCTCACTCTGTCCTCTGGTCAAAATAAAATAAATAAATAAAGTTAAATAAAATAATTCTGCACTGACTCCGTGCAGGAACTTTAAACATTAGCCAAGTGAGAGTGGCCAATTATAAAAGGCCAACAACTTTTATAAAATGTCCAGGAACCAGCAGTTGGCGTAATGGCTATGTCGCTGGACTCCCATGTAGTCAACTGCAGTTTGAGTCCCGGATCTGGTGGCTTAAATTCATGCCAGGCACGTGTGCATGAGTGCCCAAGATCCCGAGGGGAGAATGGAGAAGGGACTGCGGCGTGGCCATCCCCCCTGGGCAGGGAGGTGATTTCTCGCTTTCTGTCTCTCTATCTCCCTATCTTTCTGTGCTAAAGCACACGCACCCTAGAGCAAAAACCTCTCAAAAAAAGATATATATATGTATATATAAAATATCCAGAACAGGCAGGCGTGCGGACAGAACGCTCTCTCGGGGCTGGGGTAGGGAGTGAGGAAGTGAGGGCTGAGTTCTCTTGGAGGGTGAGGAGCACGCCCTGGAAGCCACACTCGCCGTGGCCATACCCTGCTGTGGGGAT
>NW_006159770.1:355567-364255 GCF_000334495.1 Tupaia belangeri chinensis
CCCACTCTGTCCTCTGGTCAAAATAAAATAAATAAATAAAGTTAAATAAAATAATTCTGCACTGACTCCGTGCAGGAACTTTAAACATTAGCCAAGTGAGAGTGGCCAATTATAAAAGGCCAACAACTTTTATAAAATGTCCAGGAACCAGCAGTTGGCGTAATGGCTATGTCGCTGGACTCCCATGTAGTCAACTGCAGTTTGAGTCCCGGATCTGGTGGCTTAAATTCACGCCAGGCACGTGTGCCTGAGTGCCCAAGATCCCGAGGGGAGAATGGAGAAGGGACTGCGGCGTGGCCATCCCCCCTGGGCAGGGAGGGGATTTCTCGCTTTCTGTCTCTCTATCTCCCTATCTTTCTGTGCTAAAGCACACGCACCCTAGAGCAAAAACCTCTCAAAAAAAGATATATATATGTATATATAAAATATCCAGAACAGGCAGGCGTGCGGACAGAACGCTCTCTCGGGGCTGGGGTAGGGAGTGAGGAAGTGAGGGCTGAGTTCTCTTGGAGGGTGAGGAGCACGCCCTGGAAGCCACACTCGCCGTGGCCATACCCTGCTGTGGGTATACAGCACTAAAGCCACTGACTCGTAGCTGGAAGCGGGCCAACTGCATGTTGTGTGAATTACGTCTCATTAAAGCTGTTTCAAAGAAAATAGGAAACAAAAGTGATTCCCTCACAACAGGGCTGGGCCCGGGAGAATCTCACGCCGTCCCCAGCCCCGCGCCGCACTCACCGGCCCTCTCCGTGTGGCAGGTCACCGCTGCCGACGAGGCCCTCTTTCCATCCCAGACGGTGGTGATGGTGGCTGAGTAGGACTGAGCTGGCCTGAGACCTGACACGGTCGTGCGTCCCCCACACCGGTCCTGTCTGTGCCGCTGCCCGCCCACCTCCAACTCGAAGGCCTCATAACCCCCGGAGGGGCAGGACCAGGTCAGGAGGACCCCATAGCCCCCCGAGGTGCTGACGCAGGAGGTGATGGTGGCTGAGTCTGGAGCTGAGGGAAGAGAACACAGCGGTCAGCAGGAGCCACCACGTCCCGACCGCACCTCCTGTCGTGGCAGTTCTGTGGAGACAGCTAGGCCTCCTCAGCCCACACCACAGAGCTCATCGACTCTCATTCTGTTGTCCTTCAATGGCCACAAATAGGTCCTTTCAAACTACAACTCCCATGAGCCTTCAGTCGTTCTGGACCATTGCAATTTATGCAGCCATGCTCCCAAGGCCTAATGGGCTTTGTAGTCCATTCCTCCACAGCTGCTAGGCCATGAAGCCTCAGCCTTCGGACAAGGTCTGCCCAATCCCAGCCTACCAGCAGAGGGAGGGGGTATCACCTGTGGACGCACGGAGGCTCTGGGTGGTGCTGGCTGCGCCGTTCCTCTCTGCCCACACACTGAAGTTGTACAGGGTCCCAGGTTGAAGGGCCTCCACCCGGTACCGGGTCTCATTGGTCTTGTCAGTCTGGTTACCCTGGTCTCTTTGGGGAACTTGCTCCCTCTGGGCATGGCCTCCACTGACCCATTGGACCTGATACGTGTAGAGCTCAGCATGGGGGTCTGCAGGGGCCGTCCACCACAGGCTGACTGTGTCGTTAGTCTGAGTTTTGTTCTGCAGATCTGTGACCTCACTGGGAGCTGGGGGATGAGAATAGAGGCTTACCGCTGAGTACCCTCCAGGACCCTCCTACCTGAGTCCACTGGTCTCCCTGTCACAGCAAAACGGAGACGCGCCATTGTCGATGGCTCTAGTAACTAAGAAGGGCAAGCCACAGGAAAGAGCCTCAAAATCCAAGGGGTGTGGACCCAGGATCTCCTGGGCACTCCTGTCTCCTGAATATAGCCCTGGGTCCCACCCACCACCTTTGGATCCTCCCAAAGGAATGCAAATCTGAAACTACAACTCCCATGAGCCCTTGGACTCTGCCTTGCTGTAGCATATGAAGTCCTAGCCATATGCCCTGATGGGACTTGTAGTCCACTCATCTGGCACAACCCTCAAGGCCTGACCTCTCCGTGGCCTCTCCAATGAGCTGCCTGGGGAAGCCTCCTTCCTCGCTTCTAGATATAATGAGTTTTTATAGGAAGCTGCCAACTTCATTATTCTTAGCAGAAATAGCCACTCTACACCTACCCCGCAGAGAGCTCCAGCCCCCACTTCTCAATGATGGAACTGGTTTCTGGAATAACACTGATCCTCCTCATGCTTAGGACCCACCGTGGCTCTTTTAGTCCATTGGCCCAGAGCTGACAGCCATGGTCTAGCTGGTGACTTGTTGGTTCCTAGGAGGTGGGCAGGCAGAAGCTTTCCCTGACTCCAAGTGCCCATTCCCCAAAGGCCAGTAAGACAGACCCCACAGTTTGGAAGGTCCTGATTGCTGGGGACAACACCTAGAAGTCAAGGCCCTGGCGTTCTGCGTCATTGCAGAAGCAGTGCCCTCCTGGACGCAGGAGGCCCTGCATGTGTAGGGAGGATAAGCAGGGCTCTGGGGAGCTGTCCAGCTCAGGGTGATGGAGGTATTGGTCTGGTCCTGAAGGCTGAGACCAGTCACTGCGTTGGGGACTGGGAGAAGGAGCAGAAAGTCAGTATTTCATGTCCCCAGCACTCGAGAGTCCAGAACACAATGGCATGCCTGTCCCTGCACAGCCCTGTGCATTAAATCCCTCCAGGCCCCCAACCCCGCTCACAGGTGTGTGCACCTGCAGTCTCAGCTACTCGGGGGGAGGGAGGAGGCCTGCAAGTGTGCAGCCACCGTGGGCAACACAACGAGCCCAGTCTATGGTAACCTCACACGCACACACACGGAGATCTAGAACAGCCTGGGTGCCCGCTCCCCATGCTCAGTGGGGACAGTCTAAACAGGCTCTCCTCTCTTTGGGGGCATAGCCAGTCCCCACATATGGCTATATCTCTCCTGTGGTCTCAGGTGGGGTGTCTGGGCTCAGTAAGACTGAGAAGACTATGGATTAAAGACCTGCAGCCCAGAGCTTATGGGAGGCACCTTTTTTTTTTTTTTTTTAGATTTTTGCTATAGGACGTGTGTGCTTGCCAGACAGAGAGACAGAAAGCAAGAGATCACCTCCAGGGGAGACGGCCATGCTGCAATACCTTCTCCTCCCTTCTCCTCCTCCTGGGATTTTGGGCATGCACACACACACATACACGCACATGCGCCTGGCGTGAGTTTTAAGTCGCCGGATCCAGGACTCGAACTGCAGTCGAGTACGTGGAAGACCAGCGTAGCCATTACGCCTTCTGCTGCCCCCTCCCTTTTTTTAAGAGATATTTTTAATATAGAGCACATACACTCGCCAGAGAGACAGAGAAAGTGAGAAAGTGAGCACGAGTTTCAAGCTGTTGGGTCCGACTCTGACCGTGGTCGGCCACATGGGATCCAGTGTGTTAACCACTACGCCACCTGTTGCCCCCAAGGGAGGGGCCATTTTGCCAGATCTTAACCTCTTACCTAGACGGGCAGTGAGCACGAGGCCCCTCACCTGTGGAGACGCTGAGGGTCTGCCCGAGGCTGTGCTCTTTGTTCCTCTCTGCCCACACGGAGCACTCGTACAGAGTCCCAGGCACGAGTCCTCCAGCCGTGACTTGGGTGCTGCTCACGTTCCAGGCCTTAGTTGTGGATCCGTCTCCAGCGCACTGGGCCCAGTATATGTAGTCCTGAAGGCTTGGCCCCTCGGGGGCTTCCCAGGTCAGGCTGATGGAGCTGTTGGTCTGACGCTCCAAAGACAGGTTTCTTACTGAGTTGGGAGCTGAGAAATCAGGAAGAAGGTCCAAGCTTAGCAGGGTGAGAACACAGCAGAGGCAGTCGGGGGCACTCTTGGCCCTCACAGTTCTCAGTCCCGCATCGCCTCCTCGCCCCAGAATGTGGGATTCAACCAGGGTCTCTCGAGGGCCAGTGTAGGGACTGGAATAGGAGAGCCTGCCGCGCAGGGTCTGGGTCAGGAGGCCTGGCATGGGACCGAGTCTCTGCCCATCTTTCTCTCTCTCTCCCCTTCCTTTCTTTCTTTTTCTTTTTCAGTTTGCTAGAGGATGCATGTGTTTACCAGAGAGACAGGAGATGGAGAAAGCACCCCAATGGGGCATGGCCACAGGGCAATCCCTTCTCCTCTCCCTCCCTTTGGCATTTGGGGCGTGCATGCACATACGCCTGGCATGTTTTTTGCTTGTTTGTTTGTTTGTTTTAGGGGTTTTTGCCATAGGGCGCATGCGCTTGTCAGACAGACAAAGAGAGACAGAGAGATAGAAAGCGAGAAATCACCCCCCAGGGGGGATGGTCACGCCGCAATCCCCTCTCCTCCATTCTCCTCTCAGAATCTTGAGCACGCACGCACACGTGTCCGGCGTGAGTTTTAAGCCACCAGGTCTAGGACGTGAACCGCGGTCGACTACATGGGAATCCAGGGACATAGCCATTACGCTAACTGCTGGTCCCTGTCTGGCATGTTTTTTAAGCCACTGGGTCCAGGACTTGAACTACACGGTCAACCACGTGGGATCCATCCACCCTGACTACCAGGCCAGGGGCTTGCCTAAGAGTTCGCGTTTCCAGTCAGCTCTGGGGGTGCCGATGTCACCCATCCACAGCTCACACTCTGACGCATTTGGGTCTTCCCAAATTCATACAGTGAAACCAAATCCCTGGCCCTGTAGTATTAGGAGGTGGGAACTTTGGAGGCAATTGGGTCTGAGGATGGGGCCTGCATGGATGGGGTTAGCACCCTGACAAGAGGCCCTGGGGAGCGCTCTGTGGGGTAGAAACACCCTCCCAGTATCCAGCATCATAGGCACCAGCCTCGAGGGGTTGCCCTTACAGGGCTCTTGGGCACATGGACTGTGGACTGGACAGTGGGGGCCTAGGCAGCCCTCCACACCAGGCGAGGGGTCCGTGGGCTGAGTTCGTCCTCACTGTGTGGCAGAGCCGGAAACTGGGAGGAGTCAGAGTGCCAGAGCGGCCGTTCACAGTCTTTAACCCAGCTAGAGTACAGGGGGTGTGCTATCCCTGGTGGGACGGCCCGCCTTCCAGAGTCCAGGACCCTACCAGCCGCAGGAAGGAAGACAGGCCCCAGGGACTGCGCTGGGGAGGCCCGGGCACCACCTGCCCACGTGTGAGTGCAGTGGGGCAGTGGGCGTCTGGGCTGCTGGGGAGGCTCGGGCACCACCTGCCCACGTGCGAGTGCAGTGGGGCAGTGGGCTTCTGGGCTGCTGGGGAGGCTCGGGCATGACCCGCCTCGTGTGAGCGCAGTGGGCGTCTGGGTTGCTGGCAGCACCACTGCCGGACACCTGGACGTGCTCAGTCAGGCCTCAGTCACACCCCCCACCGGCCTTAACGAGCTCGAAGACAGCTTCTCACCAGTGCCAGCATTCTGAGTCTCCAAGGAACTATTAACTCCATCCTCCTCCACCCACACGGAGCACACATACAAAGTCCCGGCTTGCAGACCATCCACCGTGACTCTGGTGTCCGTGGTGTTCAGGGTCCGCGCTGTGCCCTCGGCAGTGCACTGGACCCAGTAGATGTAGTTCTGCAGGGCTGGGCCTTCGGGGACTGCCCAGCTCAGGCTGATGGAGCTGTTGGTCAGAGCCTCGACCGTCAGGTTTCTCACGGGGCCGGGGGCTGCAAAATTAGAAAGGAGAACATCGTGAGCAGGGCGCAGGCCAGACGGGCAGTCCGTGGGCACCCTCGCTCCACAGTCCCCAGGCCTCCCTCAGCTCCTGACCCCGAGCATGCTCCTCAGACTGCAGTGCGCACCCGAGTCCCGAGGGCACTGCTCAGACACAGGTGTGTGCCAGCAGGTCTGGCCGGAGCTGGGACTGCGTGTCCAGTGGGCTCTCGGAGACGCCACGGCTGCCCATGAGTACCACGCCTGGAGCACATGGTGCAGCCGAGCACTCCCAGCTGGGTGTCTGCAAGGACGGACACAGCCCCACGGAGGGCAGAGCAGGCCCGGGAACTCAGCGACGGAGCTCCTGAACTCGGGGGACAAGGACCTGAATTGGCAGACTTCCTGAGCTTGGACCAAAAGAGCCACCTGTAGCTGGCGGCCGCCACATCGTCCACAGTCTAGTGAGGGGAGCTAGCCACATCAGGTGACGGAGCCAGCCACCTGAGCGTCCACCCTCCGTGTGTGGGACACCTGGGAGCTAGTAGAAGAGACAGAGGGTCAGAGTGTCCCCACTGCCCGTGACCTGCGCTCCACAGCTCAAGCAACATGGCCTGGCCCTACGCCGCCCAGCGCTGAGAGGCACCCTAGTGTGAAGGTCCAGAGCCCCACTCCTAGGCAGAGGTCCCTGGACAGTCTCCTCACCTCCTGAACCTAAGAGCGTGGATGTGACCTGTCTCCTGTGGTCACTAAAGGCCTGGCCCTGTGAGACCTGAGGACGTGTCAGTCCCCACGCCACCCGGAATAGACGCGAGAGGAGCAGGCACCGTCTTCGGCAGGTTCTCAGCCACCCTCTGCCACTCTTTGTGCAAAGCAAGAGAAGAGAACGCGGTGCGTGCGTGTGGGGGTGGGGGCTGCTCACCTGTGGTCTCCCTGAGGGTCCTCCTGGAGCTAGGTACCCTGTTCTTCCATGCCCACACAGACAGCTCGTACCAGGATGCCGGCGTAAGCCCCTCCACCGTGTAATGGGTGTCTGCCGTGTCTCGGGTCTCATTCGTGTCTCCACCTTCAGTCCACTGGACCCCGTAGGTGTAGCCCCCAGGAGCTCCGTCCTCAGGGGCCTCCCAGCTCAGGGTGATGGTGCTGCTGCCCCGAGCCTCCACACTCAGGTTTCTGACTGAGTTGGGAGCTGAAAGTTGGGACGAGAGGAAAACCAGTTGCTGTTTCCGGTCCCCCAATTTCCCAGCTGTGTTTCCACCACTGGACTCAGTAGGTGTAGGTGGGATGCCCGGGCCTGCACTGCCCTGCAGGGCAGATGTGAGCTCCCCGGGGCTCCTGAGCCTCGATGGCACGGCTCGTTCACACTGAGATGCTCCCCTTGGGAGCAGCACGAGTTCTGAAGACCGGCATAAAACTAAGAGTGTTAACTATCTCACTGAACCCTTTTACATCAGTTACGTGTCATTTTTTTCTTCTTCTCTGGAGTGTCTGCACTCAACGGAGAGAGACAGAGAGAGAAAATGAGAAAGCAGCCCCTAGGGGACATGCCACACCACAACCCCTCCTCCATCCTCTCCTGGGATTCCAGGCATGCACACACACGTCCGACATGATTTTCAAGCCGCTGGGTCTCAGACTCAGACCCCAACTGGCCAAGAGGGGGTCCAGCACCTTAACCACCACACCACCTGCTGGCCCAATCACATATAACTTTTTAGAATTGTTTTTTGTCATAGGGCAGGTGCGCTCACCGGAGAGAGAGACATACGGTGAGAGTGAAAGTGAGAAACCCCCCAGTGGGATGGCTACACTCCGATTCCTTCTCTTCCATTTTCCTCTGGGGACCTTGGGCATGCATGCACACATGGCTGCCCCACAGAAGTCCTCACGACGGTTCATTCCAGCCACAGTCCTTACTCCACGGCGGCTGGCAGAGTACGGCACTTACTAAGTGGATTCCTTTGTACGTGTGCTGGACTACAGGACCTGCCAGTTTTCACCCTACCCCTCCCTTAAAAAGTAAAAGCTCTGGGAACCAGCAGTTAGCGTAATGGCTATGTCACTGGACTCCCACGTAGTCGACCGCGGTTCGCGTCCTGGACCCGGTGGCTTAAAACTCTCTCCGGGCGCGTGTGCGTGCGTGCCCAAGATCCTGAGAAGAGAATGGAGGAGAAGGGATTGCGGCGTGACCATCCCCCCTGGGGGGTGATTTCTCGCTTTCTGTCTCTAATGTCTCTCTGTCTGTCTGGCGAGCGCACGCGCCCTACAGTGAAAATCTCTCCAAAAAAAAAAAAAAGTAAAAGCTCTGACTAAACAGTGGCTGCCACTCACCTGTGGGAGTCTTCAGTTCTGTGGCACTTCCATCCTCCTCCGCCCACACGGAGCACACATACAAGGTCCCGGCTTGCAGGCCACCCACCGTGACTCTGGTGTCCGTGGTGTTCAGGGTTTGCTCTGTGCCCTCGGCAGTGCACTGGACCCAGTAGGTGTAGTTCTGCAGGGCTGGGCCTTCGGGGACTGCCCAGCTCAGGCTGATGGAGCTGTTGGTCGGAGCCTCGACCGTCAGGTTTCTCACGGGGCCGGGGGCTGCAAAATTAGAAAGGAGAACATCGTGAGCAGGGCGCAGGCCAGACGGGCAGTCCGTGGGCACCCTCGCTCCACAGTCCCCAGGCCTCCCTCAGCTCCTGACCCCGAGCATGCTCCTCAGACTGCAGTGCGCACCCGAGTCCCGAGGGCACTGCTCAGACACAGGTGTGTGCCAGCAGGTCTGGCCGGAGCTGGGACTGCGTGTCCAGTGGGCTCTCGGAGACGCCACGGCTGCCCATGAGTACCACGCCTGGAGCACATGGTGCAGCCGAGCACTCCCAGCTGGGTGTCTGCAAGGACGGACACAGCCCCACGGAGGGCAGAGCAGGCCCGGGAACTCAGCGACGGAGCTCCTGAACTCGGGGGACAAGGACCTGAATTGGCAGACTTCCTGAGCTTGGACCAAAAGAGCCACCTGTAGCTGGCGGCCGCCACATCGTCCACAGTCTAGTGAGGGGAGCTAGCCACATCAGGGGACGGAGCCCGCC
>NW_006159770.1:364553-367513 GCF_000334495.1 Tupaia belangeri chinensis
CTCCAGCATTTCCCCTTTCCCAGTGCGCAGCCAGGCTGAGGCCAGGGCAGGAAGGGGGGAGGAGGAGGAAGTGAGGCTTGAGCCCCAGAGGCTCTGGCCCTCCCCGCCCTCCCCACCTGACACCACTCTGCCCTGTCGCTGCCAACCTGGGTGAAGTTCAACCCCGAGCCAGGTGGCGCCACCCTGCTGCAGGAGGGTCACCGGGGCTCCCAGAGGCCAGAGCGGGGCCTGTGTGACCCCACTTCAGGCGGAGTGAGCATGGAGGTAGGCCTGCGGCTGGACCTCACACTGGGCCCTCAAGCCCTTGCAGCTCACCCGACCCCGCACTCCTTCCTGTTCTCCACGCAGTTGTCCTACTCCTCCATCAGACCTCAGCCCACCGGGGTGACGGGACCGCGTCTGCCACGTGCCGGGCCATCTGCACGTGCACATCTACCTCGTCCACCCGCGGCCGTGAAGAGTGGCCTGGCTGCTCTCGGCGGCTCGGACACGGCTGTCACGCAGGCACTCGATACTTTCTCTGGGTTCCTTCCTAAGTCTCTGGCACCAGGGCTTCTCGGGTGTTTCTGTGGACTTACTGCCACGCGGCTGCCCTCATGGTGCAGCCGGGCTTCGCCGGCGTTTGCCTTCCTACCGCCAACCGCCCTCGAGAGCTGGTGCTCTCTATCCAACCTCTCTTCTTGTTTTAAAGATAGATATCAAACTCCTACCTCAGACACGAGGCAGCTGACCGTTCTGGCTAGTCCCTAGTGGCAGGGGGGGCAGGGTCCCTGCCCTGATGAGGGTAGCCCCTTGTCATCCTGGTGGAGTTTGCTGGGAAGACTGCGGGCTGGACACCACTGTCGTCACCGCAAGTCGGAGGCTGCAGAGAGCCCTGGCTGGCTGACTTGGGAGCGTGCGCCCTTCTTCTTGCTAGAACAACTTACATAGCCAGGCAAAGGTTGCGTAGTGGTTCGTCAGAAACAGAAGGCAGCCTGCAGGTGGCGTGGCGGTTAAGGCTGCTGGACTCCCACATGGTTGACC
Source organism: Tupaia belangeri chinensis (assembly GCF_000334495.1). Classification (NCBI taxonomy): domain Eukaryota; kingdom Metazoa; phylum Chordata; class Mammalia; order Scandentia; family Tupaiidae; genus Tupaia; species Tupaia belangeri. Next base: position 365,577 of record NW_006159770.1, read on the forward strand.
ATGGTTCAAGTCCTGGACGTGGCAGCTTGCTTTCATACTTTCCTTCTTTCTCTGTGTCTCTCTCTGGTCATAAAAACAACAAAGAAATAATGACAATGAATGAAATAAAATAGCTCTAAAAAAGAAGAAGAAAGAACAAGAAGGAGAAGAAGAAACAGAAGGAAGGGGCCAGCAGGTGGTGTGGTGGCTAAAGTGCTGGATTCCCACATATTCAACCAGGGTTCAAATCCCAGCGGCTTGAAAAAATCACACTGGGTACACGTGTGTGTGTGTGTGTGTGTGTGTGTGTGTGTGTCTGAAATCCTGAGAGGAGAACGGACAAGGGACTGAGCATGGCCATCCCCACTGGGAAGTGACTTCTCATTTTCCCTATCTCTGTCTCTCTCTGGCAAGTGCACGCACACACCCTGGCAAAAACCTAAACTAAGTAAATTAAAAGAGAGAGAAGGGAAAGAACAATACCATCTGAACAAGCGATAACCGACTACCCGAGGTACTGTGTCTACAGCAGCCCTTCCCCTTCATTGGGGTATTTACACAGAGAGTGCTGAAGCCTATATACAGTTCTTGTTTTGTTTTGTTTTGTTTTGTTTTCATCTGATAACTGACATAGCTACCAAGTTATTATTGAGCAGGTCACTCGGTAGCTTATGTCAGTACTATGGAAAAGCTGGAGAGAGTCGATTTATGTCCTGAACAGGCCAGAGCAGAACAGTGTGAGATTTTTATTGCACCACTCGAATTGTTGCACAATTTAAAACTTGTGAACTGTTTGCTTTCAAATTCATTTAATATTTTCAGACTGCTGTTGACTACAGGTAACTGAAACCAAAAGCAAAACTATGAGTAAAGGGGAATTACTGTATAAGTTGTTGATTTTCATTGCCATGGGGTGCATGTGCTTACCAGAGACACAGAGGGAGAAAGCACGTCCCAGTGAGGTGTGGTCACCCTGTAATCCTTTCTTGCCCATTTCTCCATCCTGTTGGGATTTGGGGCATACACACTCAAGCCATTGGGGCCAAGAATGAGCATGTTTGGCCATGTGGGATCTGGTTCCCCCAGCCAGTAGGCCGTGGGAATAGCCCAAGCATCTGTTGCTCATTGATGTGTAAAAGATTACTCAAAGGATAGGAATACACTTAGTCAGAAAAACACTTGCACATCCATGTTTATTGTAGCATTATTCACAGTTGCTAAGATATGGAATCAACCCAAACGTCTGCACAAAAGAATGAATTGAAAAAGTGTGGCACATATACTCTGTGGAATACTATTCAGTCATAAAAAAACTAGACACTGGCGTTTGATAGAAAGTGGATGAATATAGAAGATTTAATGCTAATCAAATTAAGCCAGACTATGAAAGTGAGGCATTGTATGTCCCCACTTAATTTACACCAAATGTCTGCACTCTATGGCAGAAACTGAAAGACTTGAAGGCTTAAAGGCATGGAGAGCAACTGTGGATACCAGAGATGATATGAGAGGAGAGAGGGAAATGAGGAGGGAGGGAGGGAGGAGAGAATCAAGGTAAAAGTTAAAATTCAATGGGGCCAGCAGGTGGCATGGTGGTTAAGGGGCTGGACACTCCCACATGGTTAACCATGGTTCATGTCCCAGACCTGGTGGCTTGCATTTTTAAAAAAATTTATTTGATTTCTTTTTACATTTTCCCACAAACATTTACTTTGCATATAAAAAAATTTTGCTCATACTTCATAGTTCTTGACAGTTAATAACTTTCAAAATTTCAAAATACTGAATTTTAAAGATAATGCTCAAAATATTTCTCTTTTTTTTTTTTTGGAGAGTTTTTTGCTGAAGGGCATGTGCACTTGCTAGAAAGACAGAGAGAGACAGAGAGACAGAAAGCAAGAAATCACCCCCCAGGGGAGATAGCCATGCTGCAATCCCTTCTCTTCCATTCTCCTCTC
>NW_006159770.1:368664-376786 GCF_000334495.1 Tupaia belangeri chinensis
CTCTCTGTCTGTCTGGCGAGTGCACGCGCCCTATAGCGAAAAAACCTCTCCAAAAAAAAAAAAAAAGTCTGTTTCGCCAGTTCAGTCTTATGTTCAAACTCTCTTCTATTGAATGTGCAATGTTACTCTGGTCCAATCTTTTCCATTTAAATCCTGGAAGGTAACATTCGATGTTATTGATTTCTTGTCCTTAGCATTAAATTAGTCATTTTCTTGGTTGGTTTTTATTCTCTTATTTATGTGTCTTTAGTTTTCCTGGTACAGCACTCCTTTCAGAACTTCTTGAAGAGTGGGTCTGCTATTGGCAAATTCTTTCAGGTCTTGTTTATCTGAGAATGTTTTTTTATCCTGTTTCCATATGTAAAATAATCTTGCCAGGTATAGTATTCTTGGTTGAAACTGTTTTTCACTTAACACTGTGAATATATTATCCCATTCTTTCCTTGTTCTCATTGTTCTGTGAGAGGCCTGAGGTTAGCCTGATTGGATAACCTTTATAAGTAACCTGATGTTTCTCTCTTGCCAATTTTACTGTCTTGTCTTTGTGGATTTGGCCAGTCTGGCTATGGTGTGCCTTGAAGATCTTCTTAGCTTGATTCTATTACGGGTCCTTTATATTCCTTGGGTCTGAATATTTGAATGCCTCTCTAGATTTGGAAAGTTTTCTTCCAAGATTTCATGGAATAGAATATCAATGCCCTTACTGGTTTCCTCATCTTCTGGGATACTGATTATCTGGATGTTTGGGTGCTTAATGCTGCCTAGTATTTCTTGTATAGTATTCTCATTTTTGGGGGGTTATTTTCTGTGTGTGTGTGTGTGTGTGTGTGTGTGTGTGTGTGTGGTTGTTTTTTCTAGATAAGAGGTTTTACTTTCCACATCCAAGATTCTGTTTTCTGCATGTACTAATCTGCTTATAATACTCTTGAGGGAGTTTTTGATTCCCTGAAGGGCAGCCTTCATCTCTAACAGCTCCATTTGATTCAGTTTTATGGTGTGTTTTTCCTCTTTCAGATGATGGAAGAACTTCAACACCTTCTAGAACTCGTTCCTTTTCTCCTGCATCTTCCGGAGTTCATGATCTCTCAGCTCTTGCATCTCATCTAGTTTTGTCACTACGAATATTCTGAATTCTCTATCAGACATTTCCACGAGTTCTACTGTACTGTCTGTGGATGATGAGGGATTGTTCTTTTCCCTTAAGGGAAAGATATTTTCTTGGTTTCTCATGTTTCTTGTGCCTCCCTTCCTTTCTCTCTTCCTTCTCTTTCTTTCTTCTCTGTCTCTTCTTTTCTTTTCCTTCCTTCTTTCTTTCTTTCCTTTCTTTCTCTTTATCTCTCTCTCTCCTCTCTTTCTTTTTTTAAATTGCCACAGAACATACACATTTTTTTTAATATTAATTTATTTTTACTTGTTATTATTATTTTCTAATTTGAGGAGAGAAGGAGAGAGAAAGTGAGAGAGCAAGCCACCAGGTCTGAGACTCGAACCATGATCAGCCACATGGGAGTCTAGCACTTTAACCACCATGCCACTTGCCAGCCCCAGTAAGTATTGAGGATTTCAATGACTCTAAAAGTATTCAGATGCTGGCTACTGTGCACCGAGGCCTATCTAGACATTCAACGTGTGGAGAGTGAAACTTAGAGTGGGAAAGTAAGGTTAAAGACAAAACAAGAGGACCAGCAGTTGGCATAATGGCTATGTGGCTGGACTCCCATGTAGTCAACCGCAGTTTGTGTCCTGGACCTGGTGGCTTAAAACTCACGCCGGGCGCATGTGCGTGCATGCCTAAGATCCCGAGAGGAGAATGGAGAAGAAGGGATTGCGGCGTGACCATCCCCCCTGGGGGGTGATTTCTCACTTTCTGTCTCTCTGTCTCTCTCTGTCTGTCTGGCGAGTGCACACACCCTATAGCAAAAACCTCTAAAAAAAAACAAGAAATAAACAAACTAGAAAAATACTAACAAGAAAAGAAAGAGAAAAACGATTTTTTTTATACACGTAAAAAAATGAAAACCCTGCGGTGAGTTACAGGCCAGGACACACCTCAGCTTTAAAATGGCTTGTGGCTTGCTTTTAAAAGCCGTTGATAAAGATTACTGAGTACATGCGGAAAAAAAAAAATACAGGGTATGCACACTGGGAAAATATATTTTCTTTTTTTCATATTCAGAATTTTTATTTAATTTTCTAGTGGACAATTTACATCTCTCTCTCTCACCCGTCACTTTAAGTTAGTGTAACAATTTTTCACAATAAACTACTTAAAGAGAAGCTTTGGTCAAGAATGGAATGAAATAAAACAAGAATAAAACAAAACAAGAACAAAAACAAAAAATCAATACTGCTTTAAAAAAACCAATTTCACCCTAAACAAAAACACACAATATTTGCACAATATGTGCTCAGTGTTTCCTTGGGGCTGGCTTTCCTCACCATCATGCAAATGGCAGAGCCACCGGCAGCCTGTTTGTCATGCTTGATGGTGAAGACTCACTCAGCTTCACATTATCCCGAGGCTCTGGATAGAAGGCTTTAATATTTGAAATCTCAAATTGTTACAGCTCCATCAATGCCAGTAGTGCAAACTTTGCAACAGTTCTGCTTGTCCACTTCATAGACATTTGAGTGATGCTATTCTGGTGCAGTGTCTCTAAGGCTGTATTATGGTCCTCAGTTGTGGCACCCTGGATATTTGAATGCCTCTCTATGTTTGCAAAGTTCATGTTTGCGCAATCATTCCACTGGAAGATATGTTGCACTGAATGCTCTCTTTTGGAATGTCTAGGTTGTAGACAAAGGTCAAGCAGCCACAGTCTTTATAGTTAAAGAGCATTGGGCAGCTTCTGGCCCAACTCCTAGCGAAGCGAGAACCCATGTGCAACTGAGGTGGGCCCAGCTCGGCCCCTTTAACCAGAAAGCCTAAGCCTCTGCCCCAAAGCTCTCCAGAAGATGCAGGAGAAAAGAGAGGAGTTCCAGGAGGTGAGAAAATGCTTGCATGATCTGAAAGAGGAAATACACACTATAAGAAAGAATCAAACGGAACTGTTAGAAATGAAGGCTGTAATACAGGAAATCAAAACCTTCCTTGAAAGTATTAAAAGCAGATTAGATTATACAGAAGATTGAATCTCAGATGTGGAAGACAGAACCTCTGATCTAGAAAAGTTCACCAAAAAGACTGAGAAAATAACCCAAAAAATGAGAGTAATATACAAGTAATACTAGATATCACTAGATGCCCAAACACCCAGATAATTGGTATCCCAGAAGGTGAAGAAACTAATAAGGGCATTGAAAATCTATTCCATGAAATCCTGGAAGAAAACTTTCCCGATCTACAGAGGCATTCAAATATCCAGACCCGAGGAATACAAAGGACCCCACATAGAATCAACCCAAGAAGATTTTCTCCAAGGCACATCATAGCCAGATTGACCAAAACCACAGAGACAAGATGCTAAAATTGGCAACAGAGAAACATCAAGTTACTTTTTTTTTTTTTTGGAGAGATTTTCGCTATAGGGCACATGCACTTGCCAGAAAGACAGAGAGAGACAGAGAGATAGAAAGCAAGAAATCATCCCAAGGGGGGGATGGCCACACTGCAATCCCTTCTCCTCCATTCTCCTCTCAGGAGCTTGGACACACACGCACATGTGCCCAGCGTGAGTTTAAGCCACCGGGTCCAGGATTCAAACCGCGGTCAGCTACATGGGAGTTCAGCAACATAGCCATTATGCTAACTGCTGGTCCCACTTTTTTTTTTTTTAAATATATGATCAGTTATTAGGTTCTTGGCAAACAATTTAGAACACTAATTTGTGAGGATAAACTCCATTTGTAAGGGCAAACACAGATCGCAGGTAGCCCTGGAGCTGAGGAACAGCTTCGATTGTTGGCAAAATTTGTGAGTCTACCGCTTTCTGATCAATCTTGCACTGCTCTGAAATCTCATATTTCTCCTTCTCTGTGTTGAAGACCTCACTTTCCTGGTGTCTGGGCTTCCACAGTTTCCTTTTCTTGAAGTAAGCATCAGTAAGGTGCTTTGGGATTTTTATTTTGCTAATATCATTTTTCTTTCTTTTTTTTTTGGAGAGGTTTTTGCTCTAGGGTGCGTGCGCTCGCCAGACAGACAGAGATATAGAGACAGAAAGCAAGAAATCACCCCCCAGGGGGGATGGTCACGCCACAATCCCTTTTCCTCCATTCTCCTCTAGGGATCTTGGGCACACACGCACACTCGCCCGGCGTGAGTTTTAAGCCACCGGGTCCGGGACGCGAATCGCAGTCGACTATGTGGGAGTCTAGCGACATAGCCATTACGCTAACTGCTGGTTCCCCTAATATCATTTTTCGTAGAGGTGGCAATGACAAATTTCTGGTGTGTTCTACGCAGTGGAATTTGATTGAGAACCAGTGGTCCAGTTGCAAGGAGCAAGCCGCCGCTCAGCTGCTTCAGGAAAACCACTCTTGCCTCTGTGGCGTCCAGTGAGGATGATCAGAATGGTCCCAGGAGTGATGCTGGCTCGCAGCTTTCTCACATGCTGACTGAAGGGTTTTTTGCCGTGGCTCAACAGCTTTCAAGGCACATCTTCAGTGGTATAATACCTAGGCATTTTGTGCAGTTTAACCACCCGGGTACCACCATTCTTGTCTTCACCAACTGGTTTTGTGACGGTCGCAAGAACCTTCTCCTTCTTTTTCTTTCCTATCCTGGATTTAGTGGCCGAGTATTTCCTCTTGTACATGGCCTTCCTGGAATACATAGTATCCTGCTTTGCAGCTTTATCGCCTGCCATCGTGTATAGTGGGAAAGAGAACATCAAGTTACTGTCAAAGGACATCCCATCAGGCTAACATTGGACCTCTTGTCAGAAACAACGTAAGCAAAGAAAGAATGGCAAAATATATTCAAAGTGTTAAGTGAAAAACAACTTCACCCAAGACTACTATATATTTGGCAAGATTATCCTTCATATGGGAAGAAAAGCCCAAAATATTCTCAGATAAACAAAACCTGAAATTGGGACCAGTAGTTGGCATAATGGCTATGTCGCTGAACTCCCATGTAGTCGACCATGGTTCAAGTCCCAGACCTGTTGGCTTAAACTTCACGCCGGGCGCGTGTGCGTGCAAGCCCAAGATCCAGAGAGGAGAATGGAGGAGAAGGGATTGGAGCATGGCCATCACCACTGGGGGGCGATTTTTTCCTTTCTGTTTCTCTCTTTCTAGTGAGCACATGTGCCCTATAGCAAAAATCTCTCCAAAAAATAAAAGAAAAAGAAATTGAATTCTTATGGGGCTTTGTGCAAATAACAGACCAAACTGAGATTAACCTAATTTTTTTTTTTCAGATAAGTTAGTTTATACCTCTCTTTAGTAAAAGGAGGAATGGAAAGAAAGTATGTTTCAGAAGAAAATTACAGTGCAGTTGTCACTAGATTCTGGCTTTGCCCATATTTTTAAGATATTTTGTAAATCAATAATGTGTGAAAAAAAAGTTTAATATGGAAGAGAGGAAGAGGAAAGGGGAAGGAAAAAACAAAAGTATGCTTAATTGACAAAAAAATGAGAAGCTATTTGCTGATGATAAGGTATAGAGATGTCTTTCTCTTGACTGACATGCATGGGATTTGTGCTGGAAAAAGAAATGGTGTATGCTGTGAAGACATTACGTGTAAATAAATAAATTTTAAAAAGTGGAAGTGGGGAATAGATGAAGCTAACGTTGCAGTGTTAATAATGTTTTAGCCTGCGTGATAGATATGTGAAGATTAATTATCAGAATTTTCCACTTTTCATATGTTTGAAAATAAAAAAAATAAAGTATTAAAAAATAAATAGGGGCCAGCAGGTGGTATGGTGGTTAAGGGCGCTGGACTCCCATGTAACCAACCATGGTTCAAGTCCTAGACCTGGCGGCTTGCTTTCTCACTTTCCTTCTCTTTCTTGTTCTGTCCCTCTCTAGTCAAATTTAAATAAATAAAGTTATAAATAAATAAATATAAAGAAAGAAAGAAAGAACATTGGGCAAGAGTCATGGCCAGCAGCTACCACACTATTCTCTGAGAATAATGACACACTCAGGAGTGGCAGGAACTCTGTTTTCAGAGCTGAGACCTGCACACTTTTTGAAGCATATTCAACAGACACAGTACTGTCATGGCTGACCCAGGTCAGGCGGCTACCACTGGCAGAGAAGCTGACCCCTTCCTTGAGCCCACCACCAGTGCCACTGCCATCAAACTCTGACATCAGCTGATAAAGGCATCTTGCTGCCCCAGGGCATGCTGGCTGGCTTGTCATCCACTTCTTTGATGCAGGAAAAAAATACTCTGCATTTAAAGTCGCATGATCCTGCTGCCAGCAAACATTGTTGGGATGCCAATCAAGCTGAGGACTGTGGATCGAATCGGCTTTTTAACACACCTGCTTATCCACCAGTCATTTTCAGAATCAAAGTAGCAAACAGAAATGAGTCAAGCTCCATTTCCCATAGCAGATTTGTTATCTGGAAGGGACCACTTCACGGAAGTGGCTGCGTGATTAATTCTCAGGGTCACCAGGGTTGGCTTCCAGACGCCATCTTTCTGACTCCAGACATGAGCATCACGGTCTGCCCGCGTGGCAATGGTCACTCCTGGGAGCCCAGCCAATACCTGTGAAGTGTCTGCTATGCTCCCTGAGTTCCTGACTTTCACCCACCAGCTCCCATTCTTCATACAGATGTGTACTTCACGATTACTGGCACTAAGGGCAATTTGGGTATGACCCCTGTTCTAGGCAGGACAGGTGATTGGCTCTAGTAAAAACGGATGCACGGACATTATTCTTAGTGTTTTCAAAGGATAGAAAGCTGGGGTAGGGAGGTCTGGATGGGCTCAGAGCAGAGAATCGGCACTCTGGTTGGTTGACACGAACAGGCTCCGGTGGGTGTTGGTGGATGACCTGGGAAAATTATTTGCAATGTTGTAAAGATATATAACAATCGAATGTAAAAAATAAGAGAAAAATGGGTCAGCAGATAGCATGGTGGTTAAGGTGCTGGACACTCCCACATGGCCGACCACAGTTCAAATCCCCGTCCCGGTGGCATGCTTTCTCACTTTCCTTCTCTCTGTGCCTTTCTCTGGTCAAAGCTAAATAAATGAAGGAATAAATAAAATCAAATAAATAATTCTTCAAAAAAACAAGAAGGAAAGAAAAGAAAGATTACCCCAAGACTTAGTTGCTTAGATAGGAGACATTTATTATCTCTCAGGGTCTTTGTGGCCTGGTGGGTGGTTCTGGCTCGGCGTTTCACAGAAGACTGCTATGAAGATGAGGCTCACCTGGGGCTGAAGGTGCACTTCCAGAGGTTCACTCAATGGCTGTTGGCACAAGGCCCCAGTTCTTCCCCACAGCCCCCAACGTGACACATTGCGAGTATTGAGTACCCTCACAACGTGGCTACCAGCTGCCCCAGACTGACCCAAGAGGGAGAGCAAGGCAGGGATCACCACAAATGCCTTTGGTAACCTCACCTCAGAAGGCACATTGTCGTCACTCCAGTGCCCCATTCCTTATACCGTCACCGTATTCAATGGAGAGGTCTACCTCAGAAGGCACATTGTCATCACTCCAGTGTCCCATTCCTTATACTGTCACCGCACTCAATGGAGAGGTCTACCTCAGAAGGCACATTGCCGTCACTCCAGTGTCCCATTCCTTATACCGTCACCGCACTCAATGGAGAGATCTATGCAAACGTGTGAAAACCAGAAATAGGGCTGTTAGGGGCCCTCCTGGGTGGTCAGCTACCAGCAGGATGTTGTTTTAATTAAGAGAAGGAAGGGCAGGAGTCACTGTTATTTAGGTTTTTGTCGTAAGTCATGTATGCCAGTCAAAGAGAGACAGAGAAAGGGAAACTGAGAAATTACCTCCCAGAGGGATGATCATGCCACGATCTTCTTCATTCTCTTAGGATTTGGGGCAAGCATGCACCGTGCACAGTGTGATTTTTTTTTTTTTAAGATTTTTTTTTTTTGAGGTTTTTGCCATAGGGTGCGTGCGCTCGCTAGACAGACAGAGAGAGAGAGGCAGAAAGCGAGAAATCACCCCCCAGGGGGGATGGCCA
>NW_006159770.1:376984-377309 GCF_000334495.1 Tupaia belangeri chinensis
TTTTAATGCAACCAGAGAGGGATGGGGGGCGGGGGTGAGAAAGTAAGCTGCCAGGTCCGGGACTCAAACCACATTCAGCTATGTAAAAGTCCAGCTTCCTTCACCACCAAGCCTCTTGTTGGCCCCCACAGTGTGATTTTCAAGCTGCTGGGCCTGAGACTTGAACCTTGGTCAGCCATGTTGGAATGCAGTGCCTTAACCTCTATACCAACTGCTGGCCCCTGGAAGGGGGTCATTAGTAACTGCTATGATAAGGTTTATGCTTGTCAAAACAACCTTGGGAAAAAAAAGAAAGAAAAAACAAAAAAGGAAGGTAGGGAGGGAA
>NW_006159770.1:377840-380198 GCF_000334495.1 Tupaia belangeri chinensis
TGGTCCTGCGGGGCCGCAGGGCTGGGGAAGGACTGCCGAGGATGCCCACTTCCCTGGAACTTAGAAAAGCTCTTACATGCACACATCATGCATGTGGAAGCCTCCTCTCTGCTGGAAGTCCCTAAATGCACATCACAAATGGAGAAGTCTCTCTGCTGGAAGTCCCTAAACGCACATCATAGATTGGAAGCTGAGGTCTTGGAGAGGGCTGACACCGTCACACCCTTGGATGCCAAGCCTGAGGTCTGGGGCAGCAGTGACATGCCAGGGTCCCAGAGCAGAGCAGAGCCACTTGGATTTCCTCCTACCCCCTTGGTCACTGTCCCTGTGTCCTCACACCCCTTCCCGACACTGTGATGGTGGCAGGTTGTGTCCCCAGAAGGTTGTGCCCAAGTCCTAACCCTGGTACCTGTGAATGTGAGGTCACTTAGAAATAGGGTCTTTGGGACTTGCCAGTGGTGTGGCAGTTAAGGCACTGGATCCTACATGGCTGACTGTACGGTTCAAGCCCTGGACCCAGCACTTGAAAAACATGCCGGGTGAATGTGCATGTATGCCAAAAATCCTGGGAGAGCTGAGAAGGGATTGTGCACGACCATTCCTCCCAGGGGTGATTTCTCATCTCTGTCTCTCTCTGGTGAGTACATGTGCCGCCAAAAATCCCGGGGGAGCTGAGAAGGGGTTGTGCACGACCATTCCTCCCAGCGGTGATTTCTCATTCTCTGCCTCTCTCTGGTGAGTACATGTGCTCTGCAGCAAACAAACAAAAGAGGAGGGGGGATGGGGAGGGGAAGAAAGGGTAGGGAGGAGAGAAGGAAGACAGGAAGAAAAAGTAAGGGGGTCTTTACAGACGTAAGGAAGGATCTGAGATGAGATCACTCGAGGGGACCCTGGATCCAGTGACGGACTCTTCCAAGAGGAGCGGGCACAGACATACCCAGAGGTCCTGTGCAGAGGCTGGGATGGGAGCAAAACGAATTCTTTTTATTGAACTTTATTTACTTTATTTATTTTAATTCAACCAGAGAGGGATGGGGGGCGGGGGTGAGAAAGTAAGCTGCCAGGTCCGGGACTCAAACCACATTCAGCTATGTAAAAGTCCAGCTTCCTTCACCACCAAGCCTCTTGTTGGCCCCCACAGTGTGATTTTCAAGCTGCTGGGCCTGAGACTTGAACCTTGGTCAGCCATGTTGGAATGCAGTGCCTTAACCTCTATACCAACTGCTGGCCCCTGGAAGGGGGTCATTAGTAACTGCTATGATAAGGTTTATGCTTGTCAAAACAACCTTGGGAAAAAAAAAGAAAAAAAAAAAAAAGGAAGGTAGGGAGGGAAAGAAAGAGAAAGAGAAAAGAATGGGCCTTTAACAGTGCAGAACTAAAACTGAAACCACCACCAACACTCCTGGGCAGGATGAAGTGTCTCAGGGATAGAACTGTCAACAGATGAGTGCAGAGTCAAAAGGGCTCTCAGCTCCATCCTCCAATTACAGGGTTCAGTCTCCAGCTTTCCTCCCATCCCTCCCTGTGGGGTGGTCCTCTGCTTCCAGGGCAGCCAGGCCCTCCCTGCTGGCTTGCCTCCATGCAGACCCTGCCCCTCCCAATGCCCCTTACTCTGCAGTCCTTTTCCCCAGTTTTGTCCTGAGGTTTGAGCTGAGGGAGGATAGGAAATGGAGGTGATGGAGGTTTCAAGCGTGAGGATCTAACCCTTCCTCACCTCTGACCCCTCCTGGGAATCAGTTTCCATCCCTGCACCCTCCAACTGTAGCCTCCCATCCTCACCTTCACCCCAGCGCTCACACCTTCCCCTCCTACCTCTGTACCCTTACACCTGCATTCCTTCTGCTGTAAGAGGTCCTAACCCACATCATCACTACGGACGTGCCCTCTGCTGGAAGAGTCCTGATGCACGTTGTAAGTTTCCTGATGTATGAGTCCCAAAACAGGGCCCAGCTGCCGTGGGGCAGGCAGCAGGGTGGTGCCGTGTGATGCGGGAGGCCGGGGTCTGCTGGAGCTTGCCAGGCACATGTAGAGGTACACCTATGGTCCTGCGGGGCCGCAGGGCTGGGGAAGGACTGCCGAGGATGCCCACTTCCCTGGAACTTAGAAAAGCTCTTACATGCACACATCGTGCATGTGGAAGCCTCCTCTCTGCTGGAAGTCCCTAAATGCACATCACGAATGGAGAAGTCTCTCTGCTGGAAGTCCCTAAACGCACATCATAGATTGGAAGCTGAGGTCTTGGAGAGGGCTGACACCGTCACACCCTTGGATGCCAAGCCTGAGGTCTGGGGCAGCAGTGACATGCCAGGGTCACAGAGCAGAGCAGAGCCACTTGGATTTCCTTCCCTCCTGCTCCTC
>NW_006159770.1:380394-384281 GCF_000334495.1 Tupaia belangeri chinensis
GGTTGACGGGGCATGTACGCCAAAAATCCCGGGGGAGCTGAGAAGGGGTTGTGCACGACCATTCCTCCCAGCGGTGATTTCTCATTCTCTGCCTCTCTCTGGTGAGTACATGTGCTCTGCAGCAAACAAACAAAAGAGGAGGGGGGATGGGGAGGGGAAGAAAGGGTAGGGAGGAGAGAAGGAAGACAGGAAGAAAAAGTAAGGGGGTCTTTACAGACGTAAGGAAGGATCTGAGATGAGATCACTCGAGGGGACCCTGGATCCAGTGACGGACTCTTCCAAGAGGAGCGGGCACAGACATACCCAGAGGTCCTGTGCAGAGGCTGTGATGGGAGCAACACAGTCACAGCCAAGGATGCCAAGAGCCACTAGAGCTGAGAGGGCAAGGACGGACCTTCTCCTGGTGCCTCTGGAGGAAGGGCAGCCTGCCGACACCTGTTTTGGACTTCTGGCCTGAGTTGTGAGAAAACTGTTTCAAGGCCCCCAATTTGTGGAAGGCAACAGCAGTGCGAGCCCTAGACAGTGACCTTTCCCTTCCCAACATCAGCTCTGTACAACCCTCCCCTGTAACCAGGACAGCAATCCTCTCAAGGCCCTGGAGAGGCTGGTCAGGCACCACGCCTGCTCCCAGATAACTGAGTTGCTCTGCTGTCTCTTCCCTGACAGCCCACTCAGACGACAACGACATCAGGGTTCAGCACCTGCTTTACTGAGGCAGCAGAGAAGTAGGTTCAGGCAGTGGGAAGTGGGCAGGCTGACAGGGTGCTGCCTGGGCACATGAGGAGCCAGGGGCTGGCGGGGCCGGCTGTGGGTGGGTGTAACGGCCTGGGACCTGGGTGCACTGACTCAGAGCTTGCCAACAGTGCACAACTGTCTTGAGATGGCCCCGCCAGTAAGCTCTGCAGCCGGGAGGCTCGAGTCCTCTCGTAGGAGGGGAGTGGACACTGGCCTGCCTGGTCCTGGTCAGTTGGCCTTGATCTCCGGGCTCCTGAGGGCTGACAGAGTGATGAGGAGCTGGGCTGCGTAGTAGGTTGCCATGGTCACCAGGCGAGCATGGGGCACGGTCAGGGCGAAGGTGTCCAAGGCCAGCACGCTGTCGGAGATCGTGAAGAGCAGAGCACCCCAGCGGGCACTCCTGCCCCGGGCCAGGCCGCGCCACAGCATGATGCTCAGGATCAGCCCATAGCTGGCCACAGCCGGGGCCATGTCTGGCTCGAGGTGCGGCAGCAGGAGGCTGAAGTACCCAAGCAGGGCTGGGAGCACAAGCAGCAGCAGGGCCGGCTGCAGTGGGGTGAGGCCGAAGGCCCTGATGTAGAGGAGGTGGCCCAAGGCGAAGGCGGCCATGCCTGGTGGGAGACAGCAGTGGGGCAAGAGACAACCTCGGTACTGCCCCCAGGCCTCTGGGGAAGGGAGCTCCAATGACCAGTTCCTGGCTGGAGGTGCTGCTGGCTCTCTACTGGGATTATGGTGCCTGCCCCTCCGTGGCCTCCCAGCTTCTCCCTATACTTGGCAAACTAGTCGGCTCTCAGAGCAGTGGGAGCAAGCTCACGAAGTGCCCTGCACCAAGTCCTCGTCCTGCGCACTGTCCTCCGCTGGCTCACCTGCTGACCTCTCTACCGGCCACCCTGGTCTGTCTGACCACATGCATGCCACTGCACCAGGGTCCTTGCTCCTGCCGCCCCTGCCTAGTCCCCCACCATGTGCACACGGCAAATCCTTTCTCTTCAGCAAGGCCTCCCAGGACAACCCAGCGGAACAGTGTGAGATCCCCTTTACCCCCCAGCAAGGGCCGCCCCCACAGCGCCCTGCACAGCTCATAGTGGGAACTTCCTGTCCACACCCCAACTTGCCCAAGCTTGGCCTCCCTCGCACGGCACTGCGACATGTGGCAGTTCTCCCAGGTCCCCACTCACCATAGAGGAAAGCCTCGGGCCAGATGAGGCAGGCATCCCCCACGGCTGAGCACACCAGGGCACCCTGGAGGAGCCGGGCGTAGCTGCTGCTAGAGGTCACAGCCCCCAGGAAGATGACCAGGCAAAGGACAGGCAGGCTCTTGACTAGGGCACTGACCCAGGAGGGCTGGTCCTCCGGGATCCAGAGCAGAAAGTAGACGGAGCAGGTGAGGATGAAGGGAGCCAGCCACCTGCGGACATGCGGGAGCTTCGGGGGGAGGGAGCTGCTAAGCCACAGGTGGTGGCCCAGCCCAGCCCTGGGGGGCAGCAGGCCAGGTGGGCCTCAATCTCCGTGTCTGTCTCCCAGTTCCACCCCATCTTGCTCCAGGGACTGAGCTGTCCACATGAGGCCCGTTTAGGGACCCGTCACCCAAGCCTCCAGCCTGCAAGAACCAGAACCTCAGGTCACCAGAACCCAGCTTCTAAGGAGGGAGGCCTGGCCTTTCCCCAGGGACAGAGGCCCCCGGAGGCCCAGCCCCGTCCCCTGCCCGGCTCTCACTTGGACTAAGAGGTGAGTCTCCAAGGGTGGCCCCTCTTCCCCAGCGTCCATGGTGGCCTGTGACACCTCAGGGTGGCCTGAGCCTGGGAGTGGGTGGTTCCGGGGGTGGAGGATGGGGCTCGTGGTTACACGTTAACCTAACGAGCGTCCTGTGGACTCCGGGCCTGATAAGGAGCAGGGAGATGTGGCCCGTGCCAGAGAAGGCCTCGCCTGGCACCACTGATAAGGTAGCCCACTAGGATCTTGGGGTCCCACTGCCTCTGAGACCAGGCTTCTCCTCTTGCCAAGGGAGAGAGGCTCAAGGCTCATGAGCACTCGCCTGCCCATTGTCCTCTGCCCAGCCAATCAGAAGGGCACAGCGCAGGGTTCCTCATCGCCAAGGGCAGCTGTCCTGGGACAGGGCTGCCCCTCCCCCGTGAGCCAGGCCCTGCTAGCACCCTCCCTCCTCTTCTGGGGGAGCCTCTGCCAGACACCAGCTTGAGGGACGAAGAACCAGGGTACTGAGGCTGCCTCCTGCCGGCTCACATATAAAGCCGACTGCATGTGGCACGCTAGCCCACCCGATCTTCCCATCTGGGAGATGGCCCTCCTGGGTGCTGGGCATAGGGCCTCACTGGTGGGCACACGTGGGGGCTGGACAGTTATGCCCATCCAGGAGGCAGTCCCTGCTCCGCCAGGGAGAGGCAGTGGAACAGCAGCAGACCCTGACCCAGGCTGGCTGTGGCCGGCTTCCCCACGAGCCCTGCTGGGGCAGGCACCCAGCCGGAAGGTGAGGGCTCCCTCTCCCAAGTCCCTTCCTCCCGGGCGTCCTTGCCCTAGGGGCCGTGCTCTCCCTAACCCTCTCGTGGCAGACACGAGGGCCAGGCCCGTGTGGGTCAGCCCACCCCAGTCCCAGAAGGCTGTGCCGGCAGAATCGTAAACTGTCTTTTATTTATATCTGCAGTATGAAACAGAAGCTCCGCAGGAACACACGCACACTCAGGCAGAATCGTAAACCGTCTTTTATTTATGTCTGCAGTATGAGACAGAAGCTCCGCAGGAACACACGCACACTCACACCAGCCCGGGGGAGGGAGTGGGACAAGGCCACTTGGCAGCGGGGCTGGGACCCCAGGCCCTTGGGGCATGAGGGGGACAGATGAACCCCGAGTCAGGGCCCCTGGGGATGTTGCTGGGGAGGCCCCTGCTCCCCAGAGCGGGTGGCCTGGGCAAAAGTGCAGGGTCTGGGCAAAGGCACGGCCCTCGCTTGGGCCCCCAATGCCCACCGGGCCAGCCCCACGGTGGACCTGAGCTGAAGGTCGGACCTGGTGCAGGTGGGTGGGCACCTGCACCTGTATGGGAGGCACGGGGGCAGTGGTCTGGGGGTCCTCGATGCCCGCCCCCGCGGCAGGACTGGGGAGGCTGTGCTTGGGGGCCCCTCCCAGCAGGGCGACCCC
>NW_006159770.1:384650-397641 GCF_000334495.1 Tupaia belangeri chinensis
CGCTCTTCCCACCAAGGTCCACTGCTCACCTCTGGCTTTGGGGAGGTCCCGAGGACTCAGGGCGCATTCCCCCCTCCATGGTCTGGGGGGGCTGGTGGGCCCCGGAGGCTGGGACAGAGGTAGAGGGGTCTCTGGCCACACTGTGGGCGAGAGATGGCAGGGCTGTCAGCATCCCTGTCACAATCTGGGGATGATCACGGGGTGCTGGCGTGAATACCCCCACACAGAGTGGGGACCACCTGGCCTTAGGGGGACAGATGATGCCGATGCCTTACTCAGGCCTGCTTCATGTCCAGCCACCCCGCAGGTAAGAACCACAGAGGGCCTGCACGCCTGCCCACCCCCGTAGCATCCTGGCTTGCCACCAGCCCCAGCTCCCATGGAAAGCACACAGTCACGGGTCTGGAGCAGCGCCCACCTCTCCAGGCTTGCGGCAGAGACTCCTACCGCAACCCTCCCTCAACAGCTGCAGTGGGGCCCAGCCCACAGCCACTGCAGTTGGTCACCTGTCCGAGGAGCTGGGGGTGGAGCATGTCCCGTGAAGGGTGCCCTGGAGGTCCCCGACGCTGACCAAGGCCTGGCAGGGAGCTGTGTAGGGGGAGAGCCAGGTCTCAGCAGCTGCTGCCTGCAAGCCGGGCAGCTGGCGGGGCGAGGAGGCGGAGGTGGAGGCTCACCTGAGGGCTCTGGCACGGTGCCGCCATCGGCGGCTTCCTGAGGTGCTAAAGGGCCCGAGGGGGCCTGAGACCTGGGAGGCGGACAGGAGCCAGGAGGCAGGGGTCAGCACTCAAGCCTGAGGAGACCCAGGGCCCACAGCTGCCCCCTCCCCAGCCTTGGGGTACCCGAGTCACCCCCACCTGCTCACCCTGCACACACCTGAGCTGCAGGGCATCATGGGCTGGAGGGCTGGCCAGGCTCTGGGACACATTGAAGGGTCCCTGAGGAGTTGGGGGTCCAGAACGTGGTTCTTCTTCCCCCGAGACTCGGGGGCCGCTCAGGGTGTCCGTAGGCACTGGGTCAAAGGCGGCTGTCCAGCCAGGGCCTAGGGCAGAGGCAGGGAGGGGAGGGCAAGCTCATGGCAGTGGATAAGCCCATGGGCACTAGCCACAAGCTGCCCTTCTGCTCACCTGGAGGCTGGGGGCTGGGGCTGCGGTAGAGGGGGAGGCCAGTCCCCCTGCGGGCCGCCTGGTCATGGTCCTCCTCCCCGTTGTCCTCCTCGTCCTCCTCCTCTTCGTCCTCGCTGTCTGTACTGCCAGTGCTCCTGCCAGACAGCACCTCCTCAGCCGGCTGCACGCGCAGACCAGCTGGCCCCCGCCCCAGCCAGGCAGGCCTGTGGGACCCTGCAGGGTGAATCTCATCTGATGACAAGGGGGGCAGGGACAGGAGGGCAGTGGAGGCGAGGGGCCCAGAGAGCCCAGATGGGCAAGGCACACCTGGGTCACACAGCAAGAGCACACAGGGGCCAGCTGAGCATGGCAGGAGGAGCTGGGCAGGGACAGCTTGTGGTCCAGAGCAGACTGACTCTGGGGACACGCTGGCACTTGGCCACGGCAGCCAGGACGTACCAGCCTGTCATTTCCCACGCCCCCGCCCACTGGCCATCACAGTGTGGTCTACCGCACAGGCCTTTCCCTCAGAGCCAGCTCTGAAGGGGAAGTGTGACTGCATTCTCCCCCAACTAGAACTCCAGGAAGGCAGAGACGGCTGACTTCTCCAGTGCCAGAGGGCGCCTGTGCACGTGCGAGACAGCGAGCACCGCACGCTCACTCCCAAAGGAGTGTCACCCGAGCCCTTCTCCAGCTCTCCACCCTGTCAGAACTCTGGGCACGGGTGTATGCTGGGCCTATTTTTCAAACCAAAGGGGGTAGAATTCGAACCCCAGTGGGCCACGTGGGATCCAGATTCCTCTGTGCAGTGCTTAACCACTGCAGTATGGAGCAGCCGAGAGCTGACCCTGTCACTGCCATCTCCTGAGCCCTGAGGACATCTGCACCCATATCCACAGCCCCAAAGGTCCTGGCTATACACAGTGCGGCTCCAAACAGCCTCCAAGCCCACCAGCCAGCGGGAGGGTAAGCAAACCACATGATCTTGAATGCATGTCATTGGCAAAATTATTGATAACTACTAAAAAGTAATACACCCTCATATAGTTAACACACTCACCAACCAAGGAATAGAAAGAAGCTCCCTCCACCTGATAAAAGGCACCTACGAAAGCCCACAGCTAGCGGGACAACTCAACGGCCATGGCCCTCTTTTCCTCTCAAGATCGGAGCATGACACACAAGCCTGCTGTCACTTCTGTCCAGCTCTGTACTGCGGGTCTAGGCATCCAGACTGGGAAAGAAGTAAACTATCTTCATGCTGACAGACACACACAGCACACTAACTACCAGGACGGAGAGAGGAGTTCGGCGAGGTCACGGGGTACAAGAGCAATGCACTACCGTTTCCATGACACCAAAAAATGACTTAAGAAAACTGTATTCACGGGGCCAGCAGGTGGCATGGTGGTTAAGGGTGCTGGCCTCCCACATAGTCAACGGCGGTTTGAGTCCCAGACCTGGCAGCTTTCTTTCTCACTCTGTCCCTCTGTGGTCAAATTTTGATACACACACACACACGTAAAGTTAAATAAAATAGTTCTTTAAAAATCTGTATTCATAATAGCACCAAAAATGATTAGCTACTTAGAAACTGATGTGTAAATCCTGGAACAGCTCCACAGTGCAAAAAAAAAATAAACTGATCAAGAGAAGCCAGAGCCCGCACCAAGTCTGGAGCACAGCAGACACACGCTTAGGGGCCCACGAGCTGGGCAGGCTGGAGCACTGGAGGACGGGGACCGCAGCATAGCCAGATCCCACAGAGGGTGCTCCTCTCAGATGTGTGCATGCTCCTTCATTCGTTGTTTTTTGTTTTTTTTTTTTGAGAGGTTTTTGCTATAGGGCGCGTGCGCTCGCCAGACAGACAGAGACAGACAGAGAGACAGAAAGCACGAAATCCCCCCCCGGGGGGGGGGTGGCCACGCTGCAATCCCTTCTCCTCCATTCTCCTCTCGGGATCTTGGGCACACACATACACACGCGCCCGGTTTGAGTTTAAGCCACCGGGTCTGGGACTCGAACCGCGGTCGACTACGTGGGAGTCCAGCGACATAGCCATTACACTAACTGCTGGTCCCCATTCGTTGTGTTTTTAAGGGAGATTCTTACTGTAGGACGTGTGCGCTCACTGAGGAGACAGGCAGTAAGTGGGAGATCTCCCCAGGGATGGCTGTAACACTATAAACTCTTGTAAAAAGAAATAGGCACAGGGCCAGCAGGTGGCATGGTGGTTAAGGCACTGGAATTCCTGCATGGCCGACCACGGTTCAGGTCCTGAACCTGGCAGCTTGCTCTCTCTCTCTCTCTTTCTCCCTCTCTCTGGCAAAACTCATGTGCAAACATTAATGATAAATAAATAAATACAATAATTTAAAAAGAAGCAGGCGCACATCATGACTGGGTCTGGCAATGGCGTACGTCTGCGCACCTACACTTGCGAGATGCTCACAGCAGCCAACTTTCAAGAGCTCCCACAGGACCCTGCCCTAACGCGCATTAACTCCAGAACCAGCTAGTCATAAAGTGGCGTCTTCTGTAAGACAGCGAGCTAAACCCAAAGACACCAAAGGAAGGAGTGGCTCTCACAATCTAAGTGTTGACCAAAAGAGCTTACATGCAAGAGGAGGTTCTGTATGATGACATGAAATGAAAAAAAAAAAAGGGCAAAACTGATCTGTGGAGTGAGCTATTCTAGGAGGATGGGGCCAGCAGGAACACAGTGGTTACTGGGACGGTCCCCACTTGGGATCCAGTTGTTGACCTACAAGGATGTCAATCTGACTGTACACTGAGGGTTCATACACTCGGCTCTATAAGTGCTACATGTCAACACAAAGTTAAAATACCCTGATCCCCAAATCTGATGTAACAGGGCAAAGGCTCAGACTCAGCCACAGGGGTGCTGCTAAGACTATGCTTCACGGGCTGGGATCACATGGGAGGCCCAGGTTTAATTCCCAGTCCCTCCAGCACAGTGGCACAGGCCTGTGATCTCAGCACCTTAGGAGCCTGAGGTAGAAGGATCACTGGTTTGAGGCTGGCCTGGGCAATACAGCCAAACTGTCTAACAAAGAGCTAAGCTGGGCCAGCCCCATGGCAGTGGTTAAAGGAGATGGGTCCTACATAACTGACCGCACGGTGTGAATCCTGGCCCCACCCCCTGCAAAACACACTGGCCGTGTGCACACGCTCCTGGAAAGAGAGTAAGACGGTATTGTGGCGTGACCTCATTCAGTGGGAGGTGTTTTTGCCTTCTCTGTCTTTGGCAAATACATATACCCTTTGGCAAATTAAAAAATAAAAACAAGTCTGGCCTGAAATGCTGCGGTGAAGGCAGCTGGATACCATATTGCCAACTATGAGTTTGAGTCCCTGACCCAGTGGCTTGAAAAACGGACCAGGCTTGTATGCGTGTGTGCCCAAAATATGGAATAAGGAGAAATGGAGAAGGGACTGAGTAGAGACCATTCCTCATGGGTGAAGGGCTCCTCACCACCCACCACCAATCCCCACTGGCGAGTGCACATACCAACTGGCCAAAAAAATCGTGCTCGTGAATCTTTTTTTTTTTAACAGGGTGCACGTGCCCAACCGAAAAAAAGACAGAGAGAGAGGGAAAAAGAGAACGCGTCCCCCAAGGGGGACGGCCACACCACAGTCCCTTCTCCATCCTCTCAGGACTTTGGGCATACATGACTGGCATGCCTTCCAAGCCGCCAGGTACAGGGCTAAGGCGCACAGCTAGCCATGTGGGACCCGGTGCCTTAACCTCCATGCCACCCGCAAAACTTTTAGAGAGTCTGGCATGTGCTTTTAGTTTCCACTAGAGGACTGAGACAGGAGGAATGCAATAGTGAGACCCCCCCTCTTAACACCTGTTTGCATTTGTAATGGACTTTTGAGAAGGATGTCATCATCTCACTGTGCTGGAATTAGGGGAAAGAGAAGCTGCTGTGAGACGATCTTATTCCCTCTCTGGGAAAATGTGCGTGAGAGTTCACATGGGGGAAAACGGACTCAAGGGGTGGAAGGAGACAGTGAAGGAGGGGAAGGAGAGATTCTAGGCGCACCCGGACCGAGTCCTAGCTAGAAGACTCTATTTTTCCAGCCACACATAAACCACTTTGCTCTTCTTTTACAGCTTAACTCATTTGCCCTGGATTTATTTTTTTTAAAGAGTTATTTATTCAATTTTACTTATCCATTTATTTTAACTTGACCAGAGAGAGGGAGAGTGAAAGAGAAAGCAAGCCACCAGGTCCAGGACTCAAACCATGGCTGTCCATGTGGGAGTCCAGCGCCCTCAACCACCTGCCAGCCCCTGACCTGGATGTCTACCAATTAAAATAGAAGGTACCCTGGGACCAGTGGATGGTGTAATGGTTATGTTGCTGGACTCCCGTGCAGTCGACTGCGATTCAAGTTCCAGACCCAGGAGCTTAAAATGCACGCTGGCTGCGTGTGTGTCCAAAATCCCAAGAGGAGAAGGGACTACTGTGTGGTCGTCCCCCCTGGAGGTGGCTTCTCACTTCCTGTCTGTCTCTGGTAAGTACATAAGCCCTACAGCAAAACCTCTCCTTAGTCTCTTCATATACCTGGGCTTCGGCCTACACACATTTGGAGACACCTCTGTAACTCCACTGTGCAGTGGAGTTTGGAGAAGGGAGGCTGGAGAGGGCTCACCGGACACCGGGGGGCTGGCTTGGGCGGGGCCCCCTTGCCAGCTGGCCGTCCTGCCAGGCGCCATCCTCTCCATCAGACTCTCCCGAGCCCGGGCCTTCCTCCTCGTCGTCCTCGTCATCGTCAAACTGCTGGATGCGGTCCTTGTAGCATATCTCAAGCAGGTTGGCATTGGGCTGTGGGACATGGGCGGGAGATGGCTGCACTGCCCACAGGCCCTGCACACCTCCCCCACCGCAGCCAGGGTCCAGGTGCACTCACGTTCTCGTCGTCGGCATTGAGGGAAAAGGTGATGTTGGCTGTCTTGTCAAACGGTGCGCTAGGAGAGAAGATGGAGGAGTGCAGAGAGGTGGGAGGAAGCAAGGAGATGGAGTCAGGCTCAGGAGGGGCCACATCCTTCTCGCCTCTGCCACTCACTCGCCACAGCTGACCCTCGTTCTCATCCACTGGACATCTGTCAACCCACCTACTCCCTAACACACATCTGTGATCCCAGAACCGACACTCGCAGCGGTCCATGGTCTCGGGGCACTCGCAGAGCTGCCGGGTGCGCATCCCGAGAAGCTGAATGAGGCTACTTGGCCCTGTCTCGACCTCTCTCAGAGGATGGGTGTGGAGGGCACGGGGCTCACTCTGGCACCGGCGGGGGGCAGCCTCCAGGACAGCCGCCTGACACGTCATACCCCGCTTTCTCATTTGTAGGATCTAAGAGGCACTGGGCTGCCGGAAGAGTTGTGAATTGCTTTTACACAGAGACAGAGGGATAGGTCACACCCCCGACAACCTAAGAGAACCTACCTTGATGAAGTGTCTTAAGGACCGAATTACGGTCAGCATGTGCCCCGACCCCCCAGGAGCAAGCTGGGCTGGGCCCTGTGGTGTCTGCAGCCTCAGCATACGCCACAACCACGAGAGGACAGGACTGCACGTGTCCCTGCTAAGCCCCTGCTCTGGCCCCGTACTGGGCTGAGCCCCCAATCTTATCATGTCCTAAGAGCAACAACCATAGGGATAAAAAAACATGTAAAAGGAAGCCAGCAGGTGGTGTGGTGGTTAGGGTGTTGGACTCCCACACAATCTGAGTGGTGCTTGTATGTGTATGCCCCAAATCCAGAGAATGGAGAAGGAATTGCAACGTGGCCATCCCTCGGGGGGTGACTTCTCACTCACTCTGAGGTAAACACATGAGCCTTATGGCAAAAACCTCAAAGAAACCCACAAGTGAGCCCTACCCAGGTGCCAGGTCAGGGTGGTAGTCTGGGGCTTCTGTCTCTAAGGGCAGTGGGTGCTAGCGGAGTGAAGTCCGCAGGTGAGGTGGACAACCGACCCGGTGTGCGGGCAGGCCGGGCTGCACCGTGTCTACTCTCACCTCAAGGTGCTGGCAGCCTGAGGCTCAAATTCTTTTTTTTTTTGGAGAGTTTTTTTTTTTCACTATAGGGCGCTTGCATTTGCCAGATAGAGAGACAGAGAGACAGAAAGCAAGAAATCCCCCCCCAGGGGGGATGGTCACGCCGCAATCCCTTCTCCTCCATTCTCCTCTCGGGATCTTGGGCATGCACGCACACACGCCCGGCATGAGTTTAAGCCACCCGGTCCAGGACGTGAACTGCGGTCAACTACGTGGGAGTCCAGCGAGATAGCTATTATGCTAACTGCTGGTCCCCTGAGGCTCAAATTCTAAGTAATGGGCCAAAGCACAGCTGCCAGAGTTTGTACTAAAGCAGATCCCCCGACTGGATCCCACCAGTCCCGACTCCTGCTCGGCCTTGTCCTGGAAGTGGTGCACCAGGCCCGTCCCTGCCTCCAACACACCCGATAGGACGCAGCGGCCCAGCATGTGTGTGGTACACGCCTCCGCCTGGCCCTGGGAGACAGCCTCATACCGAGGAATCACCCTCACCCTTGAAGAGCAGCACAGACCGCCCTCAGGGTCTGCAGTGCACCGTGAGGCTCGGTGGTGGCCTGCACTCGCTCTCTGCACTGTGCCCCTCTGCTGCTGTGTGCTCGCCCTCCTCCACGTGTCGGGGAGCATCTCCAAAGTTGCCATTTGTCTCACGAATTCATGAAACGTGCTACCACCAAGGACGGAGAAGCAGCGCAGACCTTTCCTAGACACTAGCCCCGTGCAGACTCTGCTCTAAGCACACAGCTGTGCCACTCTGTCCCACCCAGACTGTGCCCCTGGCTCCTCCCTAGGCACAGAGCTCAGAGCTGAGGTCCGCTCCTGTGGCACTGGGGGGCGGCTTGCAATGGGAGCCCTGCAGGACAACATCTTCAGCTGGAGATGAACACACCCACCCCTTTCCCATCCTGGTGCTCTTCGTGAGCTTAGGTTTAGTTTCTTTTTCCTTTTTTTCCTTCCCAAAGGAAGTCATCTGGTGAGGAGGTGGAGCAGCTGGTCACCCGACACCACACACTCAACAGGCAATCCACATCCCACCACAGGCAGGCTCTCCGAGAGGAGCGGGCCTCCCCTCAGGACCCAGTGCAGGCTCTGACCAGCAGAACCAGGGTTGTGCGAGGCCCTCGTGCTCGGCAGAGAAGCAACAAACACGGTCCTTGTGTCTATGTTCAAGATGATCTCTGTCCCCTGTGCTGTGCAGGCAGTCGGGCAGCTGTCCAGGCTCCCGCGGGCTCAGGCACCGACTCCAGTCCCAACCCTCATCTGCCTGTTGCCAACCCCTCTCCGTAGGCTCCTCACGGGCCAACGGTGAGAAGCCTGTCCTGCCCTCTGGTGGTGCTGCCCCTCCACTCTGCGAGTCGTCTCTTCCACTGAGACATCCCACCCTGCACTGTTCAAGTTAAGGTGCTTGCCGTGGCCGGCTGAGCAGGACACACCTCCAGGGAAACTGAGACCAGATCAGGCAGGCTAGTGTGGAATGCTCAGAACTGAGGCCAGGTCAGGATGCGGAGCCGCGTCCTGCTCTGTGGGGCGGCCGGCAGTCACTAAGTACAAGATGGGTCGTGGGGGCAAGAGCCACGTGCAGGCTTGCCCGATATATGCGGCTGTGCCAGGCCCAGGACAGGAGCAGGCCTCACCCATGGTGGACCCACCTGCTGCCCAGGGGACACTCACTTCACACTCTCCTCCTGCTCCCCAAACTCCTCGTCATTGAAGCCAAAGTGGTCGATGAAGGCCGAGGTCATGCGCTGCATCTGGAAGTCCATGAAGGCCTGCAGGGCACGGAGTCAGAGCGAGGGAGCTGGGCAGGGCAGTCCCCGTCCCCCCTGCGCGGCCCCCAGGCCCACCTGCTGCAGCACGGCCTCCTCAGGGAAGTTGAACTCCTTCAGTCGGTCGTCCTCATCGTCACTGGAGGAATGCAGGTGGTGCGTGTTCACCTGAGGGTGGGCGTCGGGGCTGGTGAGGCCCTGCAGGGAGCGGGTGGGCGGGCAGGTGGGCAGGCGGGCAGGCGGGCAGGGGCACCTTACCAGATCCACTGTGTTCCTCTTGTTGGCCTCAGCCAAGGGCCCTGACACAAACGCCTCCCACCGCTGCTGCTGCTCCTCAGGCAGCTCTGCTCAGGAAGACAGGGCGTGGGTGCCCTCGGCCTCCCCAGTCCCACACTGGCCCCGATGCTAACCCCTCCCAGCACCTCCCACCGCTGCTGCTGCTTGTCAGGCAGCTCTGCTCAGGCCGGCAGTGTGAGCCCCCAGCCTCCCCCAGCCCCAGGTCGGCCCAGCCCTCACCCTTCAGTAACTGCCCCAGCTGCTCAGCGTTGGGTCCTTTCTCCACATTCTGCACCAAGGCGTTGGCCACACGTGTCAGGTGACCCATGTAGCCTTTCCGCGGGCCCCCCACAGACCTAGGTAAGAGCAGAGGCTATGGCCAGACACCAGGGCAGTCCAGCCCTCCCCCTGCCGCGGCCTGAAGGCCAGGGTACTCACTGCACACGGTCGTTCTCCTCCCAGGAGGTCAAGATCCGCTCCACCAGGCGGCAGCGCTGCAGTAGCTGTGGAAAGCAGGGCAGGGTTGGCCTAGGGTCTGCACATACTCTGATGCAGAGATCAGCACCCCAGGAAGAGAGTAAAGGTGGGGCTCCGGCTGGGACCCCACTCCTCAGTCTGCCACCTAAGTCTTTGGCTCTCCACAACGAGTATGTTGCACGTGTGCACACGCATGTATGTGCATATACACGTGTGTTGTGTGCACGGCCTCTTGTCCCCCAGCTGCTCACAGGTCGCCCCATCCTGTCTGGGCATTCACTGTCTCCCACACACAGCCCCAGTGCTGTGACGCCTGACACTGCTGTGGGAGCGAGGAGCAGCAGCTTCCAAGAACTGCTCCAGGGGATGGGGGTCCGGCTCACGTGCTTCACGGCAGGGCTGGGGGCGGGCACGTCGGAGCTGCCGTCAGGTGGGGGCCCTGAGCTCAGCATGGCGCTCACGCAGGCTTCCACTTGGGTGTGTAGGAAGTTGTTGAAGACGTAGTGGAAGAAGAGGTCCTAGGGGAACATAGGCTAGCAACAGAGCCCCACCCCTGCCCCCCCCCAAGCCCAGGCCGTTCCATACCAGCATGGTGTTGGGCACGTCCAGTGCCAGCAGCTCCTGCGTCAGTGCTGCATCGTTGGCGCTCAGGGCACTGGCCAGCAGCTTGACCACGTGCAGCCGCGTGTTGCCCAGTGGTGGGGCCAGGCTGCCCCACGTCATCTGCAGTGGCTCCAGCTGCAGATGCAGGGCAGGCTCAGTTCCAGGGACCACCACCCTGCCACCCCTCCCTCCGCATGTCTGTGGTCCCGGGCCCTACCTCGGGTGGCTCCAGCAGGAGCTCATGGAAGCGGCTAAGCCGTGGGCGCAAAGCATGCAGGGTACCCATGCTGGACACCGTGCTCTCCAGGGCCCCCTGGGCCAGGAGCTCCAGCTGCCCATCCACGCTGCTGAAGAAGTTGTTCATGGTCGCAGACTCGGACCTGCTGGGGCAGCCGGGACAAAGTAAGAGCCCAACAGAGCTGTGTGCAGAGCACGAGAGTGGGCAAGGTCACGTGCCCTGGGGCAGGCCAGTGAAAAGGGCAGTCCTGGCTGGGGTGGGATGGGGTGGGAGCCAGGGAGGCGGGGGCGAGGGCAGGTGCAGATGCCCACACACTGAGAGTGGGCCACAGCCTGGTCTGGGCAGGCAGGGCTTAGCCTCGATCTCCTTGCTGTGAAGTGGGACAGGGGATGGTACTGACCACAAGAGGGGACCCAGCCAGCCACCAGCCACCAAGGCGCTGAGGACCAGGTGTGTGGGCCCCGCCACGTCCCTGCAAGGGCAGCCCTACCTCGGCCTCCTGGGCTCCAGCAGCGTCAGCAGCACTTGGACCCCACTGACGACCACGGATGGGCTCGGCGCCCCCTCAAACATGTTGCTCAAGAGCTGCTCAACTGTCTCCTGCCTGGGGCAGCAAGCGGCCAGGCTCAGGGGGCAAGGCCGGGGCCAGCTTCCGGCCGGTCCCCGCCTGGCCGCAGCCCCACCAAACCCACTTCTCCAGGGTGGCCAGCAGCTGGTCGGGCTCCGGGCTGTCCTGCACGTGGCTCGTCTGCTCCCGGCTCAGGCGGATAATGTCGCACAGCGACTGGGCAGCGTTGGAATGTTGCTGGGGAGGGCAGACAGGTGAGGGCCCTGGTCGGGCCACTGGCCCTGCGCAGCCTGGTGCGGGGCACCCGCGAAGGACATGTGGGCACAGGGACACACATAAAACGTGGGAGGGAGCACAGAGGCACCACAGGCTAGAGGGGCAGGCCATGGATCCAACAGGGACGTGGAAGGGTCTTGCCTTCCCACACAAGACCCACCCTACATGTGCACGAGTGTACATGCGGCACTGCTCACAGCCCGGACACCGGGTGTTCTGCACAGCACAGGAGAGGACGCAGCCAGGACGGGAGAGACGCTGGGACACGTGCCTCAGGAACGAGCACCGAGAAGGCGAGGCCAGCACACCCACACTGGGCCAGGGGCCACGCAGACACCCAGGGCAGGCGGACCCAGGGGTAAAGGGACTGCCCAGCTGGATGGGGGACCAGGAGGAACTGCTAATGGGTGACGAGTTTCTTTGCTGGAGTGATGGAAAACATCTAAATTCAACATGGCGACAGTTATACCATGCTGTAAATACAGTAAAATCTGTGCCAACTCATAACCCTGTGTGGGTGAATCACGTAACTCAAGGTATCATCTTAACAATCTGTTATAACAGGAAAAGAAACCAACAAGGAGAAGACGAGCACAAGCAGAACTCGGGGTCTGACCAACAGGCAGTCCTGAGGGCCCTGTCGCTGCAGGGGAAGGTTCTCCTGGGTGCCACCAGGGCTCCTCATCCACAGCAAAGGCCACTTAGAATGGGCTCTGGCCAGGGTGAGGCCCGACCTGTGTCCCCACTGGCAAGCCCCAGGGACTCATGAAGGTGCGCTGACACCGGACATACTGCCCAGTAGCCTCCAGGTCTGCCCTGGGCCCTTTGCTGGGCCCTGGTGCCAAGGCAGACATGACCTGAGACCCAGGACCCCTGCAGTCCCAGTGAGGATGGGGCTCTGGGCAGGGCTGGCGCTCTCTGAAAGACAGGTGGGGCCGACCAGGAAGAGGGGGGCGGGGGCCTGCCAAGCCCCAAGCACCTAGAGGCAGGAAGGATGCAGGGCCTGCAGACCCTGGTCGGTCCCAACCCTCGAGGGGTCCTGTGTCAACTACTCAGTTTGTAAAGAGAAACTGAGTGGGCATGGACACGCTGGTCCCCAGCTCCCCACCCAGCACATCTCCTGCAGTGACACGGGGGCACGAGGTGGCACTCACATTGTCGTCCTTCGACGGGTGGATCTGCTCAATCAGCCGCTGCACAATCTTCTCCTCGTTGAGCCACTGAGGGTGAGAAAGGGGGCTCCTTCAGGGCCCTGGCCGCCTGCTTCCCGCCACCCCTACCCCAGATGGCCCCTCACGTTGACAACGTCCTGCCGTAGCTGGGGCCGCTCCACGCAGGTGAGCAGGCGCAGCAGGAGGTCCATGACGGCCGAGGTGCCGATGTGCTGCAGCAGCAGGTCCACAAAGTCCTCCTTCTTCCGCAGGAAGGACACCAGCTGGGGCACAGGGGCCACGTCACTGCGGGCAGGCCGCACCCCCTTCCCCCCAGCAAGCGCACTGGGCGCCGAGGCAGGGCGGCACCTGGTCGGTCTTGCGGTTGATGAGGATGCCCATGACCTTGCTGAAGAAGCTGGCCAGCAGCGGGGTGAGGGCGGGC
>NW_006159770.1:397911-404769 GCF_000334495.1 Tupaia belangeri chinensis
TTGCTTTGCGGAAGAAGCGGGCCAGCGGCGGGTTGAGGCTGCCGCTGCTCTGCAGGAAGCCGTAGAGCCGGTTCAGGAGGGACTCGTCTGCACCCAAGGCGTCATTGATCTGGGGCACGTCCGAGGTCAGGATCTCGCAGGCCACGCTGGGGTACCTGGGAAGGATTACAGGGCTGTGGAGGCCACATCAAGAATGGAATAGGGGCACAGCAGGGACCAAGGAAGGGGTCAGGGGAAACAAGGGCCCCTGGGTCTTGTCCGTCCCTCCCCCACCCCAATGTGGATGCCCGGACCAGAATTACCTGCTTTTCCTGACCCCTGCATTCCCCTAGCTCCGGTCTTGCTCCGGCCTTAGGTCTGGCCCATCAGCTCAGGCCACCTCTCCTAAGTCGTCATTGAGTGCCCCTCCCACGGCCCTATCTGGGGGAGCCTTTCTGAACTTCTGACCTTGCCTTCCCACACAAGACCCACCCTACATGAGCACGCACGTACATGCGGCACTGCTCACAGCCCGGACACCAGGATGGTGCACCAACAAGCGAGTGTGTTCTGCACAGCACAGGAGAGGACGCAGCCTCAGCCCTAGCACAGTGCCCAACAGCTCCCAGGACGAGAGCTGCTTTGCCTGGAGAGGTACCCAGGCCCCGTGGGAGTGCAGCCTGCTCTGGGTCTGACCTATAAACTGTAGGCCCCCACAGGAATCCGCTCCCCTGGAGAGCAGACTTCCAGGGGCGGGGCAGGGGCCCTAGGGCCCAGCAGGCCGTAGGTGTCGAAACAGGCTCCCTGTGTCACTCTGCCATGCCAGGAGTGAGAACTCACTGCGGCAGCCTGGACGCTGGTCAAGCGATGGGGCAAGAACCCAGGGCCCAGTGATCAGAGCAGAGAGACAATGCTGACCCTGCCAGAGGTGCCGAGACAGCCAGGCTCCGGCCCTGCAGCGGCTGTCTCACCATGCCTCTGCACCCATGCCTCGGCCCTGCCCGTCTGCCTTAAGGTTCCAGCCTCTGGGGTTTGCAGTCAAACATGAGAGCCACACGGGGCATGATGGGCAGCAGAGACCAGGACAGACAGGCCCTGCTTCCTGGAGGTCCACACCAGCACAGCCTCCTATACCAGGCAGGGACAGGCAGGAGGTGGGTGGCCACCTATGACCCGTGCCCTCTCCATAGGCACTGAGCTGCCTCTGGGCCAGGCACCGTGCAGGCTTTGATGGCATGTGGGCAATGGGTATATGTGGGTGGACACACGTGCCCTCAACTCAACAGGGAACCCACCAGGGAACCATGGCTGGGACTACACTCTGTCTGCCACTTGGGAGCCACCCCAGCACCAAGGGGAGCAATGTACGACTCCATGCGGTAAGGGAGGCTGGTCCTGGTGGACCTCACTTTGGGTCTCAGCAAAAGGAAAAAGAGACAGGACCAGCAGGTGGCACTGTAGTTGAGGACTCCCACATGGCCAACCGTGGTCTGAGTCCTGGACCCAGTGGGTTGAAACTCACACCTGGCAGCTTGAAACTTACACAGCACGTGTGCATGTGCGCCCAAGATCCTGAGAGGAGAAGGAAATGGAGCATGGCCATCTCCATGGGGTGGCTTTCCCTGTCTCTGTGCCTGGGGCAAGCACACATGCCCTACAGCAAAATCTCTCTTCGTTTAAGAGAGATTTTTCCTACAGGGTGCATGCACTTGCCAGACAGAAAGCAAGAAATCATTCCCCAGGGGGGACAGCCACGTGCCGCAATCCCCTCTTCTCTATTCTCCTCTCAAGATTTTGGGCACACACGTGCACACACACACACCTAATATGAGCTTTTTCTTTGTTGCTCGTTTGTTTTTACTATAGGGTGTGTACACTCACCAGAAAGACAGCAAGAGACAGAAAGCAAGAAATCACTCCCACAAAGGATAGCCACGCCTCAATCCTTTCTCCTCCATTCTCCTCTGGGGATCTCACACCTGCACACGTACCCAGTGTGAGTTTAAGCCACTGGGTCCAGGACTTGAACCATGGTCGACTACAAGGGAGTCGAGCATCATAGCCATTACACAACTGCTGGTCCCATGCCTAGTAGGAGTTTTAAGCTGCCAGGTCTAGGACTTAAACCACAGCTGACTATGTGGGAGTCCGGCAATGTAACCACTACACCTTCTGCTGGTCCCAGCAAATTCTCTCTCAAAAAAAATAAGATAGTCACTAGGCTGACCCCATAGCCTAGCAGTTAAGGCAAACCAAGCGCACATGGCCGACTGTGGATCAAATCCCAGCTATGGCAGCTTGAAAAGCGTGCTGGGTGTATGTGCCCAGAATCCCAAAGGGACAGAGAGAAGGAAGGGATGGCGGCATGAACTTGCCCCACTAGGGGTGAGTGCACATGTCCTCTGGAAAATAAAGAGAAAAAAGGATGACTATTTCAAGCAACAGCTAGAACGACTCTCCGTAGAATTATGGTTAGAAAAAGTCAATTCTAGAAAGTTACCTACTGTACTGAAGACAGGTTAGCAGCTGCCAAAGGTGGGAATGGGGTGGGGGAGGTGGTGCGGTTAGAAATGAGCACACGAGGGACCCTTCTGACGGAAGCGTCCAATGTTGCCAAAGGTGGGAATGGGGTGGGGGAGAGGTGGTGCGGTTAGAAATGAGCATACGAGGGACCCTTGTGACGGAAGCGTCCAATTGCTGTGGCAAATACACAGAGCTACCACAATGAGCAGTGTGCATGCACACATGCGTGCGTGTACACACACACACCTTTAGCCACACAGAGCACGTCCCGAGACCTTCAAGAGATGCCCAGAGCCACGGACAGTACTGAACCCTTTCTCCTGTGCTTGTGTACCTATGATAAAAATTTAATTCATAAAGGGACCAGTAGTTGGCATAATGGCTATGTTGCTGGACTCCCAAGTAGTCGACTGCAGTTCGAGTCACAGACCCGGTGGCTTAAACTCACGCTGAGCGCATGTGCGTTCGTGTCTAAGATCCCGAGAGGAGAATGGAGGAGAAGGGGTTGTGGCATGGCCATCCCCCCTGGGGGGTGATCTCTCGCTTTCTCTCTCTCTGTCTGTCTTTCTGGCGAGTGCACGCACCCTAAAGCAAAAACCTCTCAAAAAAAAATTTTAGTTCATAAATTAGGCACAGTAAGAGCTTAAAAAAAATAACTAAAAACAGAGTGAGGCTTCTCCTGGAGCACAATGAGTGAGCCTTGTGCCCAGGGAGTTGGAGCTCACAGGGCCAACCACAGTTCTAGTCCAGTCCCACTCGCTTGAAAAACACACCAGGTGTGTGTGTACGTGCGTGCGTATGTGTGTGCCCAAACCCTGAGGAACTGAGGAGAATGACTGCAGCAGGACGGTAGCCCAATGGGGTCTTTCCTTCTATGATGAGCACACACGCCCTCTGACAAAAAAAAGGTAAAGAGAGGGACCAATTACAATATATTCTGTAATAAAAGTTATGTAGTGTGATCTCTTAAGTGTTTCTGAAACACACTTGTTCATGACAAGAGCACACATGGGGTGGGCGGGGGACCACCTCTCAGTGGGACCTGGCCACGGTCGTGCCGGCCTCCTTCCTTCCTCCACCTCTCTATCCTCGGGGTCCTGGGTGGGACCTGGCCACGGTCGTGCCGGCCTCCTTCCTTCCTCCACCTCTCCATCCTTGGGGTCCTGAGTCTGCTTTGCCAAGCCAGGATTTGAACCCACTGGCCACTGGGGACACAGGCTTCTCTGCACAGGGCTTACTTGCTGTGCTCCTGGCTGGCCCTCTTGGTACCCTGTATTATACTCAGCTGTTCTCAGACGGGTGAAGGTGAGCTGCACCCCCAGGATGGGTCTGTGTCAACACCAGAACTGGGCTGGGGTGCCCTCCTGATTTCGTAGGTGTCACCCAAGCACTTCCACATTCACCCCAATACAGAGGGAAAAAAAGCAGCAAAGGAAAAAAGCTGGGGGGAGTCCGTGAATAAGACCGCACTGACAGGTCTGCACTGAGGCGTGGCAGTGAGCAGGTGCCCTGCGAGCAGGGAGAGGGGGCATAGCACGCCCAGGCCGTGCCGAGGGAGTGTGCTCTCTTTCTTGCGGTGTGCACTGTGTCACTGTGTCACCATCACCCAAAGAAAGCAACACTGGCAAATGCCACTTCTCATTAAAGCTGACAGAGAGGCCATGGGATTCATTCTGCTGGTCCCCACTCCAGGTGTATCTGGAAAATCCTGTAATAAGAAGCTTTCTAGCTCTCTGAGTTCAGACCTAGTTGGCGGCGATACGGCTAAATGCACCAAGGTCGGTATCGTCAGTAAATATGGGACCTGCTGTGGTGCCTCCCTCCGGAAAATGGTGAAGAAAATGGAAATGAGCCAGCATACCAAGTACACTTGCTCCTTTTGTGGCAAAACTAAGCTGAAGAGACAGGCTGTGGGGACCTGGCCCTGTGGTTCCCACATGAACACGGTAGCTGGTGGTGCCTGGACCTACACCACCACCTCGGCTGTCACAGTGGAGTCTGCCATCAGAAGACTGAAGGAACTGAAAATCCAGTAGAAGCCCCATGGACATCTGGAATATCACTAGCCTACAATAAATGGGTTAATTTATGTAACAACAAAAAAAAGCTCTCTAAAAAACTACTGTGGGGGCCAGCTGGTGGCGTAGCATAGTGGTTACAGCCACTGGATTCCACAAAGCCAGCTGCACTTCAAGTCTCAGAACTGGCAGCTGGGGAGTCAAGCTGGCATGCATGCAACCATGCCTAAACCCCAGGAGAATGGAGAAGGGATTGCAGCGTGGCCAGCCACCTTGGGAGTGACTTCTCACTTTCCCTCTCACTCTCTCTCTGGCGAGTGCATGTGCCCTATGATAAAAACCTTTTAAAAAAAAAAAAAAAAACGTATTGCGTGGTCAGGTGAATGGATTCCACATGGCCAACCACACATATGTAGTCCTGGATCCAGAGGCTTGAGAAATATCATCAAGTGATGGGCCCTGAAGGGACGGAGAAGTAGAGAAGGGACTGTGGCATGGCCATCCCTCCGGGGCGTCTCACTTTCACTCTCCCTGTGTCTGTCTGTCTCTTTCCAGTACGCACACACACCTACAAGACTATTGTGGGGCTGGCTGACAACACAGCAGAGCACACAACACAACGCTGGAAGGCTGAGCACGTGGCAAGACTCTGGGTTTGTGTCTAAGAACTTTCTGAACGGGGACGAGTCCCGGAGACGGACTGGCTGAGGCTGGGGGTGGACTGTGGCATCAGGACCCTGGTGGGGGAAGGACGTGTCTCACTCGTGGAAAAGGAAACGTAGACTCTCCTGTGAAACAGTCTGGCTGCTCCCTGCTCGATCCCTCATACTGACCGCTGTGGTCAGGGTGACTGAGCGGCCCACATGGCAAAGGTGCATGCGAGGTCCGGGACGGCAGGAGCAGAGGGCCGGGCTCAGGGTTCTGGGGAGCTCACTTGTAGCGCAGTCGCTCCTCGCCACTGGCCGGCGGCTCCTGAGTGACCCAGGCCACCATGGCCTGCAGGTGGGGCGGCTGCAGCAGGAAGTCCAGCAGCTTGCGGTTGACGACCTTGCACTCCTGCAGCACGTCCTCCTCGTCCAGCAGCTCCGGCAGGCTCAGGTCCTCCCGCTCCAGCAGCGTGTCCAGGTGCGAGCTCGTGTGCAGGTCAAACTTCCAGAACATGGCGCCCTGTGTGCCCAGCACAGCCAGCACCCTGTCAGACATGCCCAGGGCCACAGAGGCCAAGTGCTCGCCTCTGCACAGCTGGCCCATCCAGGGCTCTGCACGCCCCTGACATGTTCAAGTTCCCACCAGCACCAGACCCCCAGCTGCTGCCATCTCCAGTCCCCACACCGCCCCCTGCAGTCAGGGTCACTTCACTCCCAAGGCCAAGGGCCTGCGAGGAGCGGCCAGATACTGCAGAATCAGCGTGACCTCAGGCCCTGTCCCCAGGAGGGCCTACACCACCATCTACACCTCTGCGCAAGGACATCCAGGGGTAGGGCCTGAACCTCTGGTTTCAGATTTGCTTCCACCTGCATTTGATAAACAAATTCAAATGCCCGCGACCTCGGGCTCATTGCTGCAGCATGGCCCAGCAGATTGCCCAAGGCCGCGTGCAAGGTGTGGGCAGTGCTGGGGGAAAGGAAGTCTTTGCGTCTCTAGGCTGCGGCCGTTGCCTGGGAACACCACACACACACAAACACACCCCGACAATCGTCTCACCACCCAGCAACCGGGCCTGGGACAGGAAGTGGAACAGTCATCAGGGGCTCCCAGAACAGCCACTGACCAAAGAGCCAAAGGAACCCAGGGTGGGATAAACGGCCTCCGCAGGAGAAGAGGGGAGCTGCCAACCCCGGCTCTGACCCTCTCCACTGGGCTGACGCCCGTCTCCCACAGGACAGGGCCGCTCCTCAGCCTGGGTGCAGCCCAATTGCCCTGGCACAGGCACCTAGTGGTGTCAGCCAGCCACGGCAGCGCTGTGCCGGCCCGGCCTGGCCCGACCTGAGCTCGCAGGAAGGCCCGTACACTCCCCGGACCGCAGGCGCCTGCCCCGCACTGTGCGCACGCCTGCCCGAGGCACAGGACGAGGACAGCATCCACAGAGCTCTCCTGCAGCCCGGCAATGACCAGAGTGCGCTGTCCTCCCTCGAGGCAGAGGGCTGACTCCCACATCCCTGTGAAGGGCAGAGGGAGCTGCGGTGGCACAGAGGCGGGGCAGACTGCACAGACCGCCCCGACGCCCCCAAGGACGCACAGGCTAGTCTCTCTCCGCGGGGCGTACACACCTTTGCTGCCCACTCCGAGCCTGTGCACAGGCCCAGTTCCTGCTCAGGGAGATGGGACGGGGTGCCGG
>NW_006159770.1:404860-409331 GCF_000334495.1 Tupaia belangeri chinensis
TGGCGCCCCCCCCCGAGCCTGTGCACAGGCCCAGTTGCGGCTCAGGGAGATGGGACGGGGTGCCGGCTTGCACAGAGACGGGCAGCGCGGCCTCTCTAGGCCTCTGCCCACCCATGGGTCGCCGGTGTGACTTTTGTTCCCGCCTTGCCTGGGCAACCCCAGCCCCCAAGACCCAGTTCAGTGACACCTCGTCCTGAGGCCGCCTGTCTGCAGAGACGCTAAACCTACGACAATCCCAACCAGAACGGTTCCGAAGCCTGGTTGACGATGCCAGCTGACGATGCGGAGGCCAAGTGGAGCAATCCTGTGTGTGGCGAAGGCAGTGGGCTCCAGGCTGGTGCAGGGCACATGAGATCCTCGGTGGCCTGTGGAGTCCCAGCCAGCCACAGCACTGCCCTGGCCTGGTCTGCGCCCCCGTAACTGCCTTCGGGTCCTCTGTGCATTCTGGCCCAGGCCCTGTGGTGGCCCCGCAGCCTTGGCGTTCAGCACCCCAGCCTGGCGCAGCTGCCAGTGGCCCCCACACTGAGCCCACCCCCAAAGCATCCAAGCGGCGGTCCGCCCCCAAGGCTGCACACCGGGCTCTTGTATCACTGCCGCGTGACGGCTCACTGACTGACCTCCACCTCCCTGGTCCAGTCTGACGCCCCTGCCCCAGGAAGCAAGCTGGCCCCAGCTTCCAGAGGGGCTTCAGTCTCACTGCTACTGTGACTGTCATCTGGCGTGTCTCCTCCACAGCTCATGTCCCCCGGGAATGTGCCTGAGTTATGTGACTTACCACGGTGCCGTGCTGGACACCACAAGGTCGTGGGGGTCTGTGTGGATGGTGGACCAAACTGCTGGCTGTGTCCACACCTCCCCGTGAGGACCACCTTGCTAAGGACCCACAGCCATTACCTCGGCCAACTGCCGCAGACCCGAAGGAGGAAATGCTGGAGAGCAAACTGCCTGGCCCAGCGCAGGGCGGGCTGGCGGGTGGGGGAGCTGGGAGCCAGGAGCGAGGTGCCAGAGGAACGCAGAGCCCTGCCCAGGCCTGCGGGCACTGGGCAGTTGTGCGCCCAGATGCAGCTGCTCCAGCACCTGCCCAGCAGAGGGAGCAAGCCTGCCAACACACTGGCGCTCCTGTGGAGCTTCCCACCTATAGGCCGAGCCTCATGGACTCAGGGACCTGGCCAGGTGACTCCAGGTCCACCCCCCGTGCTTCACCCCACAGACACCTCTGATCAGGTGTGGATGGCTACAGCCTGCAGGCCCCACAGTCCAGCTGTGACAGCACAGCCCATCCTGCCTGACCCCATCGCCACCCGGCGCTCAGGCCTGGGCCCACCCCAGCCCATCTATGATGCTGACCCTCCCCCCAAGCGTGACAAGCACCAGAACCACCTCCTCTACCCACCTGCACCTCCCACCCCTGCCCCCTGCTGGAGGTTTTTGGGCGCCCCCCGCCCGGTCCTCCACCAGCAGAGACAGAGCCCGAGCTGAGGGAATCAGGCTTCTGTGTGGCCTCGCTGCTCAGACAC
Organism: Tupaia belangeri chinensis; assembly: GCF_000334495.1. Classification (NCBI taxonomy): domain Eukaryota; kingdom Metazoa; phylum Chordata; class Mammalia; order Scandentia; family Tupaiidae; genus Tupaia; species Tupaia belangeri. The sequence continues at coordinate 406,378 of NW_006159770.1, forward strand.
CCTTCCAAACCCTGCTCCGGCACCTCCCGCCCTTCATATGGCCTGTTTCCAGGACATCCCGAGCTGGGCCCGCCTCAGCAACTCTGCCCCGACCTTTGGGTCCCCCAAGGGCACCGGCCTCACAGGGGAGCTTTCCCATCCTGCCTGCCAGCTGCTCCCTACAACATGCATCCCACCTGCATGGCAAGTGGCACTGTCGGGGGGCATCTCAGGACACAGTGACCATGTGCTCAGGGGGCACGCGCCCTGACCCGATGGCTCCAACGCCTCCCTCTGGTCACCACGAGCACATAGGCCGCACCCAGCCCAGCACCCAGCCCAAGCCCTGGCACCGGCGAGGAGCGCTCGGGCTGGGACTGGAGCGGCAGACCTGTCTACAAACCACTATATTTTCACAAGGCCCTGCCCCTGAGCAGGGGCTGCTGCCACTAATGTACCTGTCAGTCAGCCCTCACGCCCCGGCCCTCCCGCCACACCCAGAATCTGGCACTGCCAGGTGGAGAGTGGGGAGGCTCGCGAGGAACAGGCGGCCTTGGGCCCACGCAGGTGTGAGGACGTGCTGCGGTGGCTGGGGGGGGGGGGGGGGGGGGGGGGGCGGTGGCTGGAGAGGGTGGCGGTGCGGTGGAGATACGGCAGCCCCACCTCGCTTCCACCCAGACACCAGGCCTCCTCGAAGGACCCCCTGCTTCCTACTGCACTCGGTAATGAAGAAGGTGGTAGGTGGCCACGGGTGCCCAGGTCACAGGTGAGCACACAGGTCGTGTGGTGACGGTAAGGGAAGGGCAGATCCTGCCAAGTGTGTACCTGGGACCAGAATAATCTCAAGGGCAACCGCCAAGCTAACATCACTCTGCCAACTTCCCGCCTGAGCTCACGCGCGAGGAGCAGCAAGTAGAAGCCCAGGGTGGAGCAAACCGCCTGTCCACATGAGAGACCTTCCCACGGCGGGAAGCCGCCAGGCCACACGGTGAAGCAGGTCACAAAGAACACTCACACAGTCCCACCCACAGAACCGTCCAGCACAGCTGGAGCCGGGATCCCTGACAGGAGGCAGGCCTCACAGCTGAGGCCCATCGGCCCACTTCTAAGGCGCTGGTTAGAGGGTCCAGTCAAAGGCCCACCCTTGCTACCATCTCACCCCTGCTTCAGGGACTCGGTCAGGTCTCCCTCCCAAGGCTAGCTTGCCAGGAGGCCATGGAGGAGACCACCAGAGCAAGACAAGGTTTGGCTGGGGTGGGGGTGGCATCGAGGAGCCTCCCCTTGAGCCTTGGCTCTCAAAGCCCAGGCAGCACCCTGAACTCCCTGCTTTGGGCACTCCTCCAAAACCAATAGCTGGAAGGACCAAATGCAACCGAGCATGGCTGGCCGCGAGGAGCAGGGCGCGCCAGCTCTGAAGAGAACGCAGAGGAGATGCGGAGAGCGGCGAGGGGAACCTTCCCCCACAGACTCTCGCCACTCCAGCCAAGCCCCGACTCTTCTAAGCTAAGAGGACTCGCAGGCAGTCTGGGAGTCTGAAAGGAGAGGAGAATTCGGTCCTCCTCTACGCTGGCAAGCCCAGGTCTGGCACCAGGCTCCTCATCTGTGCAACGCAGACAAGTTCTCCAGGCAGGGCTGCCGAGGCAACGCCTGCAGCGAGGCAGGGGTCCCGACTCCGCGAGAGCCCACCAGTCTGTCCCTGAGACCGTGCATGGGCCTCTCAAACCAACAGGCAAGAGACGGTCACTACCCCAGGTGATAACGACTGGGCCTTGCCTGTGACTCAAGAGCTACTCCTCAGATCATTTGAACACTCCTGCAGGTGTCACACGCCTGCCACCCCCACCCTCTGCAACCCTCAGCAACTTCAAGAAAACGGAAGTGACTACCACCGGTTTTAGCGACCGTTTGAAAACCATGACTCTGGCTACAGAAGGGGAAACTGTAAATGAGAAAGGAAGCCATTAAAAACAAAAACCGCCTCCGCCGCTCCCCCTCGGCCAGCTCAATGCCGTCTCCTCTGGTCTCTCGTCCTGCTGTGGCCCTAAGTCCTTTATAGCAGCTGCCCCTCTCAGGAGCTTGCCAGCCCTTCCCTATCCCTGGTCAGACAGGGCTCACTGCAGCTCCCAGCCGTCCGGCTGCAGCTGCCGCCGGCGCCGGCCGGCGCGCCGCGCCCCCCGCCCCTGTCTGTCCAGACACAGCTCTGTCTGCCAGGGTACCCGTGAACGGTCCTCTGTCACCCACTTCCTCCCTGCCCTGGCCCCAGCACCCAGAAATGAAGGTCTGGGCAGAGAGGCCCTTGGGAGGGCCTCGGGGACAGCCACCTAAACTGGCCAGGGCTCGGCGTTGCCTCCAGCCATCCAGCAGCCCTAGAGCCAAGTGAACCTGCTACCAGCAGAGACGGGCTGGCACTCAGCCTCTTAGAAGGCCCAGCAGTGGGTTGGCGAGCCCACCTCCCTTCCACCGACCCCACCCAGCCAGCTCTCTGCTGAATCTGATGCGGTGGGACACGTGATCTCAAGGACGGAGTGATGGAAATGGCAGCCCCGCTACCTTGGAGCAGGGCCCACAGTGTGTCCGGGTACAGACCTCACCAGCACCAGGCAAGTTAGGCATCGGGGACACCCAGGTGAGTGGAGCCACTGAGGCCAGAGGAGGGGTCTGGCCAAGGCCAGGCTATCTGGACCTTTCCTGTGGCTTGGGAGATCCTGGGAGAGAGGGCCTCCAGTTAGAGGGTACAAGAGCCTCCCCCACGCCCCTAGAACCACTCTCTAGGGGAGGTGGCAGCTCTGGTCCAACCCCGAGGGATGAAAAAATGAAGACAGAATCTAAGGACACTTGGCCAAAGACAGAGTAGAGGCCAAAACACTCACACTCAGGACTTGTCTCCTAGCTTGATCACAGGTCTGAAGAAGACAGAGGGCCAGTCAGGTGGTGTGGAGGTTAAGGTGACTGGATATCACATTGCAGATTGAGCG
>NW_006159770.1:409358-410382 GCF_000334495.1 Tupaia belangeri chinensis
CTGGTGATGTGTGTACCCAGAATTCCAGAAGGAGAAGGGGTTGCGGAGTGCCTTTCCCCTTGGAAGGTGCTTTCTCACTGCCCTCACGCCCTCTCTCTCTGGCAAGCACACATACCCTATCTACAGCAGATTAAAATAAATAAAGAAGATGGAAAGGACCAAAACACAGATTTTGAAAGAGCCCTTGGAAAAGAGGACGGGGTGAGTGTATCAGCACTATCCCTGTTGGAAAGGCCTGGGTTCACCCCCTCTCTCCAGCTGAGAATGCTGCATGGTCTAGACCAAGCACCTAACCCCACGCTGCCTCAGTTTCCTCACCTGGAAGTTAACGTAAGGAAGCAATGTCTGCAGAAAGATCTGTAACGCTAACATACAAGACAGTCTTCGAGGGGCACGGAAAGAGGCATGTGCCAGGGATCCAGAGGAAGGCTTCCCCTCACCTAGAGATCCCCGGCCTCGCTCACCTCATCTCCTGCTACAACCCGCTTGGCGAGCCACAGACGCATCACACCTGGCGTCTCTTAGCCCCGGGGGGCTGCTCCCTCCACAGACCTAACTAGCTTCTCTTGGGTCCTTCAGGCCTCCACACAGATACCACTTCCTCCAGGAAACCTCCTCCGACTGCACTAGGGACCTGTCCCATGCGGCCTCCACAGCACCGCACAGTCACCCTACAGCATCTGAGCTTCAGCTCTGGGACAGAACTGTTTGTCCAGTCACCTGCTGCCCTAGAAGATGCTGACCTGCCAGGACCTGGCCTAAGGCCAGGACACAGCTAGAGGTACCTGCTGGATTCATAAAAACTGAAGCCAGGGAGTAAAGGTGATCTGTTAAGGCCATAGATCCCGGGGAAGAAGGTGTGTGGGGAGAGGCAGATGAGAAGGCTCTTCTCTCGTGGGAAGAAATAGGAGGTGGCCCAGTCACTACCTGCCGAAGCAATGAAAGCAAGCAAAACACACGGGGCACAGTCGCTCCGAGTCACACAGCATAGGACACCCAGCACAGAGGTGCAGAACGGGGTTCC
>NW_006159770.1:410392-411748 GCF_000334495.1 Tupaia belangeri chinensis
TTCCCGGGGGGCTGTCCCAGCAGGTTTCTGGCCTCAATCACTAGAGGCTGCTGCCCTTCTCCACCCCCCCTCCCCACTGTGACAAGCAACACCTCTCCAGGAACTGCTGTTGGGACGAGGCCAGCTGTGAGAACCAGAACCACCGTAAGGGCCCCTCCAACCCAACGGCGGCTGGACAGACACTTGAGTGCTCACTGCGCCTGCCCCCAGGACCCCGGATGAGACAACACTCGCGACATCCCATCCATGGGGAGGCAGGCAGTGCGGGCTCGCTGGCAAGATTCAAACCCAGTCCACCTGACGGAAGGGCTTGCTCAACACAGCCTCCACTGCCTCCTCACCAGCCCAGACCCGACCCAGTCCCTCATCCCCGCTGCTTGACACAGTGGCACACGCTGGGCAGGAATGTGTTTTTCAAAAACGGCCTCTTTAGACAGCACAAGCGACGCTGCCAGCCAGCCCATGGTGTGTGGCACGTGTGGCGGGCGCTGGCACGCAGGGCACACGCACCACACAGGACTACACAGGGCGTGCACACAGCAGCTGCTGTGTCCGTCGGGCCACATCTGACAGACAGGGAGGGCCCTTCCAGAAACATCTGGCCTTCCAGGCAGGCGGTGAGTGGCAGGTTCGTCCCAGCACCCGCCCCCCCCTGCCGAGGCCCCCACCTTCTCGCCGCTGCACGCGCTGTTCCTCCCCGCAGGGAGGCCCTTCCTCGCACTCTCCATGCCAGTCCCCCTCAGCCCTCGGCCCAACAGGCCTCCGCGCCAGTCGCCGGTTCGCTGCGGCCAGGGTCCCCTCCATCACCACGCGATTGTGACCGATGGCCGCCGTCTTTGTTTCGGGGGCACCCCGCTGCAGGCCGGGCCTGAGCCGAGGCGCCCGCCGGGGCACCCCGCCACGCAGGGCCAGGGAGCGGGGAGCAAGGCCGGGGCAGGCTGGGGACCCCAGACGGGGCTGGAGCGCAGGGGCCTGGGGAGGGCAGGGGAGAGAGCACGGGCAGGGCAGGGCAGGGCAGGGCAGGGCAGGGCGCGGAGACCGGACGGCACGAGGGGCGGGCCTGGGGAGCCGGGGACCAGGCCGAGGGGCTTAGGAGAGGAACTGAGGCTCTGGGGGTGAGGGCAAGAGACGAGAGACTTTGGGGCGACTAACGGGGAAGCGCTGCGAGGCCAGAGGGACTGAAGGGAAGACGAGCGACTTGGGGGAAGTCCGGACAGAGCGAGACCTGGGGGTGGGGAGCGGAACGAGACGGGGGCGACAGGAGCCCCGGGGAGGAGAAGGGCCCCAAGGAGCCAAGACGCGGGCGGAGGGCCGGAGAGAAAGGCCCGCGGACGGACGGGAGCCCGGGGGCCCCCA
>NW_006159770.1:412360-421949 GCF_000334495.1 Tupaia belangeri chinensis
CGCCCGTTTGTGCCAACCGTCTCCCCGAATAAACCCGGGCGAGCCGATGCGCAGGCGCCGCTGCGCACCCGCTAGCCAGTTTCTCCATCGGTCGATTCGAAAACCCACTGTGAGCATCCCGCTCCAGGATTTCTCCTCCCGCTCGCTCCATCTCGCTGTCCCCTCGCTATTCTGCCTCCTCGTCACAGTCCAGCTTCGGCTCCGGGGGTCTATCCTTGGCTTCCCCGGTCCGAGGCTAGGAGCTTTCGTCCCGCCCTGTCCCCGGCCGCGGGCTGGCCTCAGCCCCACCTCCAGGCCTTGGCCAAGGCCGCGTCTGCCCTTATTGTTGCCAGTTGCCGCACCAGGCCGCCTCTAAAACCGTGAACCGGAAGGGCCCATCTGAATCTGGCTTCAGGTGCCCCCACCTTATAGCTCCCTCCCCGCCCTTGTCAAGGCCCGCTGTAAGAATTAGAACGTTCCCTTGATTCTGTTCAGCCTACAGGTTGGTCTTTTTCATTTCAGGGTTGTTGTCTTTTGCTGTAGGGCGTGTATGCTCACTGGGGAGAGACGGAGACAAGGAAAGTGAAAAATCACCCCGAGGGGGTTGGGGAAGAATTAACCGGGCCACAAACCCACAAACCCTTCTCCATCCGCCTCAGAATTTTTGGGAACCCCCACCCACAAACCTGGCATGATTTACGAGCTGCCAGGTCCGTTACTCAAACCAAGCATTCCACTATGTGGAATCCAGTGCCTTAACCTCCGTGTCACCCGCTGGCCCATCAGGGATGCCTTACTGAACTACATGCTCAAGTACACTTTTACGACCTGGTTCTGTTCTGTATTTCAAGGATGCCAATCAGGCATTTGTCCTTCGTCTTAGCATCTCTCTTCATGCTTCACTCTTTGTCACTTCCACCTGCACTCACTGACGAGCACTTGTGAGCAATTGGGCTCTTCAGTCACGTGCTTTGCCCCTGAAGGAGCTGTCGTGTTTGTCACCTATGGTGTGGTTCGGCCTTGTACGGGCTCCCCACTGCTGTGTGACAGCCACAGTGGCACGTGGCATGTTCTGGGTGTGTAGGTGGCTGAGGCTGGTTCTGCTCCGTGTCTGTCCTGCTCCAGCCCCAGCGGGCTACCCAGGGCACACTGAAGATGACGAGTCGGACTGGTAGCATATTTCGGATCTGTCACCGTCCAGTCGTCAGAGCCAGTCACATGCTCATGCAGTCAAGGGGCAGGTATATTCCCTTTGCCCACCACTGGGAGGGAGAGAATACCTGACACACAACCTAGATGAACCATGTCCTCACTTTGTTTCCTCAGGGTTGTCATTCCTCTCACCCATCAGGACAGCTTGAAGCGACTGTAAGGGTATTGGAGTTCTTCAGACACACAAATCCAAGAGGACATATAAAAATATGTGTGTGAAGGTATTCAAAAAGTTCGTGGAAAACGTGTATTAAAAAACTATACATGGGTTCCAAGAATTTGTACCAAAATAAACTCATACTTTAATTCTGTTTTCCACAAACTCATTTTTTCTTGAGACATTTTTGTTATAGGGCACGTGTACTTGCCACAGAGACAGAGAGACAAGACGCAAGAAATCACCCCCCAGGGTGGATGGCCACACCACAATCCCTTCTCCATTCTCTCGTGTTTTGGGGCACACACGGACACATGCCTGACATGAGTTTTAAGCTGAAGGGCCCAGGACTCAAACCAGGTCGGCTATTTGGGTGTCTAGTAACGTAACCATTACGCCATCTGCTGGTCTCTCCAAAAACTTTTTTTTTTGAGAGATTTTTGCTATAGGGTGCAGGCGCTCACCAGAGTGAGAGACAGAAAGTGAGAAATCACGCCCCCGGGGGGAATAGCCACCCCGCAATCCCCTCTCCTCCATTCTCCTCTTGGGATCTTGGGCACGCATGTACATGTGCCCACCAGGTCCGAGACTCACTGCAGTCAACTACATGGGAGTCCAGCAGCATAGCCATTATGCCATCTGTGGGTCCCTCCATAAACTTTTTGAAGTTCGCCCAATATATACAGAGACTTTTTTTTTTTTAATTTATTGAACTTTATTTTTATTTGTTTGTTTACTTATTTATTTTAAGTTGACCAGAGAGGAACAGAGTGAGAGAGAGAGAGAAAGAAGGAAAGTGAGAAAGCAAGCTGCCGGGTCCGGGACTTGAACCACAGTCAGCCATGTGGGAGCCCAGCGCCCCTACCCACCATGCCACCTGCCGGCCCCTACAGAGAGACTTATTAAGAGAGGTGGGCTCATGTGCTCATGGAGGTGGGGAAATCCCATGACCTTGTGTGCGAGGTGGAGGCCACTGAAGGTGGTGGTGTCGGCACCGCTCAAGCCTGAAGCCGAGAGCCAGCGCAGCCAGCACTAGGAGCTGGTGTCGGGGGAAGGCCGACGCCCCCGCTCCCTCGGAGGAAGTGAACTCGCCCAGGAGCCGCCCTCTCGTTCTGCTTGGGCCCTCTGCGAACCAACGACACCCAGTTGAATTGGCGAGGGCAGCTCTTCTTCACTCAGCCTACAGACCCAAATGCTGACCTCTTCTGGAAATGTCATGGAGACACCCAGAAATGATGCTTCCTCAGCGAGGGCACCCCTTAACCCAGTCAAGTTACAAGTGGAACCATCACAATGACGCATTTCTGCTTTTCTTGTCGGATCGTGGTCTTTTGCCCAGCCTGACGACAGCTGCCACTCTTCTGACATACAGCCTCAGGAACTGAGGGCTAGGCCACCGCCGGGCCGGGGCAGCTGGGAGCTCCAGGGCCTATCAGAACCGGGCCTCGGCTCCTCCCGCCAGCTCTCGCAGACAGCTGATGCCGTTCTCCTAGTAGAGTTAGAACAGTGTGTGCGGTGTGTGCGCCAGAGACAGGAAAAGTGAGAAAGCACTCCCAGGGGATGGCCAAGCCACAGTCCCGCCTCCACTCTGTTCTTGGGATTTCGGGCATGCACACGCTCCTGGCGTGTTTTTCATGTCGCTGCGTCTGGGGCTCAGACGGCGCAGTTAGCCACATGGGCCCCAGCACCTCACCACACCCCCAGCCGGTGGTAGGAGCTTGCACTCGGTCCTCTCTCGGCCTCCCCACCGCTCCCAGGGTTGAGGAAGGATCTCCCTGAGTGCTGGGCACCACGGCCTGGCCCTTCAGTTCCTCCCCTCGGAGGCCAGTCTGCCACAGCGTGCCTGTCCCCACACCACGGAAGCCTGTGCTCGCCCGCTGCCCGCGACTGGGAGCTGCCTGCTGCAGTTCTCGCGGTAATGAAGTTATCTGCGTTCCAGTCCTCAGATCCCGCAGCTGCCTCTTGATTTATCCTGAGTGTGTGTTGGGGGGAGGGGGAGGTAAGATAATCAACCCAAACTGACAATCCAGGTAAGAGGACTGGGCCAGGCACCAAACGGCTCCAGAAAACCAGGACACAAGGGAGCGGAGCCGGAATTAGCCCACGTCTGACTCCTGCCGTGACGGCCAAGGATCACCGCCCCCGTCTCAGCTTCCTCTGTGACCTCAGCATCAGCCCAGGGCTCCCTGCTGCACGTTACAACCTTCGTTGGCTAAACAGAAGCAGACTTGTTAAAGGGGATGAGGCAGCCCCGCACCCCATCTCACAGATGGCTGCAGAATCCATCTTGGGACCTTGCAGTCAGCTGCGAAGCCCACGCCCAAACATGGGCCTGCTCCTGGGACGCTGAGGCAGCGCCCCATCGCCCTCCGTCACCTGCAACCTACTGGGAATGGTAAGGCCAGAGTCTCTGCCCACCCAGCAGCCTCCTCCCCCAGCCAGTCCACCTGGGGATGCTGACTGGCAGAACTGAAGTCACATGACTACCCTGCTGCAAAGGATGCTGGGAAAGAAAACAGCTCTGCCTCTGGCAGGCAGGTAAGTCTAACCTGCACTTCCTCAAACCTAGGTGGATTCTGGGATGCTAGGTGGCCGAGGACAGACGACCCTGGCATGAGAGGGAGGCCAGGAAGACAAAAGGAGACGCAGCTCTGCGGATGATAAAGAGCAACAGTTTTATTTTCCAGTGGCTCCCCAAGCCCCCAGGCCCCTCCCTGGGCTCCAGGTGCACCAGGGGGCGGCAGTGGGGGCAGATGGGATCCCTGCACCAAAAGAGCAGTGTGAATGCAGGAGAAGGGCAGGGGAGTGAGCAGCAGGGAGCCAAGGAGCAGGGCCTCTCTGCGCCCTCCAGGCGCTGCCTGGACCCAGGCACCAAGGCCCTGCGATCCCTCGGACAGGGTGTTGTGGATGGGGAGGGGCAGGAAGCCTGGGGTGCCCACAAGAGCCCTCCCCAAGGCGAGAGGCCAGCGGCTTCACCGATCCATGCTGTCGTCCGTCGGGCTGGAGAAACAGGTCTGCAGCAGCTTTTCACAAAACTCCAGCTCCTCCTGGGTTAGGGTGAGGGGGAAGCCTGAGTGCGGAGGCCAGACCTGCCTCCAGCACATTCGGCACCGGGAGGGGGCTCCTCTTCCCAGCCACTGGTGCCTCCTTGTCCCGGAGCTACCCGAGCTGCTCCGGCCGCTGCTCAGACCATGAGGCAGGTCCCTTCTCAGCAGTGTATGAAATACTGAACTAACTCGGGGCTGCCCGCCTCAGTCCTCACAGCAGCCACCTTGAGCTCCATGCGCGGGACCCCTCTGAAGTGCCCGACGGTACCTATGGACGGACAGGCAGCCCAGGTGGCCCAGGAGAGGACGAGGCAGGGTCCCTGAGGCTTCCCTGAGACCAACACCTAAGCAAGGTACTTGGGCAGATGGATGAAGGGACCCAAGAGGCCTGCTGACTGACTTTTATTTTTAAGAATTATTTTAACTTTATTTATTTATTTTGACCAGAGAGAAACAGAACTAGAGAGAGAGAAAGTAAGCAAACAAGTCGTGAGGTCTGGGACTCAAACCGCAGTCGGCTATGTGGGAGTCCAGTGCCCCCACGCCACCTGCCAGCCCACTAAGTGACTTGACCATTCACCTTGTTCAATACCTACCTGAATATTGAATGGGCTGTGATTTATCTTTTTCTTTCTTTATTTTCACTTTATTCATTATTATTATTTTTAACTCACCAAAGACAGAGAGAAAATGAGAAAGCAAGCTTCCAGGTTCGAGACTTGAACCGTGGACTACCACGTGGGAATCCAACACCTTAACCACCACGCCACCTGAAGGCCCCTGTGACTTCTCTGTTGCTGTTCTTAGAGCACTGAGCCATGCATGAGCCAGTGAAGCACCTCCACACGGTCACTTACTACGATCCCCTCCTGTGGTCTGCCAACAGGCCGGGGATGCAACTCGCGGCCAGCATGTGGCTTCCGGCCCCACAGCCTGGTAACCACTGACTGCCGCAGAGGCGGGGCCTGCCATGTTCGTCACCTGCCTACTAATCTAATGAGCTGTTGTTTGTCACCTGTTACTTACCACCTGACCAATCAAGTAGCAGGTTATTTACTTGTTCTAGCTTATCAATTTAATGAAATACTTATTATCAAGGAATCTGAGTGATAGAATGTGATTGTATTCGATCACCTAGATGAACTCAGCGACTTCCTCGATCTCCAAAGACCATCTGAGCTCCTCGCCTCTCTGCTGCCTCCCCACAAGGGCTGGGGACAGCAGTCGGTGTCTGCTGAGCGGATGGGAAACATCGATGCATGCGAGCACTAAGGGAAGCCCGACCAGCGTCCCGGCCCAGCTCCCCAGGCTGTCCCCGCGCCCAGCGCCCTGCACACCTGGTACTCTTCACGCTGCTGCAACAGCTGGCAACGATGACGGAGGAGCTCCTCCAGGCCCAGCTCGGGCTCCCGGCACTCACGCACACCCTGGGGGAAGTCCGTCACCAGACTGCAGGGACAGGGGCAGCACTCAGTGCCCCTCTGCCATGCTGAGGGCGCCCACCCAGCCACCCGTGCCCCAAGGACGATCATGCGGCTTGCACAAAGCAGGGAGCTGAGCACACTGACTGGCATGGAGGCGGCTCAGGGCCTGCAGTGCACTCACTCCATACTGTATTTGTCTGGTTTTAAATCTGCAATAGGGCACTGCACTTGCCAGAGAGAGAGTAAGGGAGAGCGCACCCCCGGGGGGACTGCGCCGCCATCCCTTCCCCACTTTCAGGGTTTGGGGCACATGCACAGGCCTGGCATTTTATTTTAAGAATTATTTAATTTTTAAAATTTGACCAGAGAAGGAGAGAGAGAGAGAGAGAAAGGGAAAGTAAGAAAGCAAGCTGCCAGGACCAGGACTTGAACAGTGGTCAGCCACGAGGAAGCCTAGCACCCTTAACAACCATGCCACCTGCAGGCCCCTGGCATTTTATTTTTTTAAGAGCTTTTTGCTGTAGGGTGCATGCGGTCACCAGAAAGACAGAGACAGACAGAGAGAAAGAAAGCAAGGAATCATCCCCCGGGGGGGGAAGGGCCATGCCACAATCTCTTCTCCTCTCAGGATTTTGGGCACGCATGTACATAAACCTGGCGTGAGTTTTAAGTTGCCAGGTCTGGGACTCGAACCACAGCCAACTATGTGGGAGTCCAATGACATAACCATTATACCATGTGCTGGTCCCACCTGGCATGTTTTTTAAGCTGCCAGGTCTAGGACTCAAACCATGCAGCTGCCATCCAGTCACCTTAACCACCAAACCACCAGCTGGCCCTCCACCCTGTCATTTCCTTAGACACTAATCCACCTCGGGCTGCCATATGAGCCCATGCAGGTGGGGACGGAGGCTCGGTGTCCTGCTCCTCTCCAACCAGTCCCTCACCCACGGGGAGGATCCCAGCTCCTGGGTCCCAGGGGAAGACAATGGTGGGCCGGCTCCCGAGACACTGACCTGGAGCCCACCCTAGGCTTGCCCTCCAGGGCCCTGGCATACCTGCAGAGGGCTCCAAGTACGTGCTCATGGAAAGGGCTGTGTTCTGTCCGCACAAGGGCCACCAGCTGCTGGACCATCCCCATGGAGCACAGAGTCCCTGGGGAAAGGGTGGAGAGGCCAGAGGGGCATCTATCTCCACCAGGCCCCAAGCCAGTGTTCTTTCTGGCCACTGACCCTCCTCTGTACCCAAACCTCCCAGGGCATCTGCCCCCTCCCCGCTGGCCCTCTCTTGGGCACCACCCCACCTTTGTGCTCAGGGTGGCCCACCAGCAGGTTCTGCAGCAGGAAACTTGAGCTTCTGCACCTGCTGCTGCATGGCCCGCATCAGCACAGAGAAGCCGTCCAGACGGAGGAACTGCAACAGCCCAGCTTCCTGCTCCCGGACCAGACCTGGGGCACCAAAGGGGACTTTGAGGACCACTCAGCATGACCACTGTCATTTCACATCACCATCATGATTGCTATCACATCGTCCCCACCACCATCACCATCATCTTATCACATCACCACCACCATGACCATCACGATCATTATCACATCATCAACACCATCACCACCACCATGCATCATGACCATCATCTCACCATCGTCCCCACCATCACCATCATCCTTACCACATCGCCACCACCATGACCATCACGATCATTATCACATCACCACCAACACCATCACCACCACACATCATGACCATCATCTCACCATCGTCCCCACCACCATCGCCATCATCCTTACCACAAAACCACCACCACAACCATCACGATCATTATCACATCACCACCAACACCATCACCATCACACATCATGACCATCATCTCACCACCGTCACCACCATCGCCATCATCCTTACCACATCGCCACCACCACAACCATCACGATCATTATCACATCACCACCAACACCATCACCATCACACATCATGACCATCATCTCACCACCGTCACCACCATCGCCATCATCCTTACCACATCGCCACCACCACAACCATCACGATCATTATCACATCACCACCAACACCATCACCATCACACATCATGACCATCATCTCACCACCGTCACCACCATCGCCATCATCCTTACCACATCGCCACCACCACAACCATCACGATCATTATCACATCACCACCAACACCATCACCATCACACATCATGACCATCATCTCACCACCGTCACCACCATCGCCATCATCCTTACCACATCGCCACCACTCACCACCACACATCATGACCATCATCTCCCCACCGTCCCCACCACCATCGCCATCATCCTTACCACATCACTGCCACCACGACCATCATGATCATTATCACATCACCACCATCAGGATCATCATCTCACCTTCATCACCACCATCACAACCATCATCACCACTGCCACCATCATTGCCATCACCAACCACCATCATCATCACCATCACTACCACCACTACCACCATCATCTCCATCATCAGTCCCCACTCTATAGTAAAAACCTAAAAAAAAAAAAAAAAAGAGAGAGAGAGAGAGATAAGCCATCGGGCCATGAAAAGACATAGAGGGGGTTTGATGAGTCTTACTAAGCCAAGAAGCCTGTCTGGAAAGGCTGCATTTGGTTCTAGATCTACCACACCCAAATGAGGGTAAAGACAGGGAGGACAGGGACCAGCAGATGGCAGAGTGGTTACACTGCTGGACTCCCACGTGACTGACTGCAGTTCGAGTCCCAAATCCGGTGGCTTGAAACTCATGCTGGGTGTGTGTGCGTGCAGGCCAAGATCCCGGGAGGAGAATGGAGAAGGGATTGCTGTGTGGCCATCCCCCCGGGGGTGATTTCCCACTTTCCATCTCACTGTCTCTGCCTCTTTTTCTCCCTGGTGAGTGCATATGCCTTAAGGCAAAAACCTCTATTAAAAAAAAAAAATCACGGCACCAGCAGGCGTAACGGCTATGTTAGTGGACTCCTACATAATCGACTGCGGTTCAAGTCCCAGACCCAGTGGCTTAAATTCATGCCGGCGCATGTGTGTGTGTGCCCAAGATCCTGAGAGGAGAATGGAGGAGAAGGTACTGTGGCGTGGCCATCCCCCCTGTGCTTTCTCACTTTATTTTTGTCTGTCTCTGTCTTTCTGGTGAGCACACACACCCTATAGTAAAAACCTCTCCAAAAACAAAAAAAAAATTCGGGCAGGACAAACAGCCAGAGCTCAGAAGGTCTCCAGGCCGTGACTGCCTTGGGCGGTAGAGCCACGGTAAGTACGCTGCATTAGGTTTTTGTCAGCCTCCGAGGGCACGCAATGCCGAGATGACCCTGATGGAGCCAGACGTAGGGTCACAGTGTGTCCTTTGTCCATCCCCACCCTAGGGAAGGGGTATACACAAGGGAGGGCCAGGGGTAACAGGGGGTCTCATATCTTCCTCCCACTGTTACTGTGGAATTAAAACTGCTCTGAGGGACCAGCAGTTGGTGCAATAGCTGTGTCGCTGGACTCCCATGTAGTCGACTATGGTTCGAGTCCCAGACCCGGTGGCTTAAAGTCACGCCGGGCGCGTGTGCGTGCATGCCCAAGATCCCGAGAGGAGAATGGAGGAGAAGGGATTGCAGCGTAGCCATCCCCCCTGGGGGGTTGATTTCTCGCTTTCTGCCTCTCTGTCTCTGTCTCTCTTTCTGGTGAGCCCACATGCCCTAGAGCAAAAACCTCTCCAAAAAAAAAAAAAAAAAAACTTCTGAAAAAAGAC